>NC_090885.1:60347479-60357479 GCF_036669925.1 Montipora capricornis
AATATCTAGGCTAAGGGGGTTTAATCTTAAACACCCTTTTCATAAAACGAGCCACAGCGTTGAGGCTTCCTAACTGAGTAGAGCCATCTGGGTCATGAGCCTGAGAAATAGATGCCCTATAAAGAGCGATAGTCCTGTATTCTAAATTGCCTTGTTCAACTAGGAAGGCAAGAAATGCAAGAACCTCTGCTACAGAAGCTGAAATGGGACAGGAACCCCGATGAGAACACCAGGGTACCCATGCCCTCCAGGGGCCTGAGTACCGCTTTTGAGTGGCCGTTCCCCACGAGGCCAACAAGATGTCAACAGCTTCCTTTGAAAAGCCTGGTGCTTGGTAACGGTCCCTGATAGTGGCCAAACTGTCAGATGAAGGGACTTCCACAGGGGATGGTATGCTGTTGGCTGAAATGGGAGAAACAACAGAGATTGGCGTTGGGGTAGCAGCAGTGGGCTATCCACCAGCATCTGAATGAGGTCTGGAGACCATGGCTGTCCGGTCCAGTTCGGGGCAATTAGGAGGACGGCAGTTGCTTGATCCTCTTTGATCTTCCTCAGTACCCGAGGTGGAAGGACTGCGGGAGGATGAATTAGACAAGTCCATTTGCTCCAGTCCAGGATGAATGCATCCACAGCCAGAGCCCCCGGATCTGGGTACCTCGAGACATACTTGGGTAATTAGTGGTTTAAACGGGATGCAAAGAGGTCCATTTCTGGTGTGTAGAATCTCTGACAAATGGACTGGAAGATCTTCCTGTCCAATGTCCATTCGGTTCTGGTCTCGATCTGCCTGGAGGCTGTGTCTGCTACCACATTTTGAATGCCTGGAATATGCTGAGCTGTCAATGATACTTCTGCTGTCAAGGCTACTGCCCACAACTCTAGGGCTTGTGAAGGTAGAGCAGGGGAGCGCGTGCTCCCTCGCCTGTTGATGTACGCCGCCGCTGTGGTGTTGTCTATTCTCAAGTGAATGTGTTTGAGCGGAGGATGTTGAGCCTCTTGGGACTGCAGAAGTGCTTTCAGAGCCAATGTTGCTGCTCGTAGCTCCAAGACATTGATGTGCCACTGCGCTTCTTCCACATTCCAATGGCCCCCGGTGGAAATCCCCTGGTAGGCTGCACCCCAGTCCGTTTTCGAGGCATCGCTCCAAACTGTGAGATCGATGGGTGGAAGCTGAATTGGACAGCAATTTAGACGGCAGCTGCTCTCTGAGACCTACCACTCTAGGTCTTTGTGTGCCTGGGAGGTTAAGGGGACTATCATTTTCCTTGCCTGTCCATGTTGTGACACTGCTTGCAGGTATAGGCGTTGAAGACCTCTGTGATGAAGTGGTGCAACCAATATCCCTGTTTGTGATACATGGCTCATTTGTCCAATTAACGTGGACAGAGTCCTCACTGAACCACTCCCTTGAGCAAGGAGGTGACGGCAGGTATCCACAATGGAGGTAAGTTTTAGTTGAGGGAGGGACAGGGTCATCGTTGTGGAATCTAGGGCAGCTCTGAGGAAGATTAGACGTTGGCAAGGAATGGCGGAGCACTTCTCCTTCTTCACCAGAAAGCCCAGCTTTTCCAGTAAGTCTAGCACTTGAGCAAAGATTTTCTGCAGCACCTTGCTCTGTTGGTGTAGTAATAACATGTCGTCTAGGTAGATCACAACACGGATACCCATGGACCGCAACACTGCCAGCACTGGCTGCAATGTCTTTGTGAATGCCCGCAGAGCTGAGGACAGGTCAAAAGGAAAGAACTGAAACTCGGTATGTTCTGTCCTGATAGAAGAACCTCAGATACTTCCTGTGGGAGTGATGAATTGGAAGTGCGTAATATGCATCTTTCAGGTCTAATTTCATCATGAAGTCTCCCTGTTGTATTAGGGATTTCACTACTTGCAGTCCCTCCATCTTGAAGGACTCCTTCCCCAAGACCCGGTTTAGAGCACGGAAGTTGATGATAGATGATAGATCGCCATTTTTTTTTTTTGTACTAAGAACAGGGTTGAAGTGAGCTGGTCGTCCTGTGGCTTGATTTCCCGCCTGCAAAAGCGGATCTTGTACCCCTGAATTGTTTGTAAAGTCCAAGTGTCCTATGTTATTTGTTTCCATTTCTGAACAAAAAATTGTAAACGAGTCAGGAACCCATGACCCGGAGCCTGCAGCTCCCATACTGGGCCTATGTAACGGCATTTTTAAAGACCGATCTATTTTTAGACTATCTTTTCCGGAAAAAAACAAAGGCAGTTCCGGTTCGGTGACCCTATGCCGTCAGCTTAATTTCTTGTAATTGGTCATCGGGCTCCTGTGGGAGTCTCATTCGCGGGAAATTCAATCTAAAAGTAAATCGGTGTGTGAAAACGCCGTTACACGAACACAGTAGAGTTGTAGGCTCCGGGTCATGGGTTCCTGACGAGTTGCTGATCGGTTGGTGGGAGGCGTAAGCATTTTGAGACATGGGAACGGATAGTCAGCTCGAGTTAGTCTTGGGGTCAGATTGCTGGGAGGATCCTACTGTTCTGGCCCTTTTGGGATACTGCAGGCTAGACCTTGAGCTATATCCCCATTTCCGTTTCCCTCTAACTCGACTGTTGTCAGTGGTGCGGTAGTGTCCACGAAAGGGCTGCTCCCTCCTGTGTGGTCCTTTGGAGAAGTGTTTCGAGGCTGGTGTGCTGATAAGCTTGCTGTTAGTTGAGCTATGGTCATGTTCACTCTTGATTGTTGCATGGAACTTGTCCGGGAAAAGGTGCTTATCTGGTGGGATACCTTCCCGCAGAGTACATTTACCAACTTCAGTGAGGAACTCAGAGAAGCGTTTTTGCCTCCAGGCATTAAGCCTAAAGTTGGGGTTTCCAAGGAGGACTAGAGCATCTTCCAATAGGTCCTTAATGGCACAAGGGTCAGGACCTTCATCGTCATCCTCTCCCTCTGAATTATCAAGGGCTGTCAAGGCTACTAACAAGGGGCGAGCCACAACCAAGAAATAGATTGACGTTCAGCCAAGCCATCATCAAAGGCGAAGAGACCCTTGGAGAGAAGAGATCCGGCAAATCTTAACTTAAATACATTGAAGTATACGTGGCTTCTTATAAATAATCTTTGCCAATAAGTAGATAACTAAAGTATCTAAGCGCGACATTCTACGTAAAGCTACATATAAGATATTCTCTGTGATAGGCGTCTCCCCAAATTTCTATTCCGTATAAAATCAAGGATATATAATCAATAAATTGAATAGCTTGGTCTGCTGATCTTTGGAGAAACCAAGAAATTTCCGCTTATGACGTCAAATCCTCTCACAAGTGATCAGTCAAGCAACTGATTTTTTTCGTTAGTTGAAGCTATTAACTGTAGCTAAGCTGTAGGCTTATTGTAGTTCTAGAATGCTATGGTGATGCTTAAAAACACCCTGTTACAATACTTTGTTAGAATTTACGGGGTCCTTGCGCAAACATTTCAAAAAATCTCTGTTTTTTATCTTTAAGTTTAAAAGAGACACCAGCCCGGACAAAGAAGGAGTTTGTGTCCAACAGTCACGCGACCAGTGTAGGAAAGAACCAGAAAGAGAGACTGAGCCTGTGTTTGAAACTTTTTCTATTCGGAGGTGCCTTTGACTCAACCTTGACCCTCTTCCTATCCATTCCTTGATTGTTGTTTCCTAGTATTTTTCCTAAACCGCAATGCTACTAGTCGAAACTATTGTGTGAAGTACTGTTAATTCAAAACTTTACTAAAAGCGCCTATGAATATTTTCCTTGAAAAGGAAGTTTGGTGGGTGGTCACACAGCAGCAGTCAGAGTACGTACGACTGCTGCTGTGTAACCACTCACCATTAAACTGATGAAGGCGGAATAGTTCTATCGTGTGCCAACTTTGTTGAAATTCGATATCTGCAACGCGTAATAAACAATTTTAATTGGAGATAGATGCTTTTACAGCACAGTCAAGATGTCTGCCGCATTATCTTTTGCCACCTCAGACTACCGAGTAAAGTAGAAGAAAAGGAAAATGCAAATCAAAGTCCAGAAAATGGCGCTTTCTGATGTTTTGAAATTTTCAAATAATGATCAACTCTGACTCCTTGAATAGTTCTTTCAGAGTATTTTCTAAGGTCACCACAGTGCTGATGAACAATGCGCAAAATTCGACAGGGATTTTTAATCTTGAACCGCTCATACTTTCTCAAGTTAAACATTAGAACTTGCTCAATTCCATCCATGTTAGTGAAATAGTCCACCTTATCCAGGAATTCCCGAGAGAGTGGGGCAAGGAGCCTAAAAAGAAAGGCATCATGGGAGCCAACGTATTTTGCTCTCGGGCCGCAAAAATCAGTCACACCACAACGTCTTACGTTTTCCGCAGTTTCATGTCTTGTCAATGCATACATTGTTTTGTTGCCTAAAATAGTTTCATCCAAATGTTCAAATCCCGTATCGATGTAACAGTCGGCATTCATAAGCATCGTGTTCTTACGTATCAAGACGTGCGAAGCATATCCAAAAGCGTCTTTGTAACGCATGCGCCGACCGAGGAAATGGAAGACTAGTTTCCAGTCCATCACCAGCCTCAGAGCTTTGATAAAAGCAGGCTCCTCCAGACTTTCGAAAAGGATGTGAATTGCCTCAACCTAGTAGCAGGTGATAAATATCACGAAGAGTACGTTAATAAGACCACTGCAAGGGGGAAAAAACTGCTCTTTACAACATGACCTTGATCTTGGGTTATATCCTGCTGAGGGACTTTATTTCTTTTTCCCTTGGATTTCAAAACTATGAACAAAACGCCAACAAGCTCTAAGCCTTAATTTAAAAAAGACGCTTGTTTATTTTAACTGGAATTTTCCAATTTAATGGTCAGCCATTATTAACTTTAAAATCTTTAGAGAGCTGGATCAAAGAGAAAATGACGTCAGACTCACTAGTTTAAGAATGCAATGTGTTTCTACCCGACTAAGTTAATTTGCAGCACGGGAGTTTCGGGCTTTCAGATTTTTAAACTCGTGTTTTGCATGCGTATATAATAAACTGCTTGTACACGCTGAAATTTTAAGCTATTGAGTTAATGACGTCACTTTTCCCTAGATCCAACCTTCTGAGGTCCAGCCGGTCAGTTTTGAACGCGAGTAATGTCGACGGTGAAATCCAAAACTTACACTCAAACTAAACAGCCTTTGGATAAAAATCAAGGCTCAGAATTTTGTCAGGCGGGTGTTAAGCAAACACATTTTACAAAATCTGAAGAAAAAGAGGAAGTGATTTTCTTAAAAACTTTAAATTGAAGTTTTATGCCAAAAAAAAACCGATAGAAAGAGAAAGCATCTCTATGACAACCGTAGCTTTGCTCAGGGTAATGGATTCATAAAAGTTTGCAATTAATAATGGTCTCAAGTCTATTTGCTTTTTTCTTGACTTGTGAAAAACATTTGATGTCATTAAGCATAATATCGTGCTCGCCAAACTGAAGCTGAATCCCATGATATATAAAAGAGAACCCCGTCCCCTGGTGTTTTTGAAACACAGTTAACTCTCAAGAACAACGCAATATGTGAAACACTAGAGCCTGCAGGCCTCAACAGAAGAGATGAAATGTAATTTAGTTTAGCTACCTTTTAATTTTCTTTTGTTTTTTTCATCTTGTTATTATGTATTATTCTCTCTCCTCTTTTTTATGCATTTCCGTTTTTATAACACATCACGTAGCCTTTTTATGTCATTTCCGGTAAATATAAAGATCTTGTTACTAGCATTTATCCATTCAATAAACCTGAAGAAGGCTGGTGTTGGCCAGCCGAAATATTGCAACGACGTCTATGTTCACGTTGTCTTGACCAACCTTTGCAGGATATTTTCTATTTTAAAGTTTTTTTTGGTGTGGTCACGATCTGTTTTGATCCAACGTAGAGCAAGTTTTGATCGTACACGGTTTTTGCAGTGGTTTAATTCTTAAAACGTCTCAGGAACAACGCAATATGTTTTATTTAAAGACACTGAATTGACAACCGACTGGTCCTGTGATTTAGAGTAGGAGCTAGGACCAAAGAAAATCAGATTTGCACAACCCACAGTACAGACAAGGTTTCATAGTGGATTACTGTAGATCAATATCTCCTCTTTATTGTCAGAAACTATGTAGTGTCAGATTGTGGTATCACTCATGAGATACAGAACCGTATTTACCTTCATCGCGCAAACAACATTAAAACAAGGCTAGACTCATGCACAATTAGAAATTGAAGTATTCTATCATTAAATAGTCTGCATGAACCAATCACGTGACTGGTCGCGTGACGTTTAATGAGAAAAAGCTGTAAAGAATATCAAAACAGTCAACTTACAATTTTTGTAGACAATCATAGTATATTTCTTTTTCCTTTATTTTAGCATGAAATTATTGTACAGTCCATATACAGCCAAACGTTAACATCATGTATGTCGAATTTCGTTGAGAAAGAAGTCCGAAAATTTTGCCCAAAATGAGCCGCCCTCACAGACATAGGTCGGTGGCAAGGAAACGAGGCCGAACTTATATTTGTAGTAACACCAAGGATCTACAAAACGTGTAAGTTGACAGTTTTGATATTTTCCACAGCTTTTTCTCATTAAACGTCACGTGAGCAGTCACGCGATAGGTTCATATAGACTATTTACTACTTAAATAAGTTCTAATTGTATATAGCCAATTTGAGTGAAAATTGTCATAAAACTGTAGTTTTACACAGCAAACATGACTCTAGCCTCGTTTTAATGTTGTTCGTGCGATGAAGGTAAATACGGCTCTGTATATCTTGAGTGATACCACAATTTGACACTACATAGTACCTGACATTAAGGAGGAAATAGTGATCTACAGTAATCCGCCGTGAAACCTTTTCTGTAGTGTGGGTTGTGCAAACTCCTTAACTAACGCCTTTTCAGGAAATAGCTCCTTGACTAATTGTAAGCCAATTGAGGCGAAGCCGAATGGGCTGTTGACCCGTGGCCCTCGAGGGCGAAGGGTCTAATTGTTTTAGTATCACCTAACTAGTTGAACAGAAAAGGCAATAATAAAGTTAGCCTGAATGCAAGTTGAAGAACTATGTATTTGGGAATAAAAGGAAAGAAAGCGTCACGCTTTTCGCTACTCAAGGACTATTACTAATATTTCTCTAGTAGCGTAGCCAATTAAGGACGGTGCCTACTAATTCAAAGGTATTTTTGCCCCGGTTTCTGATTATGCAGAAAATGTAGATCTTGACAAGAAGCATTGAAATCCGAAAAGAAAATTGGGGGTAACCACGCATTTTTCAAAGATAATTCATGAATGATATTGGTAAAAAGCTTTAAAATGTATTGGGAATAAAAAGAAAGAAAGCGTCACGCTTTTCGCTACTCAAGGACTATTACTAATATTTCTCTAGTAGCGTAGCCAATTAAGGACGGTGCCTACTAATGCAAAGGTATTTTTGCCCCGGTTTCTGATTATGCAGAAAATGTAGATCTTGACAAGAAGCATTGAAATCCGAAAAGAAAATTGGGGGTAGCCACGCATTTTTCAAAGATAATTCATGAATGATATTGGTAAAAAGCTTTAAAATGCAAAGCAATGTATGGCGTTTTTTCTCAAATTGAAGCTTAATTATGTCTCAAAAATGTATGGTTACCCCCAATTTTCTTTTTGGATACCAAGACTACTTACTAAGATTTACTTTATCCGGATAGTTTTAAACCGCGCAAAAATATCTCTGAATTATAATTAGTGAGCATCACCGATAGGAAACTCGAGTATCTCGAGATGCGCAGAACGTGTGCGCAATAACAATAGTAGGCACCGTCCTTGCATTAGTCCACTAGTTGGGTGATACTAATAATTCAGACGGCGCGCGTGATACAGAGCCAATCTGTCAGTACAAAGTTGCCAATCAGCACAAAGGACGCTTGCTGCTTTTTTTAAGGAGAACGCATGGAGGCTGGGTCCCAAGACTAACTGAAATAACTTGACTTACGTGAGGATTGAGTAAGTTTCTTTGAAGGCAGTAAATGTACTCGTTTTGTCTCTCAACCATTGTACTGTTCATCGGAGTGCCAGAAGAGTTCATTACGTTAAAGGGAACAACCAGATGCAATCTTGCCGTCTTTAGCTGCCCTTAATTAATAAAAGAAAAAGCACATATCATGAGAAAAGCTAACATATGGATTTAGCCAAGCCTAAAAACGGAGATAGCCCCAGAAAGCCGCTTTCTGTATTGAATATAGCGTACATGGAAATAATTATGCTTCTGCATAAAGAACAAATCTAATCGTCATTAGTGTATACAGTTTACGGTGAATCACGTGAAAACCAAACAAAAAAAGGTTGACCATATTCTCCTAAGTATGGGGCCTACTAGAGCCCCGGTATCAATGATCAGAATTGCAAGTAATTAAGATTCACGCTAATTTCAATAAGCGTCACAAAGTATCTCCAAGCGCGGGATGTTTGAACCGTGGTCAGTGCTAGCCAAAGTAGCATACCGAGTCAGCAACCGAGAGATTTCGATGCTCCGAGCATCAAAGCCTGGACAATCAGGAAATCAGCCTTACTCAGTTTGCTACCCAGTCAGGACATGAGTCTAGTTAGCCAGTGATTGAGTTGATTGGTCAGTCATTTAGCCAATATCAAAGTTTGATAATAACTACTTGGCCAGTCAGTCAGGCAATAGCCTAATAAGAAACGTATTTAGTTAGTGCTAACTGAGCATGCAAAACTGTGACTTTTTGTCCCTCCTAAAATTTCATCTTCGAGTTTCTCGATTTCGGAGTGATCTCCTCTTTCACGGCGGGGATAAACCCGGCAAGATATAACAGCTTATTAAATTCTCAACCTCGGGTAATGTATTTCGCGTGCTCTGATTGGTTGACCTTATATGGTAAATGATTGCGTTAAGCGTTGCTAAATCAAAATGTTTTCGCCGGAAAGCGAAATTTCTCTTTGAATAAAGCCAAAAAAGAAAAACTTTTCCGACGCTTATAAGTACGCGAAAGACAAGAAATGGTTTTGTGACGAGCCTACGTCTGTCTGACCACAAGGTTTTACACAACATCGCATCTTCATCACGTTTTCTCGATTTCGCTCGGATTTTCTCGCTTTTTTCGCTCTTATTTCGTACTTCCAAACTTTCAAAGTTTAATTAATAAAACAATTATTCCATTCTCTATTATTGGATATGAGTCTGGTTATAGCCAACTCGGCGCTACGCGCCTCGTTGGCTATTTAACATCTCATATCCAACGCGCGGTCATGGAATAATTGTTATTATTATTCATTCAAAATATTTCCCCGTTTCTGATTGGTTAAAACCACACGCATAATTCACCATAACCAGCTGTTGTTCACCAAATTTGGAAAGAAACTTCGTCATATTGAATCAATGACGTCAAAAGTGCATCCCGCTGCAGATTATTGAACCGATGACGTCAAAATTACGTCAAAAGTGCAGCCCGCTGCAAATTATTGAACCGTTGACCGAAAAAAGCTGCGTACATCTCGGAGGATGTTATCTACCTCGGCCTTCGGCCTTAGCGGATAACACCCTCCTCGACCTGCAGAATTCTTCATATCCTACTCAGCCTCATTCAATAATTCTCGGTTTTCACATGACGTCACGACCGCCATGTTGGTGCCCCTAAACAAAGAAAAGGCGGCCATGTTGGTGCCCCGACCAAATCCTCCGGGAATTTAACTCTATTATTATGCAAACGCTTCCTTTTGTTTTCGTTGAAAAACATGGCTGTTGATCACGTGAGTGAAAACCAGCAATTGCTAAATTATGCAATATAGGCGAATCTTTACTGACGTCATTGTTTACTTTTTGTCTCAGTAACATACGGGTTTGCTAATAGAAGGCATCATGATATTCACAAATTAGCTTTCAAACGTAAAGGAACGTGTTAAACTTAATTAAATTCCAGTTTTAAGCCTTTGGCTTTGATAACGAGCGAGTTATTAGTCATCAAAACTGATCAATTCTTGAGTGGTAAACGCGCTAATAAGGTC
>NC_090885.1:60362479-60414979 GCF_036669925.1 Montipora capricornis
ATAACACACCTGAGTTCCCTAACATACCAAGGTGTGAAGTGGTGACATACCTTTTCACTGTTTTATTTCACGGTTTACGAAACACACCAATGTGTGTAAGGAAACACAGAAAGTGTGTAATAATTACACACCTTATAAGTGTAACGGTTTTTAAAAGCACCAGAATGCGGCTTTCTCTTTTACCTCACGAGCTTCAAATTTGGCGAGATATGGTGCTCAATGACATCAAATGCTTTCACAGGTCAAGAAAAAAAGCAAACAGTCTTGAGGGCATTATTAATTGCAAACTTTCATGAATCTATTTCCCTGAGCAAAGCTAGCACTACGGTCACTACGCTTGTTATAGCAAACTTGGCGTAGGCGGATTTGATGCTGTTCTGTAAGACCAACCTGGCGAGATAAGTTTGTGTAAAAGGAAGAATCCAAGAAATTCAAAACACAGGACAATGCCTTAATAGGCCGACAATAGTCGAAGTCAGTTGGTGAGCCTCGTTGAAGAGGGGCGGGGTTTACTCTTGCTGTTTTTTGAGACAGAAATTGACCAGTCCAAAAATGGCCAAGCTCCCAAGAGCCCATGTTACAATGAGTTCCACTCTTCAACATTTGTGAAATTCACAATGCTGGCCAACGTCTTTCTCTTTTTTGCCTCTTTTCTTTTTTTCCTTTGCATAAAACTCAAATTAAACGATTCCTTCAGCACGATTCGACTCTAGATCATAATTTTTTTCCCTTAGTAGTGGTATTATGAAAGTATGCTTAAGTCATGCAATTTATCACTCGGTAATAGGTTGAGACAATTCACATCCTTTTCGAAAGTTCGGAGGAGCCTGCTTTTATCGAATCTCTGCGACTGAGAATGGACTGGAAACTAGTCTTCCATTTCCTCGGTCGGCGCATGAGCGGTTCACGATAAAAAATCCCTGTCCAATTTTGCGCATTGTTCATCACTACTGTGGTGACTTTAGAAAATACTCTGAAAGAACTATTCAACGAGTACGAGTTGATTGTTATTTCAAAAAAATTTCAAAAAATCATAAAGCGCCATTTTTTCAACCATTTAAACTGAGGTTCAGGGACATACTAGAAAAAAGTAAGAAGGCAATGGCTGGGAAGTGGGTAGAAGTAAGTCTCGAACACTGGCTCTCTTTCACTCTTTATTTCAAAAAAATTTCAAAAAATCATAAAGCGCCATTTTTTCAACCATTTAAACTGAGGTTCAGGGACATACTAGAAAAAAGTAAGAAGGCAATGGCTGGGAAGTGGGTAGAAGTAAGTCTCGAACACTGGCTCTCTTTCACTCTTTTTCTTGCTCTTTTCAGTCGAGGCTGGTACGGTGTCTGTTTCTTAGCCCAAACATTTGGTTTGATCAACGGGAGTTGATAATGTAAATTGACCACCGTACCCTGGGTTGGTGACGGTCTCTTTTATTAAATCTTACTGATACAGAAAAGAGATTTTTCAAAATTTTGCGGAAGGACACCGAAAATTCAAACGAAGTACTCTAACAGAGTGTTTCTAATAATCGTCATTACAGCACTACAAATTCAAAGAGCCAAGCTTCATCTAATGAAAAAAAATAATCAGAGAAAATAATCGGCAGAAAAAAAAATGAAGTTCTTGCTTTCGCACTGATCACTTATAAAAATAAGTGATTATTTGAAGTCCTAACCGGAAAACACAACATGCAAGATAAGAAGGATAATACCGGCAGACAATGAAAACTTTTGGAAGCCGTCTAACCGTTAGTTTTTAGAGAACATTTCATTCTACTCTGTACTGGTTGAGTAAGATATACTGCAGTCATATTCATTTTTCCGTCAATGACGCCTTAGTTAAACTTGAAACCAGAGTGAAAATGTCTTTTTGCAGAAGGCGCAGCCGAGGTCTCGGCGGTGACAGTGATTTTACCAACATGGCGTCGATTGGAGAAGTTGTTATTGCGCGTGCCCATATAACAGTACTCCCCAGGCTTCGTGATGCGGAAACAGGGAGGGTTACAGGAGGCTGGGGCGTTATCAAGCTGAGCCTGTAATCGTGGACCCTGGTAACATCCCTTGTTCAGATAAAGATTCAGCGAGTCCTCGTCAAATCTAGTGCTTTGATCAATGACTTCAAGAGGGATTTTTTGACAAGTCGCTGGTTTGAGAGAGCTGCATCCTTCCTTTATCCAGCAGATATTGGTGCGATCCGTTTCTGAAATTAAAATGACAGGAGAGACATAAGTGTAAAACATAGAGGCTTTTTGGGCATCTCGGTCACAGCAAGTTAAATTACTCTGCCCAAAGGTAAGGCCTCCGATCCCACTTTTATGTATGCCAGGGAAAAGTTTCCAAAAACATATATTTTCCCGTATTCTTGCCGCGCGAAGAAAATTAGGTGCAGAAGTAATTTTAGAGGAACAATCGTTGAGTTTGGACATTTCCTCATAATTTCATGTTGCCATTTGAACCATCTTCATGAGACCATCGTATGGGCTCGTGAATACCAACCTCTTTTTCGGGAAAGGAGCCCACCCTCCTGAATGAAGTCCGGACTCGAGAGAGTGGAGAAAATTGAGCGTAACCAGCGTACCATTGTAAAGTATGGGGATTATCACCAATTTAACGCAGTGATTTTGGGACTTGAAATAAACATACTAAAGGAAAAGACAACCCAATTTTTTGGTCACTCACGGGACTCGATTTATCTTTTTAGTATAGGGTCGCATACTAATACGTCGAGGATGAACCAGAGAGGACCACTTTTTCTTTCATTCGATCTTAGAAATCTTGTTGCAATGTGTCTTTTTTTAAAATTTTGTGCTTTTGGGACAACAAAAGTTTATTGGCCTTTCGTCGGCTTCCGTATCAATCGCGATTAAATATATTGGGACATATCGTTCAGCTATGTTCTGACACTTGGACGTTTACCGACTGACGTCTTTGCTTAGTTCGAGTTACCAGGGGAAGGGAATGTAAAATTAATTCTGCTTAACGGGCAGTTCTAGTAAACCGATGTTGAGTTAGCTAATTGCAAATGACTAAAATAATGGGTTCAAATGCAAGGGAAATCGGATTTTGTTTGAGTTAGCAGGGCTCGACTAAAAATGTCATGTAGAAAAACTTACGGGCTTTCCCTTCGCCAGCGTTGTTTGCCGGGTTGTTGTTTGAACCTGAAAGAAAGGAAAAGATTAAGTTAAAAATACAAGAATCGTGTAAGTTGATATCAAGTCTTGCAGACGAGATTGTTGGCTTTAGAATGCGCATGTTATAATTAATCTCTTTGGTAATCAAACCACTACGAATTTTACAATATTCTCTGCTGTAGTACAAAATAAAAGTTAAAGTTAACCGCACACCTGTGGATCAGTAGTTGGTTGAGCATCGGGCTGTCATGCGGGAGGTCGCGGGTTCGAATTCCGGCCGAATAACTGAGGAGAAAGTGCTGCCTTTGAAATTTTATCTGCAAATGGTTAGACTTTCTAGTCTCCTCGGATGAGGACCTTAAACCGTAGGCCCCGTCTCACATGTTCCATGTTCATAAGTTCCTGGCCTCATCGCAGCCGTTTTTTAGGTCGCGAAGGAGGCTAATAAGTTCCACGGTGGGACGTTAAAAACCCCAACAATATACGAGAAGAGAAGGAGATGAAGCCCCCGGGGTTGTGGCTGTTCTATTCTCTCCAGCATAAGTTGGCTATAATCATCTCATATCCAACAAGCGCGAGTGGAATAATTGTTTTATTAAAAACGACCCCAAAATATAGAAAACTAGACTATAATAAAAATAAAAAGGCCGAAAAAATCACGTGTATGCTTGCCGTGTTTGTAGATCATGGTATAATGGCTCATAACCCATGATGGCTTAGCCAATCAAAACTCTCGAATGGCATTATCAAATGATCCAGTTTTTAATAATTAGTAAATAAACCCCTTGCGGAGGATAAAGCCCAAGGCTTAAAGATTGTCCGAAAAATGAACAGTTAGCCGGGGGCATTATCCTCCGATACACCGGCGAGCCGGAAAGGGGTTTATTTATTTTATAACCCTGCGATTAATTTCTCAAGAAGAACGCACTTAGATCCAAAAGGGGAAAAAAGCCAGCTCTCCATCACTGTCTTCTGCAAAAAGAATTTTTGTGTCTTTCATGACCAATCAAACGTATCGCTTGAACGTTTGCTCGTTTCCTGATTTTCTTTCGTAGAAATAAAATCAGAGGACGGATATCAAATCGGACGACGGATATTCTCTGATAACTATCGTCCGATTTGTATCACGTGATCAGTTTTATCCAATGAGAGCCCGCAAAATTAAAAATAGTTACCTATGCTCGCACGTCTTGTGGCGCTTGTGGCTAAAATTAGTTTACACTGATATTTCCCTTTGCTTTCCCATAGCGGGGGGAAAACACCGAAGCGACAAGCGATGTTTCTTTAATTCATTTTCTATCTGTGGACCTTTAATTTTATGAGCTTGCGTTCTGTTTTTGCCAATATACTTCCCAATCTGTTGGTATGACTGTGATAAATTAACGCTGGGTTACCCGTATAAAGTCTCATTTCAAAGCCATTCCGAAACGCTTATACATATCTCAAAGTTTATTGGATACGATGGTGAGTTTCACAGACATGCCCCTTCTCACCTAAGGTGGGCTGTTATCTACTTTTAAACGCAAGGAAGTCAAGCTTACCAGACCACGCAAAACATATGATTGTATTTGTTGTCACCGTTACTTCTTCAGGGAAGAAGCGATATTCCATGGCGGGATAAGCTTGCACGATATTTCCTCTCTTTCCCATACCGATAATATATTTAATATCAAGGTGCTGGAATTCCTTTTTAAGATGATGCCGTGATTTAATGACGAATACGTGAGATCTGTCCTGGAATGTTCGACCCAGCTGGGTAGTGTCCAAAGCGAGCTGGAGGTCAGTGTTTCCATCAACAGCCTTTGTTTTCGGGTCGTTCTTAACCCTGCAGGATATGTAAATTTTGATGATTATTTGTGCATTTTAAGTTGTTCAATGGTTTACTTCACTGAACTTTGGTTGAAAGTGACTTACTTGTCATTGTCTTTGGCTGTGAATTCACGTGGAAAGTCATCAGTCGTGATGTTGTACCTACATAGATAATATAAATTTAACGTTAAGATGAATTCAAGGTGATATAATAAGTAAGGAACTATATTACGTGCGCGTCAGCAGTAAGGATAAGTGACTTATGACTTCGTAAAAGATAAGAGGAAAAAGGTTAAATCCCCTATGAGAAGAAGGGGCACTTATGCCCGATCCGCCCCATTTCTTCCTAAGCAGATTTCAATTCTCGATCATCCACACATGGTCGTCTAATGCATAAAAGCCGTATTAAGCTTCAAATGGCATAATAAACTGAAATCGTCCACTAATTAAAAAAAGTGTCCGTGTCTGTGTCTGTGTGAACTTTTAAAGACAGCGAAGAACGTTTTTCACTTAGCTTGTCTTTTTGACTTGCCTGTCATATTGTTTCACTATCTGTTCGATATGGATTTTTTTTTTTTTACAGATATAATTCCTTTCTTTTCTTTGTATTTATTAGTTATTTATAGTCTCCTGGGGCATGGCTTCCTTGCCATTTATTACATAGATACTGATGAAATACCAGAATGAATTTTTTCTTTTACTAAAAAATCATAGTATCATCGCGGGCAGTGAAGATACTATTTTTATCTCTCATGTGTGAGGATATTGGTGTCGCCATGGTTACACCAATTACAAGAGAGCTTCCCGCTCAGGCACACCCGCACACTTTAATTGCACTATTAAAAAGTAGTGTTTTATGAGGAAATTCCATCAGTATCTATAATTTAAACAGAACATTACATGGCCGCTTGGAGATACGAATTTTATCTTCGAGTTCTGAAAGTATCTCTCGCGAATGATCGAAGTATCTCCGCGCGGTCATGTAATATCCTCTATGTTTCCTAAATTGGGAGGAGACTGAGAAACATACAAGTAACGATTTTTCACCTAATACGTAATACGCATCGCTGGGTGACGTTACTTGGGAAAGCCGGAACTTTCCACTTGAACGACGAAAATTTTCCTTCCATGTTCATTCCGTTGTGATTAACGACAGTAGAAGGTGCAAAGTGCACCTCAGGTGGTTCTTGAAGAAGGAGATACTGATCGAGTTCCTCGGCTCCCTGTGACACTTTATGCGGTTGATAGGGCTTTCCATACTTAAGCTTCATGTTCCCTTGACCATGACAAGTACTCAATACGCCTGCAGTTCTCTCAATGTAATTTGTGACAAACTTTGTCCACTTTCCACCTTTTTCCGTACACTCGGTTTTGTTAATGTAAAGAGCTACGCATTTCTCGGCTAGTTGATTCCCAAGCTTCTTTGGACAATCTTTATTCCCTGCCAGTTTGTTTGGCATAATACACAAGTCTGATGAAGAACATAAATGCACAAAAAATTACATATGATTTATCCGAATAATTAACAACGTGCAAGAACACTACCTTTATTAGCCCATCGTATGACGGGGATTATTTAGTTGGAGGGGGAAGCGGGAGGGGAAAGTGAGGGGGAGTGGAAGAAGAGAAGAATTAGGGTTAGAGATCATCGGTCTTGTGTCCCACCACAGCTTCTTAGTATCAGTTTCCGTTACAAGAGATTACACGAGGACAGTAGATTATTGTCATAAAAAAGCGCAAGCCTTGAAGTATGAAAAGAATTTATGTATTAGATTCGGCGCATGAGAAGTTCGACTTCTGCATCCAGAGTCGACTTTGCCGCTTTATCCGACTGAGCAGGTCGAATTGAATAGTTGGGTCGACCCAAATCAAATTCGTCGAATTTAATTGATTCAAACGTCGAAATTCTCATGATTTGATTCACCGCAAAAAAAGTTCGACGTTTAAACTGGGACTAAGACTGAACCGATGATCAATACGAGTTACTCATTTATGTATTCAGCCCATGTAAGAGGATTTGACTTCTGTAAATAGATCATATGTGTGCTACTCGTGAATAGATGGGTTATAGAGCCAACGGTGCTCCAATCAGCTACGTCTTGAAGTTCACTACTCACTCACATTTTTCGCCGTAATGTGGGCTATTGACATAATCTTTCATCAGCTTCTTTGTCTTTTTGTCGCTGACCAAGATAGCGATGTCCTTCCAAGGCGAGGGGCCCCAGTAGGGATAGTAATCACGCTCCTCGGGCACCTCCAGTCCATTCCTTGCTCCACCAGGATTTTGTCGAGTGTAGATCGCTTTGTCACCTGCTAATTTTTTTCGTGCATTGGTTTGATTAGGGGTACACAAACCTATAACATATAAACAAAAAAGATTGTGGTTTAAATCAACGTTTTGCATTCCTACTAAAAGGACCAACCATTATGATCAATTCGATATATATCTTCACTGTTTCAACTTAAAACCACAGCATCTTATACTATGCTCCGAAAATAAAGATTATCCTGCAGGGGGCCACATAAAGTCTCAATGACAATATGTGAAGAAATTTACGTCTAGAGAGAATTTTTTTAAACCGAGTTTGTAAAGGAGGGAGAGATTCTGATTGTTTGGCTGGACAAAAGACCAATATTTGAAAGGGTTGCACGACTCAAATGATGCACAAAATTAATTTTCAATTTTGAAAGGTGAAATTTGGGAGGTAGGAAGAATCTCCTTGTTCAGAAAATTCCAAAATAGTAGAACTGAGAATACTTTTCGTAGTAGGGTTGAATATAGAAATACATTTCACCAGTGGAAGCTCATCTTCGCGAGATAACAACCGGTACCCTACCGAGAATCCATGGGCGTTTTCAGAAATGAGGATTC
Organism: Montipora capricornis; assembly: GCF_036669925.1. Classification (NCBI taxonomy): domain Eukaryota; kingdom Metazoa; phylum Cnidaria; class Anthozoa; order Scleractinia; family Acroporidae; genus Montipora; species Montipora capricornis. The sequence continues at coordinate 60,370,285 of NC_090885.1, forward strand.
CCATGTCCTTCTTGGTTTGTTATGTTTAATTTATACATTTATGTCCTGAACGGAGACGTTAATTGTGTGTTAATTGGCCAAGAGACATTACAGAGAATGTCACGTTTACGATAAACGGCAAACGTCATTCTGAGATTTGCTGTTTGCCGAGAATGAAAAAGTGTTTGATTTTGACTCATTTCTTGCCTGTTAGCTATTATAGATATCGAGCAACGACTCACAAGAGAGAGGGAGGGGGAGGGGAGAAAGAGTATGGGAGGGAGAGAGAGGGAGAGAGAGCAACCACTGGCAAATGTAATTGGGATGCTAAGGCAATGATCGACCTGAAAACCTCTCAGACTTCATGAACAATATTTCACTAATAGCTTCCTAATTGAATTCTCCCGCATGACTGACATTTACAAATGACATGACTCTTATCGGACAATTAATTTTTTAACCTTAAAATGTGGTTTGCTTATTCCTTGATAGATTGAAGAACAATTCAGTTAGTAGTCCAACACAATACACCAAACAACTTTAAGCTATTATAAAAACACGTTTAAAACATTTCAGGCGCAAATCGCCCACAAGAGAGGATAAGGAAAGAGAACGGATCCCCATGCCCCATCATAGCTTTTTAAAATCATTCTATCTTTCGTTTCGCAAAGCTATTTTAAGTTCTCATTCCCAATGCCGCAATATTTAAAACTTCATTACGTCATTCCAACTAGCCAATCAAGCGGCTCTCTAAAAACAGTTTCGTAGGTTAAATTAGATTTTAAAAAAACTATAAAAAAGGGTGCCTATGTTGTCGGTCAAATCCGGGCTCGTTCTTACCTAGGTTAAACGGGTGACCCTCATTTTACCTACAGTAGGTTGACTACGCACTAATTTTATTTGGAGCCTTTGGGAAGCAGGGATGGCGCAGTGGTGAGAGCACTCGCTTCCCGCCAGTGTGGCCAGGGTTCGATTCCCAGACCCGACGCCATAAGTGGGTTGAGTTTGTGTTGGTTCTCTTCTCTGCTTCAAGGTTTTTCGCCGGGTTCTCCGGTTTTCCCCCCTCAGCAAAAACCAGCATACAGCTGATTCCAGCTGGCTGTAAGCTGTGCTCCAAGGTCACACATGGACCGTATAGCGGCTGCCAGAGGCGCCTTTGTATGCTTTCGGTTCGACCTTCTTGAGCTGCGTCGTTGCTATACTTGCGAGGGCGATTAGCCGCGACAATTATTATTATTATTATTATTATTATTATTATTATTAGAGAAAAATTAGGGTCAGGTTAGGATTAGTTTTGATTATTATACATGGATATCAATTGACTTATAAATAAGTATATAATGAAAAAAGCTGCGTTAAGACGAGCATGTTTTTTTTTCCTTACTATGTTGTAATGTTAAGACTGAATTGATAAGTGTATGAATATGGAAACCGATAAAATCATACTTGAGGGAAGGTATAGATATTCTTAAACCTTTTTGGAAGCCGGGTTGACAGTTGCTTTAATTAAACTAGGTAGAGTGCATATTCAACCTAGGTTAAATAAGGATCACCAATTTAACCTACAATCAGTGGCAAAAGTCTTGGGACACTCACCATTTGAAGTTGGTTTTCTTACTGAGTTTGAAAAATTGCCCCCTCCCCCGGAGAACAATGTTGCCAATAGTGGAAATGCATTTCCTTGTCTATTTCAACATTGATTGGGGGGAGGGAGGACTCTTATTTTGAAGTTTTCAGTGGTATTTTGACAGTTATGCTTAGTTTCTGACGTCTGAGAGGTTTTCAGGCCCATTCTGACACTAGCGTCCCAACTACTTTTGCCACTGATTGTAGGTAAAAACGGATCCAACCTGAGCCCGGATTTGACCGACAACATCGATATCTCACCTTTGTTTCTCTCCCGGCGATACATCGAGCGATAGTAATTGAGTGGCTCGTGAAGTCCTCTGTCTGGTTTGATAAAACTATCTTCTGAGCTCGTTTCTGAGAAGGCTTGAGGTGTGAGGTATTGACCGTTACGAAAAGTATGCCAATCGAACTCTGAATATACACTGACGGTCGCTCTTCCCTCAGGGAACGGTTGACACATGTACTGTAAGATGATTTGCGTTTCCACCTTGTCATCTGTCTCTGGTCCAGTCCCATGCTGGTTGGTCCACATGATGTCTAATTCGGTTTTAACTTCAGGATCAATTCCACTCATATAGAACTCCTAACAGATATTTAATACACAAATTTTATATGATAATGCTTATATATCTGGGCAACAAAGTGATAGCAAAATTTGCAATTGAGCGAAAGATATGAACATATAAGGGTGCTGCAAGTGAGCAAGTGAGCGGAACTATTAACATCTTACAGTACTTCATCTATAAATTTAGTCTGACTCAGTTACTCAACCTCTACTCTATCGTTTATTTCACTTAATTGCTTGCTTTTTTTTGTTAGATGAATACAAGTTTATGTTGTTGATGAAGATGGTGATGATGATGTCTGTATCCCTAGGATGCATACAGGAGTCTTTCAATGGGGTTAACCGTTAGTCGTAAAACGTCAACAAAAGTTGACCCTTGGGCGTAATAATGAGAAAAAATAACCGTTTATGCAAAAAATTAAAACCATTTAGCCTTATTTTTTGTTTTAGGAAAGTGGAATGGGGAGTATTTAGGGTTTGCTCTACTCGCTGACATTCCGTCCCGCTGCCAAGACCTTTTGCCAAGAAAAAAAAGGTCCCAAGTAAACCGCCCAGTTGGAGTTCTTGACAAAAGTGTCAAAGTTGGTGTTCTGTAAAACGAGAAACAGGTGCTTTTAAAGGAGACTTACCATTGGCAGCTGTCTTGTCTCAGGAATATTGCCCACTCCGGCAATGCTATCCAATCCGTCTCCAACGTTATAGCCAGCTTTGCCGTTATTCTACGAGTCAATGTAAGAAAAAAAGAAATTCTGCTTTTGGTGGCATACCTTCTCCGCTAAGTCAAAGGAAAGTCAATACTTGCTTGCAAGAGCCGATAAAACGTGAATTGTAAATCAAAGATAACTTGAAAAGCGACAAATGAAAGTATCAGTGTAATTATAGTAATGTCTATACATTGATGCGATCATCTTACCTGGGAATCAAACAGTCTGTTAGCTTGCTTTACATTTTCGAGATTTCCGTTCAGTCGATTGTTGGACCCATGAGGGAGATGTAGATAAACGTCTGACAAGCAAGGGACGATAAAAGAAATCGCCAGCCAGCCCCAAACTGTAATGGCCATCTTAATCTGTTTGAGAAAAATGTTACAGAAGCAGTCTTATGACAAGCAAGTTAGAATGCATATATATCTTTATAACAAGTAATGCAATATACTATGCAATATACTATTTCCATGGCAACCATTTACTGCCAAATCCATATACCCTATTTATGAATGGCAGCCAATCAATTATTCTTTTGTCTTCGTGCTAATGACGCCAACTAGCCTCGCTGTAAAGCAACATGTCTTTAAATTCTGTCCATGCAAACGAGGCCAGTTGGTCTTACTAGCACAAGGACAAAGCAATAATTTATTGGCCGTCATTTGTGAATGCTGTTTGTTTCGTGAAGTAGGGTTTGTCTAGTATATATATCTCGCTAACATAAAGTAAATTTTGCTCTAACCGAGCAACCATGGAGACGTAATGTAGTATGGGTAGTAATTGTGTTCAGAAATGGGCCATTTGCCGGTACAGGAAATAAATAGGCCCGAAAGTTTTGGCTAAGGCCAGCAAAGTTGAGCGCTACGAAGGATCCCTATATCTTGACGTATGACATTGCGTGGCGCTCAAACCGCTAAAGATATTCCCATATCCTATTAATGCCAGTCTTGTCATAATGATAAATCCTAGCATTACGTTAAAAAGTGAGAGCTATTGACTTTGTGTCCTAGCTACGTGCTGAATGGATATGGGTGTGATGACATATTGGCCTTGTTTTTCATAAGTTGGTACGGAGAACGACAGCTTTGTTGGTGGAGAATGACAAACACCTAATACGGTGATCTTCTTTAAGTTGATAGTCACGAAAACATCTTGGCTGGCATGGGCAAAACTGTCCGTAAGTTCCTGCATGCAGCTGCTGTTCTGAATAAGAGACCAGGGCTGCAACATCAGCAAATATCCCTGGTCACCGTCTTTCGAACCTTAATCTTGGCCCTTACTCGGGAGATATTGAACAGCCTCCCATCTGACGATGTACCGAACAGGAAAATTAACTCAGATTCTTAGGAACGTCTTTTAACATGTATTATGGTTTTCTCAGTTGCATGATACACCGAAGAGCAAGCCTCATTCTCAGAATGTCTATCGAAAGTATGAGGCTTCTGAAATGTGGCTTAAAAATGGAACGTTTGGAGTAAAGAGGCCACTAAACAGTTCGTCGAAAATAGTGATTCCAGCCTCCAAAGTTCTCTCAACGAACGCACTTCATAATCAACGATTATTCCTAGATTTATCACCACTTATGTCCAGGTTTGACCCTAATTAGATGCACGCCCAATTTTGACATTCAACACAAAGTGTCCCTTTAAGTCTAAGCATTTGCAACCTATTTTCAACAATATTAAGGTAAGGGTAAAGGTTAGCGTTATTTTTAGCTTTAGGTAAATGCAGCAGTTAATCTTCACTAAAAGAGCAGCATTTGGGGGACACTTTGTGATATAAATTGTCTGTATTCTGAGACACAAGTGATGTTGAAGTTTGGCTAGAAGAGCAAGGGGACACTTCGTGACGCTTACTGAAATCTGCGTGCATTTAATTAGGGTCAAACCTGGACATATCTCAGATTTATGTCTCATTAAGTGATAAATGATCAAGATATTCCGTTAAATATAAGTATTCCAATTGAAAGAAAGGCATTACGATGTATATGGCGACCACGAAAGGCAATCACGTATTACACACTGTGTTTGATTTTTATCTAAAAAGAATGCGTGATCATTGGCAGACTAAACCAACTTTTTACGAGGTTGTTAAAAGCCTAAGAACTACCATAGGATAGCCATTTAGCTAGGAAAGAATGAATTCTTGTTTGATTCTTTTCGTAAAGGAATGTTTCACTGTTCAACTACAACAAGGTGACACCGAAAACATCTGGATATTTCTCAACTTTGTAAACACAGCTATCGCGTGGTTTTAATCCCGCCTTTTACATTTACGCGCCTTTTGCATTTAAATATCTCACAAGTATACCTTAGAGGTATTTAATATAACCAATAGAATGATAAAATAATGATAACAAACTAAAAGAGCAATAGCTTGCACACGTGAACTCAGTTGTCGCTGTCCACGGCAATGACAGCAATCTCTCGACGTGCTACTACGAGTGCTACTACGAGTGGAGCTGTGAACTTGGCTGATCGATGAGTTAATTATGATGTCTCTTCGCATTCATTTTCAACACACATAGCGCCTTTAGTCTTCCACTGGGCAATGGCTCGGTAACACATGCTGACGACGGCAACCCCGTCGGAACGAAGAAAAGTCGAAAATATTTCAACGTATACGTTGCGGCATTACTTCGGAAAGTAAAACGTCGGAAAATCGATATTGATCGTTGCCATATCCATAGTTAATCGAGGGAACAATGTTGTTGCAATCGATGTTGAATTGACCGTGACCCTGCACAATCTTTTGCTTTCGCTTCGCACGGGCTCGCAAATTAGTTGCGCATAATTTAATCGAAGGATTTGATTGGTTATCTTCTCGAAAAAAGGTGTGTTTTGTGCAGGGTCAAGGCCAAAAATACAGACAAAAATATGAAACATAGGAAAAGGTCCAGTTTCATAACCATCTCTATGCATTAGCTATGCCATATCGATTTGAATTCAACTGAGTGAGTGACAAATTGGCATATCTTGAAAAACCGATATTGGTCGTTGACTACGGAGTTGATAATGTAAATTGGTCACCGTACAGGGATTCTAAGACGTTTCGAATGTTAGCCTGCCCATCGTCAGACCGAATCGAGGAATTATGGGTTGTGTGTAGTTTTATATAGTAGAGTAGGAGCTACCCTATTGGTGGTAACATGGCAACGTGAAAAACAGGAATACATTAGTTACATGAAAAGCGTTCGTTAATACCGTGAGGATGAAGGGTGCCGATTTGGAAGATGAATTTTTGTTTCAGATGTTGAGAAGACAGAGAAGCTGTTTGTTCCAGATGTTGAGAAGAATGGCAAAGATGCATGTAAGCCAGTCGCTCGTCATTTTAATCTCCCTAACCACTCCAAACAACACATGGCTATCTGCGGCCTTTCCCTATATCTAGGTACGACGGAGAGCCGCAAGAATCTGGAACAAACATTCATCTTCCAAATCGGCACCCGTAATCCCCACGTTATTAACGAACGCTTTTCATTTAACTGATGTATTCCTGTTTTTCACGTCGCCATGTTACCACCAATAGCGTAGCTCCTACTCTACTACAAAAAACTACACACAACCCATACCAAGTTCTTCGATTTGCTTTGACAAAGGGCTAACGCTCGAAGCGTCAGCTTTTAGAATCCCTGTACGGTGGCCAATTTACATTATCAACTCCGTTGCTAAAACCCATATTTTTGTGTACTACTTCCCCACCGACGCAGCACCACAGTTTCTTTAGAAACTACCCCCTTTATTCACTTGTCGATTAGTTTGCATCTGAGTGAGTGACAAATTTACATATTCTGACCCTTAACGATAGTTGCGTATCTACGACTAAAAATGATATGACAGCTGGTTCCGCCTCTTATCGCTACTGTAAATAAACACTAAAATCACTAAATTAACGGCGTGGGAAGATTTACAATACATGTATCGTTCAATCAACTATCCGCCGTAAGATTTAATGACTGACACTCCAAAGGAGCCCGATGAAACCTCATAAAAGAGAGGCCTAAGATTTTTGCCGGATTTGCAGCATAAATTTTGGATTGTTTTGACAGGCTTAGACAGTGTGACGTTCGTCTACACCTATCAACGAGAAATTCTTGTTTAGGACGGACGACTCATCTTTCATTAAATCAATCTGAAGACAGAGCTTGTTCTGCATAAGAGATGACTTAACCATAACATCCTTGCTCGACAGGAGAGTTTCGACCGCAAGTTGCTGCTTTTGTTTGGGTTCAATGTCACTCATCTGAAGGGATAAATGATCTAAGCCTATCGCAAAAGCCACATCGTGCTTATCTTCTCCCAAGAAAAATCGAAGATAGATTGGCGTCAAAATGAGAAGTAATTAAATCGTCAAAGAAACTTGACAGCCACTGCCAACCGACCAATCCGAATTTCCCTTTGTTGTTGTAGGTTAGAGAATCTTTCTCGTTCTGTCCCCATTCTCCGCTCTGCTCTTCGGTTCGCATGGGTGACTGAAGCAGGCGTATCACTGACTTAAGAGGGGCTGCTAGCTGTGTATCCTGACAGGGATTAACTTCAATAAACTTTTTTCGTGAAAATGGGAAGACGAGCACTGAATCAAGCTGTTAGTATATTGACCACTGTCAATATTGTACTCTATTCAGACAAAAAGTGGAACTAATAACCACAGCAATTCCGTGCTTTAACTTGCTGTGAAAAAAGAAATTAAGTAAGCTCGGAAATGATCAACATGTGAGCCTCGATGGCAATGTTACTCGATTCCCTTTTAGTACTTTACTAGTAACCACAGGGCCTATCAGCTTATTTGCGCAGTTATTTTAACCACAACTTACCTTCTTGAACCAGACAGAACGCACCAGCTTACATATGACTCGGAGTCTAGCAAAGGGCAAAATATTTCTAACCTGTCAATTCAGTTACAGTACTCGGCACTTATTAAACCATCTGAAGACGTACATGCTCCTATCCTCAAACGTCGGTCCCATAAGATTTGATGTCTTTCTCAACTCTTCTCCTTTGCTTCCAAAGCGGCTTTCGAACGCACTTCAATAATCCGAGATTACTACTATTCTTAAGTAACTTTTCAACACTATTTGTACATGCATTTATGGCCATGCAAACAAAGATTATTGTTTTTGTTGTCGTATTTCTTGGGTCCTCTCGCAGCATTCACTTGCTATCAGTAACTCCTAGTATAACATAACTTTGTACCAGCACTTATATCTTCTGCCATGGCCAATTATTTAAATGTGTGAATCTATTAGGGTATTACTATGGACGGCTGGTGAGGTTATTTCTCAAAACACAGCTTATAATAAGGCGTGTTCCTTCCAAACATAGTAGCGTGAGAAAACACACTTTTAAAATTAATTAACAAGTCATAAGAAACGAAAGTCAGAACGGCACGAGTTTAGCATACCTTTACACGAAGTCGGATCCGGATGGACGCTTGATCTCTTTTCCCAACGTGAAAAGTTGAAGATGATTCGGTTTAGTGTTGTCTGAATTCGGAGACTTTCGCAAGTGAAGTGAGCATCACTTAGACTTTGCACGCCCTTATAGCATCCCCAGTTTTCATATTAATAATGTTTTACATGAAAAGTCAATGATCCATAGCCGCTATTGTATCCATTTTACAATACGCAGAAGAATGCTAATTGAGATTCTTCTTTGTACTATTTTACCATACGCCCATCAAGAGGAGTGGCCATGGAGTTTTCATTGATTCAATAAAGTATTGCCACCAAGATATTGACTCTCTGCGAAGGATAAAACAAAAAATGTTTCTGGGGCGAAGGCCCTTGATGGCGTATTTTCCAAACGTAGACATATCAAAGAGATTTGGGTTCTAAAAGATGATCTATGTCGTTCGTTGCTTTTGTTAGTGAATCGGCAGCGACAAGAGCTAGATCATGAGGTGGCAGCGATCATTCTCCTGTTCACATTTATTAATGATGTTAATGATATTTTGCAATCGTTCCTGGTTAATTGATAAACAATTTACCCCGAAGGCCACCACTTTAAATGCATCAGCACTGCGGCAAACACCGTTTCGAGTCGCGATCCACCTCCATAGGAGACGATCGTTTCGAATGTTTGGATAGTGTTGAGGAGCAGGCATGGCGCAGTGGAGAGAACACTCCGCGGCCTCAAGGCAATGTGGCCTGGGTTCGTATCCCAGACTTGGCCTCACATGTGGGTTGCGTTTGTTGGTTGTCTTCTCTGCTCCCACGGAGGTTTTTCTCCGGGTTTTGCTCTGATCTTCCCCTCTCCTCAAAAACCAAGCTGTGATTTGATATGAGTTGATTTAATTTCTGTGAAGAGTCACCAATTATTAGTGCCCCAAGGCTAAATACACTTGCCTGCCCACTTGAATAAAGTCCATCATCATTGGACGACTTTTGCCATACGCCCTTCAGAGGAAGTGGTCATGACCTCTGTGGGTAATTTAAAAAAATCCCGGCTCTATTTTTAGTGTAGTGAACACGACTGATCTGATTAGAGTGTTCCAGCCCTTAAGTATCTCCATTTCCTTACACAATGGATGCTTACAAACTTTCTATCGATAAATATGGGATGCTATCATGCACTATGGACTTTTAGTATTTAGAGGGGTTTATGCCAAGGGCAACAACAAAAGGAAAAAGGGGTCGTTGGCAAGCCGCAAATATCGCAAAAGTTGCAAGGATTTTTTTATGAACAAAATGCGCTCTACAACGAATCCACGGCAAATGTCGACGTAAGAACTAATTTAAGGTAGAAAAAGAAATAAGCTTGGGGCGAAGACCATCCTCTGCAAGGGGAAATATTGCAAAAGTCACAAGAATTTAACTTCTTCTTAAGAACAAAGTGTGCTTTCACTCGAATCGTAAATGTCGAAAGAAGGATTAATTTACCAAGAAAGAAACAAAGGGCAAAGAGGGCACTGCATGGAAGCCCCAAATAGAGCAAATATCGCCCGCCAAAGTTGAAATTAAGATGAACACAACATCTTCAAATTCGGAGATCAAAAAGGCAAATATGTTATTAAGGACAAAATTCTCTGTAAATACACAACGGAAAATACGACCAACCTTTTAGAAAGTAATAACAACTTAGTCCCGCAGTGCTTTCCCTTTGCCATTACTTTTTCACATTAGGTAAAGAAGCACTCACTTGCGTACTTCTTTCTTAAAGCGACTACGCATTTTTTAGTAGGAGAGACAAATAACTTTTTCTTTCCTTCAGAGATGTTCTTCTTGGCTCAATAATCGTTCAGGCGCTACTACTAATTCACATACCGCGATCGAAGCGATTGCATGAGGTAGCCATCAATTTCTATGATGATAAAAAAGCCAGGCTTGGAACACCAAATGTAAACCAATGCTATAATGATTCTAGTGCTTAGGTCTAAGGTCTTAGTTTCCCGGACACCCGATATTTTTGCGATATTTAGCAACTATTCACCGAAGTGGAGGTGGCTAGTGGTGGATATTTACCGAGCCGCGATTAGTACATGCTAAAACAGTGGATAGCGTTAAACGTACGCGCTGATTGCCTACTCAAACTCTGGATATCCTTTGCTATTCACCTCCAAGCAATTCGCGTGCGAAAATGTTGTAATCTTTGCAGGAATAAATTATTCGAAATCATCTTTTTTTGCTATATTATCTCAGTGTTTTAGCATACACTTAAACAACTATTCACGTCAGTATCGGTGGCTAGTGAAGGATAATATTTATTTACCTCGTCGCTTCGCGGCTAGGTAAATATCCACCTCTAGCCACCTCCACTTCGGTGAATAGTTGCTAATTATTGCTAACACCTATGTTGTCCCTGCAGACAAAATCCTTGCGACGTTTGCGATAAATTTTGCCAGCGATTTTCAATTTTGGACATATCTGCAGATTGCAGATTGCTTCAAAGAGGCATTCAATATAATACTTCAATTAGTCATCAACTCATGTTAAAATCTGGCTTCAGGTGAGTTTTTTGCCCTATTTGGCCCTTCCAAAAAGCAATGCAATGTCTCAGCAATGCATCCTTTTACAAGAGAGGACAATGCTGTTAACTTGTCTCAAATCTTGAGATCCTTGAAATCTTCTGAAGACATGCATAGGGTATCTGGGATAATGGTATCCTAATTAAATTAAACAAGTCAGTAAATCACGTTCTCGCGGGCGGTGCGCCCTTCCGAGGGAAAAGCCACGGAAATTCTGACAAGACGTCACTGAGTTTTTTCGTATTTTAAGACACCCTAAAAGCAGTTTTTTAAATTATCTGATCTCGAAATACTATGAAGAGCTTTAACAGGGAACTTTCGTGTCATAAGAAATTCCAAACCCTTTTGCTCTCGAAAAGCTAATAAAATATGTTCATATTTTGGTCGAATTAATCAAAGAGCACCCGGCACTTTTGGACAAACAAAATCATCTCTTGAATTCGTTCCACGTAGCTGTTTTTCTATGTATTCTCCCAGTCACTATAAAATAACACATAAACCGTCGTTGCGTAATCTATTTAACAAGTATAATCCCACAGATATGGGACACGAGAGAGTTTGCCTTGGGGTAATTCCGATATTTTGATTGACAATTAGTTCCAAAGGGTGCATCCACGAAATGGGCGTATAAATCTTCAGGTTAACGTTTTCTTGCATGAACGTGCACAAATAGAATACAATAGGTATCCTTTTTCTTGTTCTTCTTCCTTTGAAAGTACATGTAATGCTCTAGCTCCGCGGTCATTAAAAACGGTCGCTTATTTCCAATTACATACAAACTTTATTTTAGCTTGGATTTCAGAATAGTCTTGTGGCTACTGATATCTCCGAACAAATGACACTCAACAGATGGAATACAACAACCAAAACAACTTTAAGAATCCCAATAATTGGTCGTAGGCAAACTAGTTTGCCATTTCGCAAGTGCAGCCGAGAAGTTGAATCAGAGTTCTACCAGGATCAATTTCAACGAGTGGCCACAACGGGTCTTGAAGCCGCGATGGCCGTTTTTTAAGGCAAGCGCCCTAACCTTACCCTATGGGCACTTCCCCCCCCCCCCCTTCCACTCATGACCTCCTGTGTCATGTGGGTGATTACAACAAAAACTGTTTCATAGCATTATATATAATATATGGTGGGCTTCTCAAAAAAGCTGGACAATAATGCAGGAGCCAATTCCAGTCACCAAATGAATGATCGGAAGGTCATCAGTCGAATTTTCCTGATTATCCTCAAGCAAGAGGAATAAAGGGGGAAGATAGGGCACCCCGGATACATGCTCTTTTCAATAGGTAATATGTCACAAGTTATTTTAAGTTCTACCCCCAGGCTGTACAGATGCCACGAGGAATAGGCAGAAGCCAATCACATGGCCGGAATGTGTTCCCCGTGGATAGCCCACGTTCAGAGAATACATTCCCGACATATGATTTGGCTGTTGCCTGTTTCCCTTGGGATCTGCACAGTACGGGAGTCGATCTAAAACTGGTGACCTGGCGGAATGTGCTCTGTGCTATCTGTTCCATGGCCACTGAAGCGCTCTTTAATTAAGGGAAACGGTCGAATAGGCATTCGTTTGATTACATTATCGTATTTTTAAAAAGGGTTTAGATGTGGTTTAGTGTCAAGTGTTTATAACGCCCTTCAATGTTATTGCTATCTTTTGCGCCGACCTCTCTTTTCCAGGGCGCCAGGTTAATTAATAATTATAAAGGCTGTGCACAAGTAAACAGTGCTTTCATATTCGTAAGATAAACAACTTCTTGTTGCATGAGCTACATTTTATGTTTATCACGTTGTGTCCTTGAGACTGGATGACGCAACTGTTCCAAACTTATGTTATTAAAAGGTTTCTGTCAGGTCGTAATCAGGCCTCTATCGCCATTTCTAGTTCTTCCATCAGACAATTTCACTGTGCTAATCCAGCTAATTCTGCTAATTTCCTGCGATTAGTTGACCATGTACACAAGGAAATGAATGCCCTCTTTTCCCCTCAATGTTAATGTTTCTGGGTTCGAGTGCAAAAACCAACCGGTAAAACGCAACATCATGATTGAAGGGAGGTAGGAGGAGGGGTACCTTATCAATATAGCTTTGATGTGATTTGCATGTTGTTTTAGCGAAGTGTTACAACTATTTATGACCGAAGTAGCGGCTAAAAGTGAAAACGGTTCAGCTTCAGTCAAGTTAAGGGAGAAACACTGACCTTGTTGGCACGATCGGATCCCCTGCCCGCATATTAATGATATTAAAAACACGATTGGGAAAATAATTAGTCATTGGTTATTGATTTAAGTGCCGTCGTCGCTGCCTTATTCAATAAGACACTAAGTTAATAATCTGCCTGTTCACTCTAACATGTCGGATATCCACAAAAATTTCATTGTTCATGAAACGCCCGTTGAACAAAGAAGTCATTCAAGCATTGAATGCTTTTTTTATAAGGGTTTCAATTCCTTTCTTTTCATCTTTAATCAGTCGATTATCATACCATGATGGTAGCTCCACGCAATGAAGACAGAAGCTCAGTGTGTTCTAGGTGTGGACCTTGATTTATAGAGATAAATCCCTGGCCATCTCTCCTTCGACTCATTTGGCAACATTGCGATAACCTAAATTTGCAAGATTTTGTCTTTCAGATGTACTTCATTGGAAAATCATTTAGTTTAGGAACATTGGTTAACTTAGCAACGCCGACGGCCAACGTCATAAACATGTATTTTGCGTCTGGACTTTAAAATTTCCAGACTCGGCTCAAGGCACTACTTTTTCGCGTATACGTTCCTTAATTTGTTTAAAATAACAACCGCTGAGAACTGAAATTAAACGCATGCGCAATTGAAAAAAGTAAACGGAAATGTAAAAACGTAAAAGAAAACAAAGATAGCGTAATAGAAGCTAAAATGTCAATTTGCAAAGAAAGAAAGAGAAAACAAACGAGTAGAAATCTGGATCCTAATTCGCAGTTTAATTAGTGCCAATTTCAAGCAGTCAAACAATCCAGTCCTGTAGGTGCAGATTAATTCACAAGGTCTTACCCTGAATTGATTTGAAATATAAAAGGAAATGATTGATGTTAAGAGGGGTCGTAGATATTTTGGTTGTTTGGCCATTTAATTATTAATTAATGATCAAGAACAACACAGGAACACCGGTAAAAAACATAGTAAAACGCATATTAATAGCTTACGTTTCGAATACTACAACATTCATTTTCAGAAAATACGAATATTTTAGAAAATACGAAACTATATTTAAATATAGTGGAAAACTGGAAACTATATAAAGAGAAAATCTAGTTTTTCTTTATATAGTTTCAGTATTTTTCTCAGTCAGGCCTGTAGTTAAATTAGCTTAAGAAGGCACCCCTTAACTTGGGCAAGTCAAAGCAGAGGGAAACGGAAAGCACATCAGCATAAACTTCAAAAAACTGGAACTTCTGGAAACCGGATGCGAATGTCGAGGAAAAAAACGACGTGAATCTGGATAAAGCGGTTACTAATAGAAAACATGCTAAGTATGATAAAAAGATCCATGAAATTTTAGAATTCGCACTTTTTGTGCCATCATCCAGACCGAAGTGATCAATTTAACAGGCGCAAAAGAGGCGTTCACTCGAAGAAAATTCCGAGAAGGCATTAGGAAATCATAAGGTGCAGGATGCACTCCCACCAATGTGGCCCGGGCTCGATTCCCAGACTAGGCGTCATATGTGGGTTGACTGAATAGAGTGTAATGTGAAGTGCTAGATTTCAATCCCATATGAACCATGTGAGCGTTAGCCCTACTGATGGAAATGGGCCCACACAAGGACAGAGAAAAACTCTGACCAGAGTGGGAATTGAATCCACGACCTTCAGGTTAGATCTCCGCCGCTCTACCGACTGAGCTACAAGGTCAGACGGGAGCAGGCCGTGGGAACTGAAGATGTTAAAGTCACGGCAATGAACATGTACAAGTACAAGGAAAGGTTGGCCGTGTAGCACTTATATTTTAAACAGAGTTAACTGAATAGAGTGTAATGTGAAGTGCTAGATTTCAATCCCATACGTGAGTTGAGTTTGTTGCTTTTCTACTTTGCACCGAGAGGGTTTTCTCCGGGTACTCCGGTTTTCCCCCTCTCTTCAAAAACCAACATTTGACTTGATTTGCATTAATATCGTTAATTTCAGTTTTCAGCGTTCCCCAATTAGTGCTCTACCTATACGGCGCTAGAAGATTAGACACTTAAATAAAGTTCCTTTCCTTTAAGGATGACACGGGTTATACTAATTTACCTACTTAATCAGGGCATTGACGTCGAGATATTCACGCGAAAGCCAAGCTGATTATTGAAAATGAGCTTGACTGTGTGTGCAGTTAAAACTGACTGAAAATCTAGAGAAAGGGAGAGAGAGAGGATCATGCGCATAAGCATAGGATCAGAGGCTTTGGTAACGAGATGGTAAATGACGCTTCTGTAGGAAAATTGTGACCCTATATACCGCGATGATTTGTGAACAAGCTTCAATCAAAAGGACCTTCGAATTCCCCATTTCACTGATGAAAGTTGACAAAGAGATTTAGCAAATCGGACCCAGACTTCTCGCTTTATTCTTCCATTTTTCAATTGTTTGACTGCTTACAGGTTCGTGACAACAACCAAATGCTAATTGTTTGAGCGTTCCTCTGACATATTAAATACTGTTACCCATGTTCTATTCAATTCAGCAATTCTCTTTACAACGGTGAGCTGGTCTGACTCCCGAACGTGTGGAATGCCTTACGTCTCTTTGAAGAGTCTCAAAAACGTTCACGCAGCTTAGAAATAAAGATAAATAATCAGAGCCAAATCCATCCTCGCCTCTGGAGAGAAAAGTAATGAAATCTTTATGTTTAAGGTTTTTTTTCGAAAGGTTTTTGATGTCCGTATTGTCCACGCTACGGTCCTTGTTTTCAATATGCAGAACGAGTTAAAGAAAGTTATCGCCATTCTCAGCCATTCTGAGAAATGTTCTACGGTCTTCCTGTAAAAATCCACATTCAATTCCCCTGTAAAAATCTTGACAAAACTGTAATTACTTATGCTTTTTTTCTTAGAGTTTTTTGTATCAAGTCTCAAGACTGAAACAGATACCAATAAAGAAATGATACAACTTGCTTGCTTTCGGTGGATTTTTTTACCTTCTTCTGAGGCCCAGCTTTTGACACTTGACGCATCCTCATACACGCTAGGTCAATTACAGTAGAAATAATTCACCCAAAAGTAATATTAAGTTATTGTTTAAAAGCATAACAAGTATAAAGTACCCATTGCTTAAAGCAAAGGAAAAGACAAAAGCACTTACTAAACTTCCTACTTGAAAATTAGTTAGTTAAAATTGGTTACTTACGATGTGGAGTGTTCATTATCGCTTTCGGCGGCCATTGAAAGCGAAATTGACCCTCCTATTCAGATCTATTGTCATTCAAATGTGTCAGTCAACGAAAAAAAAAAAGAACCGACAGCCAAAACGGCCAGGTTGGCTTATCACTGATCTTCGATAAATGTGCGTAGCATAATGCCACAATGATTGAGGCTTATGTAAACAACGACGTCTTTAGATTCTCCTACACATCTCTTTGTTTTCTGTGCCAATTACTCATTTTAGATGTGGCAGTATTCCAGTGCACTGTCATGTAGGGTCCGTATTAAGAAATCATTTAATGAAGCTGAAGAGGTTGACACATGCCGTTTTACAAACATTCTTTTGTCATTCAAATGCACTAACCACTGAAACAAAAGAGAACTTTGTTTTGGTGGCCAGTAAGGTTCTGGTTTTTACATTGCACAACGTAGTGCACGTGATATCTGTGCCACTGTCAGTGACATCTGCGCCACTCTAGTAGGAGGGGGGGGGGGGGCCTGAGCACGAAGTCATCAGCGTAAAACTACACACGATATACTTTAAAACTAAAACTGCTAAATTGTAAGAACATGCACACTACACTTGTCGCAAGCGCCCCCGTCATCCCGTCTTACTAAGTCAGTCAGATAAGAGGCGGATCCGAGAGTCGAAAACCAGACAAAACTGAAGCCTTGACCCGACAAATCAAACAGATTCACTTTGGAAAGTGTATAGAGAGACACACTAGCACGGGTCCCCGCTTGACTCAGCTGAAACATGGCTGGAACGGTATTGCTATGGCATTACATGAAGTCACGTGGGTCAAAGTTGTTGATATTGGCTAAATCAGAAAAGGCAGCGTAACGTGCGCCATCCATTTCACTGGCCAATCGGTTATCTGCTCTCAGTTGGTGATTACGTCCTCCAATAGATGAGCCGCACTCTGGACAGCGGCCTTCTTCCATAGCTCCACCGCACTCAGTGATACAGTAGATATGACCTGTGGAATCAAAAGTACAAGCTCTTGCCTCAGCCTTAGATCTCCCCAGATGCAGGATCAGAGTTCAGGGGGCATTTTCTGAAATTGATTGTCTGTATACCAAGAGACGAGTTATGTTAAAGTTGTAGAAAGAGTGCAAAAGGACACTTCATGACGCTTATTGAAATCGGCGGGCATCTAATTACTTGAATTTCTGGACATATCTCTGGTACTGAGGTGAAGGTACATTTTATTTAACCTCGGAAAGTTCCTTTACGCTCTAGAGGGTACTCTCCCAGGAGCTCTCATTTTACCCGCCCCTCCCCCCCCCCCCTCCCTCCCCTTCCTTTCCTTCAGTGCTCCGTTTTAAGGGTATTTAAAGCTACCTGAAGCTACACAGAATGGAAAAAAGTCGAAGCAAGGATGTGACGTCGCTAGGGATCGAACTTGGGACCTCTCGCACAGAAGGCCGCACTCTAACCAACTATGCAATTCTTACTCCTCCAACCCTTTTGAACACACAAGCACGAATGAGTATCGAAACGTGCGTCTTGAGTCGTAAATTCGTAAGTTACATTCAGTACTCTTCACTTCGCTTCGCTTTTATTGTGCTACCTCACAAAGATATATTGCACAGTGTCAGCGGTCTAACGGTTTAGAATTACTAACAATAATACGATGCTAAGGAATCGTGAAAGGCTCCTGGGCTAGTAGATAAGTCGATAATAGATTGAGGTAAACTGTTCCAATTAGCTTCTGCTTGTGGTAGAAAACTGTATTTATACAAATTGGTATGAGCTGAGAGTGGGATATAGTGTTTACAATGTGTGTGTCTTGATCTCCTGGTGGGCTTCTGCAGTGATTCCAGGAAGGGAAGTGCAGCCAGGTTATTTAAGCCTTTGTTAAAGAGAGTTAACCGTCCATTTGTCTACGAAGCTTTAGAGGTGACCAACCAAGTTTTCTTTAACATCATTGACATAGAACCAGGCTAAAAGCTTTGATTCATAGTCAGAAAAGACAAAGCGTGCTGCTCTGTGTTGATTTTTTTCAACGTCACCGATGAGCTGTTCAGTGTGGGGATCCCAAGCACTACCGGCGTATTCTATAAGTGGTCTGACCAGACTCACGTACGCTACTTCTTTTACTGCTGGGCCCGGTAGTTCAAAAGCCGATTAACGCTAATCCCAGATTAAAAATTAACCAAGGAGTTTATTTCTCTACTACTAAATGCTGTTCAAAGCTGTTATTCGGCAAAACTATACATTAGAAGAAGTCAATCTTGAAAAACAAAAATAAGCAAATGATACTTTCATCAAAAAGTTGAAAACACGAAACAAAAGTTTAAGTTAATCCTGGATTAAGTTAATCGGCTTTCGAACAACCGGGCCCTGCATCACAATAGTCTAGCAGTCAAGACCACAATTTCAGGGGAATTGTGCGTTTTTTGATAAAAGCATGAAACTTCTCACCAATGTCAACCAAGGGACAGTTAACAATTTTGGGTATAGAGGCATGGCTGAAATGTCCTATCACCGGAATAAGCTGGTTTTGGGAAAAATGCTGACGTTAGCAGTTTTCGTGAGAAGGGAGCTTAAGCACGCGCGTTTTTGAGGCGCGGACGGCAACCGGGAGAGAACATTCCGCTTGCCAGGACAGTGGTGTCTCCCAGATTTTTATAGTTATCATTTCTAATGGAGAAAAGATACTTAATAATGTAAGTGTGGTTGTGTGAAGACAAGTTAAACGGGAAAACAGCTCACTTTCGGTTGCCGTCCGCGTCTCAAAAACACGCGTGCTTAAGCTTCCCTTATTTGTTTTTAGTGTAGAACGTGGTTGCATTAAAACATTTTGGTGAACGGCGTGTCAAGACTTCCAGAAAATATCAAAAAAGAATTCAAGCATAGCATCACCAGGGATTTGAATTGTAATTTTGTTGATCACATCGTTTCGTGTAATTTACGACATTTGTCCAAATTTTCGCAATACTGTTTCTCTTATGATAGAGAAGACAGAGATTTCAAAAATCACCGTCAGTAATTGCATAGCAATAAAAACAAACTACGAATTCACAGCTCTACTGAATTTGATTTATGAGAGGTGCAATGATCCTTTTGTTCCCTTTATCGTAAAAAACAAACGAATGCAGCAATAAAATTTAATTCAGTTTTCAAGGTTGTCTGTGATCTTTTGCATCATTTTGTTGATTGGTAAACACCTTATATACGTTGAGAATGACCCATTTCACACAAGAGGCTAGAAACATGGCTTTGACCACAAGCGCACAGGGGTAAACTACTTTAACATCTTCAGTTCCCACGGCCTGCTCACGTTTGACCTTGTAGCTCAGTCGGTAGAGCAGCGGTTTTTTTTCTCTGTCCTTGTGTGGGCCTATTTCCATCAGTAGAGCTAACGCTTACAAGGTTCATATGGGGTAGAAACTTAGCACTTCACATTACACTCTAAGCAGTTAAGTCTGTGCACTGAAGGTTTGCTTTTGAGCACTTGCCCAAGCCTCTGCAGGCTTCCTTGCAGGAACAATAAATGAGCTCATATATAGCAGCATTGCTGGGCTTGTGGAAGTGTTGGCCACAAAGGTTTCCGTTGACAATTCCTCTCCCATCCCCATTCAGCAGGACAAACATGACCAAAAATGGCTACCTTGATACAATGCTCGGAGGATATGTTGCTTTCAAGCTGCAGATGTTAAGGGAATCTTATCTAAACTACGGGAACGCATGCAAAATAGCTGCTGTCTTGCCTTATAGATCCACAGACTTGATGATGTTTCAAGGTGTAGACAGGCCAAACACGACTCCTATTGGTCATGATAGGAAATTCAAAGACCTCAGATTCGTTTATTATGGTTAATTGTCGCAGCCTGATATGATAATCTCCCGGCCGGTTAGGTTTGTAAATCTGTGTAAGAGCGTAGAAAACAGGAATTCGTGGCGGGTTTGGTGTGAGGGATAACCATTTTTTACTCATATCATCAGTTTGGTCTCCGTGATGGAGAGCATCGATAAGTTCTTTGGCTTTTTGAGAGGTTTCTGATGCCATGGGTAATGTAACACGAGAGGGTCAGATTCTCTTATATGAGAAAGAAAACTATAAGCCACTTAATTACCCATGGCATTAGAAACAGTCTCAAAAACCAAAACAACTCATCAATGCTCTCCATCACGGAGACTACATTGATGATATGACTAAGAAATGGTTATCCCTGACACCAAACCTGCTACGAATCTCTGTTTTCTACACTCTAAAAAAGATTTGCAAACCCAACCCAGTCGGGAGACCTATCATATCAGCCTTTTTCCACAGGCTTAAGAGGCGTTTACTTTTTGTACTTAGCATGTACACGGTTCATTCGGCGAATGAGAGGACGTAGTTGATTGTTTAGCCATGGAAGCTTAGTTATCTTTCCCACTAAGTATTTTGAATGGTACAGCTTTGTCAATTGCTTGGTGGATTGCATCCTTTAAGCGTAACCAGTCCTCTTCTATAAGGGTGGAATCTGAGAAGGAATTAAGGAACGTATTTTTAAAGGTACGCAAGATACTACGTAGGGAGTCATAATCACCTCTCCCATACAGGTAGGTTTTGCGTTTGGCATGCCCTTCTCTTAGCTGGTCGGGCACAATTCAATGTGCAGGAAATTACATAATTCTCACTGAGTTCAGCAGGTGATAAAGTCACTGATAAGTCCTGGTCTATTTGACAAGATAAGGTCTAAGGTGTTGGCTCCGCGAGTCCGAAAAAGGATAAGTTGCTCCATATAATGATCCTGCGTGATGTCAATTAGGACAAGTCCATCAGAGTTTGAGAGATCGTTCCCATCAGTGTTTAGGTGAGTTATTCAGTCTATCTTTTCAATGGAGGTCCCCCAAAATGTGAAATCTAGGCTGGTTAACAGATGGGTGAGATTTATTAATAAGGTCGAGCTGCTTTCGTAGACTTTGCATTTCATCAATAGGTTGCTGCGAGGTACGGTAGAAACTGCAAAAGTACTGTGGTTGTCCCTTTAAGAATATTTTAGCCCATACACTCTCAGATGCAAAGTTTTCCAGGTCAGGACAAGGAATAGGGTCCAAGGCAGATTTTATTGCAAGTAGAACACCCCCTCCACTGAGAGACCTGTCCTTCCTGAAGATGGAGAAGCCCAATTCATGAGTTCAGGGTGCAGTTGTCACATCTGAATCAATCTTTGTTTCTTGAATAGTAATGACATCCGGTACTTAGACTTCAATAAAGCCTTGTAGATCATTCAATTTGCCACGAATTACTCTTCAAAGCAAAGTAGCATCAAGTCATGCCTGGTTGCAATGTGAACCTCAATGGCTAGGGTAATCTTTCCGTGTAAGGTAACTGAGGGCAGTTTGTTGATCCTTTGCGCGTCGCACGTATGAAACATCCAGACTTTTTTCACTGTCAAGCCAACAATCCGTCATTTGTACAAATCTATACGCTTTATTTTCACATGTGGAAAAGGCTTATACAGCCAATCAGAATGGCGTACAGCTATTTCACATGTGGAAGTATATCCAATCAACGATAGCGTAAAGGCGTTTCCATGCCAATCACTCGTGCATCTCGTGCATCTCGTGCAAATCGTACTTTGTTATTGAATTAATAAAATTTGCATTTGGTTCTATTGTTAGTGAGTTTTTGTTTCTACTTTGCGTTCAGAAAACTATTTTGATGAAGATTCTCGTCTTATGTGTAATAAACAGTTCACGACATAGAAAGTGCCTCGTACAGGGTCTTATTCACTCGTCGTTTGTGTCAAAAACCCTCACTCGCTCGTTTCTCGCTCGTTCGGGTTTTTGACACAAACAATTCGTGAATAAAACCTCGTACGCCGCACTTTCTATGACGTAAACTATATATTCTGTACATACGCGGGGGATCCAATGATATCTAGGGGGGGGGGGGGGGTTTCGACCCCTGGGCCGAATCCCTGTCGGGGCAATAAATTTAATTCGAACAAATTTTAACTTGTAGTTAATAGCGGAGCTCAGGCGTGCGAAGCGAGCCAGCGTAGTACCATGGGTAAGATTTTTGGGGAAATCTATCCGTGCGAGAAATTTTGGTTACGCCGTCACGCACGTCCGTACGTCCGCCCAACCCTTACAGAGACTGTCGGGGTGAAGTTGGGTAGCCAGGACAGCCTCGGGGGACGGGAGTGTTCGGGCAATTTTCCTTCGCGGGAAATCGTGTGGCAGCGTTGCATTTGGCAACCCGTGTTTTTCTGGTGGGAAATCATATTAGTGACGAGCAACGGGATAAAGAGCAGGAAAGAGCACGAGAGAAGAGGCCACGAAATTTGAGAAATTTAATCGGAGAAATTCTCAAGAGAGGCCGAGGAAGGAGAAGAAGAGAAAAATTCAATGAAAATCAACGTTAAGCTGAGAGAAATAGAGCGAGAGAAAAAACACTTAATAACAACGGTTAGCTTTGAGGTAAGCTTAATGTTTTCCTTCTTTAATAATAAGCTTATTATAACAGGGACCACGCAGGGGGTGGGGCTGAGGGGGCTTTAGCCCTTTCCCCCCCCCCCCCCCACGTTTTTGGCATATTTGTGTAACCAGTGACTTAAAACTATCCATGATATTACTAGGTGACCCGTTTAAGGATTCTTGTCAGTTTCTGTCTTAAGCCACAGTTAATAGAGGGGACTGGTTTTGGAGCTAGGTAAACATCAAAGGAGGAAACAAAGATGCCAAGATTTAGGTTGGAAAGTCCACCACCGTTCACAATCTTTTATTTTGCGCTCATACACTACGCATGAATTACGTATATGACCAACACGTTTCTATTGCTTAGTTCCTCAGTACGGAGTAAACAACTATTGTGTTTTGTGCACGGTCACGTCCAAAAAAGAAAAGAAAAACCTACAACAAAGAAATTTGTCGGGTTTTATAACCATTCCCCTATATTAACTATCATAATGCTTAAGCTAACCTCAAAGTCACATCACATAATTTTCTTGTAAAATTGTAATGTAATTTGGAACTGGAAAAAATAAAATAGAATAAAATAATTATCATGTTATTCTCCTTAAAACTGCGCGTACGTACCTTTAGGACACTTGAACCAATGTCCTTGTGTTAGGCCCATAGCTTTGACAATTAGATCTTTTTCTTGTCGGGTCACGTCCTGGTAAAACACCGTTAGATTATTCCGCTGTCGGATCTTCTCAATTCGAGTGGTGTAGCGCTCTCGGTCATCTTTGCCTAATAATTTATGAAATTAAATAATTACACCTCAAACGAAAGTATTAGCATTACCATGTAACACATTCACTTAAAGTCAGTAGCTTCTTTATTATTTGTAACTTTTGTAGGGAGAATAACAACAATTTTGGTGGAAGGGTACCGCAAATTAAGCCGCGTTTCTGGTTTGTGTCTACGCATGCGTCATACAAAATATTATCCCAAAATTATAAAAATTGTAGAAAATAAATGAATATGGTCAAAAGTGATTAGCGCGAACTGTTCAACTCTGAGCATCCGAAGCAAATCAAAATGGCAAACCCGAAGTAGAAATAATGTTGGTAAGTAATTTTGCGAGTCGTTATTTAGCTTCTATATTAATTCCTGAAACAGAAATTCATTTCATTTTGGTTGTAATTTAGTGTTCAGTATTCACCTCGCCACATCCGCAAATCAATTAACTATTCACCACCATTCACACCTACTTCGATGAATATTTGCTATTAGAGAAAGCAATTGCCTGGAAATGAACCACAATTTTACAGCAATAACTAGTTTGAGCTGTGAAAGGATCTCCTTGCGGATTTACAGCTGAACTATTGCAGGCGACATTCCTCACTTTATGGATGGGTAAATTGTTTGTAGATTCGAAACAAAGAAGATGTTATTGCTTTGAGAAAAAGGGCGTATCCCCTTCTTCATAGTGGGCTAAGGTTGTAAACATTATTTCACACAAAACGGTTGGGATGGTAAAAGTTTCGCCCCTTAAAAATAGTTAGACTTAGGAAAAGTACGATCTCCTTTTACTAGAACAAGAACAAATGAAGTCCTGCAATTTTCTCATAATATGTGGTAAGTGGCAAATTTATCTTTCACAAAACGAGCATAGCAAATTGTTAAACGCTTAACGGTTTGACTTTTTCCCAGCTATCAAAGCGCATGCGAATTAAAGTTCCACTTGTCGGAAACTTAAAGTGGTACTACGACTAAAAAAACAATTCTATTTTTATCTTTTTCTATGTTAACTAAACACTAACTTACCCAAGTTTTAAGTTTTGATTTTGAAAAGACACCTGTTTATTTTAACTGGAATTTTCTTATTTATTGGTCCGCCATTACTAATTTTAAAATCTTGAGAGAGCTGGGTCGAGGAGAAAATGACGTCAAAGACTCACTAGTTTAAGAATGCAATTCGTGTGTACGCGGCTGAATTAATATGCAGCACGGGAGTTTCGGGCTTTCAGACTTTTAAACCTGTGTTTTGCAGAGATAATGAATTGTGTTTACACGCTGAAATTTTAAGCTAGTGTGTAAATAACGTCATTTTCTCTAGATCCAACCCTCTGAGGTCCAATCGGTCAGTTTTGAACGTGAGTAATGGCAGACCGTGAAATCCAAAACTTACACTCAAAATTAACAGCCTTTGGATAAAACTCAAAATTTTGCCAGCTAGGTGTTAAGCGAACACGCTTTCAAAATCTGAAGAAACAAAGAAAATGATTTTTTGATCATAGTACCACTTTGACTGTCATTCTTTACTTCTATTGTTTTTCCATTTTTTGTTTGGTGTGCGTTCTTTGCTTTTAGTTTCGATCATAACTTGTAAAAACAGGTTGGTATGAAACGTTGCCTTCTCCGCAGGCCCTTCTTGAACGCAAATCTTTAAATAAATAACGATGATTTGAGAGACGTCTGGGTACGAGACCGGGAAAACGGCATAAGCAGCACATCCTCGATAGAAACCTAGTGCTCTTATTCTTGGGTTTCACTCACCTGATCCACAGTCATGTTTTTCAGCGACAACACAAGAGAACGTTTGCATAACAATAGAATTCAATTCCCACAGGATTGGGTCGGGACACCACACATGGCCACCGTTTCTTTGTTTGGGACACCAACATGGCGGCCGTGACGTCATGTGAAACCCGAGAATAGCAAATGGCGATAAAAGCCTAATACACTTTTGCTGTTCGTTAACCGCAAAGGGATATTCATTCAAGCGAAAACACATTGTCATTAAAGCGAACAGGCATGCAATAACACGAACAGAGTTTCAAGAGTGCGATGGAACGTTCATTAACGTATTTAGCATAGAATTTGACAATCATTAATATGCACGTTTATGTAGATTCATTAGCGTCTTTGTGCAGTCAATCAAAAATTCACAGATACAATAACGTTTTTTTGGACATTCATTAGTGCACAACAAATATTATCCGGAAAGAAGTGTATTTATCCATGAATTTCTTCCCTATTTAAGCATCTTTCAAGATAGGTTTGCATGTGGTTGTACCACTGTATGCACTTTTGTGGCGAGATAGCATTTATGTTTCTTTTAGTTGGTTAAAGAAGCAATATTTTTCTCAACTTTCGGAGTGGAAGGCCTTGTCTTTTTGCTTCGTCTCTGTCTCCTATTAAACATTGCTTGTCGGGAAGGGAAAAGTGACCCTTAATAGCTTCCTTTAAGCAGCTAGTGGCCTGTTTCACCATGTTTAGAGATGGACATGTAAGCTGGAAGGGGCTTAAGCTCGCTCTTGGCACCTGGATTATTGGCGTTGCAATGAGTAGGTACATTGTCGTAAGTTAAGAAAACCTGGTCGTTTGGGGGTCTGCACAGAAAAGTCTTGGAATATCTGGTAGGTCATGCCTCCTATTTGAGCGGAATGGTGCACCAAACCAGCTCTTGGGGATACAGCAATCACAATGGGTACATTTCTACCACGTTGCCCGCAGATAGACGCATTCATCTATAAAGACGCAATGACCAATCACGCCTGTATTGAGAAACCAATTGGCGAATTCAAAAAGGCTTTCAATCACATCTGGGCTGTTTCTATCAACTGGTAGAGGTCTAGCCAGTTTAAAAGGAACCTCCACTCTCACTACAGAATAAGTTTAAACCGAAGGAAATATGTTTACAAAAACGTTTTGGAAATTTGTTCTTAAAACAGTGTTTATTTCAAGAAAAGTGAATTTTAAAATCGCTGATTCACACTTTCAAATTTCGCGGGCGCAGCCATCTTGAATAATTGTGACGTGTTACGGTTGCCCTATACCCTGGCTGCCAGAGGTTTTTCTCTCTCAGAGCGACGGAAAGGCGAGGAAAAACCCCTGGTACAGGCCGTTGAGTTCTTTGAGAAGGCCGGTCCAATGGAATGCCGTTTCATATTCCCAGAGTCAGATTTTGACCCTGGCAAATCGATTGGTTCCAGGAACTTGTCAGTTCTAATGAGTACTCTGATTGGTTTAGCAACAGAAATTAGTTCAAACAGGTTTTAATAGGCCATTTCCGGGTTCATGTCTGCCTCCCCTTCAAAGCGAGTCTACGTGCGAAGTTTTTGTTATGAAAATTAGTTTTCATTCATATTTAAAGTAGAAGTAATTACCATCACAAATACTTCAAACTTAGACTCGCTTTGAAGAGGAGGCAGGCATGAACTCGGAAATAGCCTATTGCTGTCAACCAGATTTCTCGTGTCCACTGTGGCCATAATCGAAACGCTGCAAAGTTCGGAAATTGAGGCTTTGAAGGCAGAAAAAGTTCACTTGGGTTCTACATTTTTTGGTTTTGTATATGTCCGCCAAAACTCAACTTCGAAATTTGGCATCCAAATTTCAAATTTGAGTTTTATTTTCATAATCGACATAGAAGTTTTATATGGAACATTGAAGTTTTGAATTTGACATCGAAGTAAATAAGACGACTGTACCGTGGGAACCAAAGATGCTGATTGGTAGGTTATGTCACGTATCAATTAACTGAGTTTTTTCGATGTCAATGAAACGGGACATGGAAGCGAGGTTCTCAACCGCCTATACCAGAGGTTTTTCTCGCCGCTTCGGGACTCGCTATTCCGTCGCTCTAAGAGAGAAAAAGCCTCTGGCATCCAGGGTAGTTGCCCTATTGTTCTGACACAAAGAGCTTTTGTCTAATAACAATAGGGCAACCGTAACACGTCACAATTATTCAAGATGGTGGCGCCTGCAAAGTTTCTAAAACTTATTTTGAAAATGCTTTAGTTTAGACTGACTTGACTGTAACGGTTATTTCCTGTGATTTAAAGTTATTTTTTGTTGAAGTGGAGGTTCCCTTTAAAACTGACAACCATACCATGATCAAGTGTCCTTCTTACCGTGCGGTCATGTATTGGAAGCCTCCGTCTAAGTTCTCTGTTGATTTCAGTTAGCGTTAGCATGTAATTATCGTCTACTATGTCATTTAGCCATTGCTTTATATCGGCGTCCACTTTTACGTTGTTACGTCCGCCTCGTGGTCCCTATGGAACTCTGCCCTCACAGGTGTACCGTGTTAAGATACCCCTGGACGTAGAACGGTTTTCACCCAATGTATCAGCAACCATTAGATCATCTTTTGTGTGATCTTCCTAGGCCCTCCCAAGACGTTCTCGAACTTCGTTCGGAATTCGGTTTCTTTGAACAGGCATTTTACATGTACATCTAGTCAGCTGTGCAAACTAGAGGCAATGTAACTGAAAGTGACTTGATATTTATACCTAACTCAAGATATGTTTTTGTAAAGAGTCATATTCACGGGTTGTAAAAAGTGTAAAGAAAGTTGAAATAATACAATTCCAAGAGGAAAAGTAGAGTCACAATGTATTGCGCCAATGAATGTCAAAAAACGTTATTGCCTGTGTAGGTATGTGAACTTGTTTATCGATTGCACAAAGACGCTAATGAAAGTTCGAAAACGCTAATGAACCTGCACAAACATATTCATGATTGTCAAAATCTATGCTAAATACCATAATGAACGTTCCATCCCACTGTTGTAGTAGTAGTAGTAGTAGTAGTAGTAGTAGTAGTAGTAGTAGTAGTAGTAGTAGTAGTAGTAGTAGTAGTAGTAGTAGTAGTAGTAGTAGTAGTAGTAGTGTCAGAGTGCAGTGATACCATAGATAATCTTTTAATAGATAGAATGGTACTACAGGACTGTGTGTGAGGAAGAAGAAACATCAGTATAGCCTGGATCGAAGTGAAAAAAGCCTACGATTCAGTAGATCATGGTTGGCTATGCAACGCTATGTGACTGCACAAGTTCCCCGAATGGATCAGTGGCACTATAAAGAACATATGCCCTTCCTGGAACACCAAGATCATCGCCAGAACGATGAATGGGATTGAGATATCTGAACCAATCCGCTTCAAGAGGGGTCTACCTCAAGGGGATTTCTTATGTCCCAGTTTCCTTATGTCCCAGAGTATTCATCTTATGCTTGAATCCTGTGGCGTGGATGCTACGAGCAACAGAGGGATACAAGTTAAGTACGCCAATTATTGCAAAAGTAACAGATCTGCTGTTTATCTACGACCTTAAAGTATTTGAACAGTCTCAAACCAAGTTAAATTAGGTACTTATGTCAACTCAAGAAGCGTTGAAAGATATTGGTCTTGACCTGAATCCAAAGAAATGCTCAGTAGCGAATGTCAAAGGTGGGAAGCAAGTTTTTGATGGAGGTAAAGTAAACCTGGAGGGGACAACGGCGATTGCAAGTTTAAAGGAAGGAGAGCAGTATAAGTTCTTGTGTGTATTAGAGAGCCTAAAACAGAATGACACAAGGCTTTGAAGATTGCTGCCAAGAAATACATCCAGCGAGAATCTGTCATCTGGTCTAGTCCACTTTCGGACTGGAACAAAGTCAAGTCCACAAATGAATTTGCCCTTCAATGTATTTGATGTGGACCCAAACATGGCCTCTGGCAGAGCTCAGACAAATCGACCGACAAGTAAGGAAGATCATCGTCGCGAATCGTCGCGAATGGAGGGCGACACCCAACAAGTTCAAATGCAACCCTTTACTTGCCAAGGAGCATTGGCGGAAGAGGCTTAAGGTCAGTTGAACAGGAATACAAACTGACTAAGATCAAAGCAGCATTAAAGATATATAAAAACCCCGATCCAACGATAGGAATTGTCCGCATGTTCGACGAGAAGGCAAAAGAGCGAGAACATCAGTCCTTTGCTATCGATGCTGTCACGTTTGCTAGAAAATTTGATCTTGAATTGAATCTAACGTATCATCGGTCTTCGTGCTCTAAAGTGGGAGCGGATGAAGTCCCAGGCATGCAGGTCAAAGAAGCCTTGAAGAAATCAGTGGTTAGCAAGTTAAAGGCAGAAGTAGAAGACCAAAAGTGGGAAGGAAAGCTACTAGCAAGCAGGTGGAAGGATGAAGCCCTAAACAAAACTGGAAAACTGCACCGACCCACATGATGACTGGCGTTCAAGACCTGTACCAACAGCTTATACTCACAATGTTGTACACTGGGAAGAAGATTAAAACAACTAATCATCAAGATTACACTTGTTGTATGTGTGGCAAGGGCCAAGGGAGTGTCGCGCATGTGTTGGCGGGATGCAGTGCTATCGCTCAAACCAAATACCTAGAAAGACACAACAGCGTCCTTAGAATCCTTTTCTTCGAGATTCTAAGCAAATACAACCTACTACCAAGAGAGGAGTATACGTGGTATAGATGAATCAGTCCAAAGCCAGTCTACGAGAACGAAGAACTCAAAGCTTTGTTGGATGTACCTCTGTTTGCCGAGCAAGTAGAAGTTCGAGCAAATCGCATCGACGCGCAAGTCATTGATAAAGTAAAGCTAGAAGTAACCCTGATCGAGATAAGGACATAAAGTTTCTCAGCACAACATCATCATGAATGTACTGGGTGGTTATTCAAAAGAGGTGAGGAAGTCAATCAAGTGCTTGGTGGGAGACACGTGTGACTTGGTCCTGAAGCAGATGCAGAAAGCAATGCTATCATGCACTCTGAATATTGCAAGGAGCTTTAAAACTTCTTGAAAACTGAAAATTTTCATAAGAAAGGCAAAGATGAACATTTAGATATGCTTAAAGGCCGTACATATTATTAGGGATTTTTACCTTCTTTTACAACGATCTATAAGAGAGAAGATTTAAGATTTTTAAATACACAGATCAATGGTTAGGATTTTTACATTTAGATACTTAAGATATACTATTATGTAGAATATATAATATCGATACAGGATTTTTTTTTTGTAGGGATTAACAGGAATTGGTTACGCTTTTTGGGAGCCCAAATTTTGGAATCAGTTTTCAAACAGATGTTTCAATAAACTGCAAATAATAATAAACAAGAAAAAGAGGTTATGAACACTGAAAGCAGAGAAACCAGTCAAAAACAAGTGAAATGTGTCATCTTACCAATGGCCTTTTCTGAATCCAGTCTTTTTTGAATTCGATCAAGTGACGAGGAATAGACAGCAACCGAACTGATGCCCCGAACTTTAATTTGCATTTTAAGCAACTTTACGTCAACAGCTAGCTGTGTTCGGTACATCTCTTCGTTGAGTTCTTCCAATTCTTGTTCACTGAAACGAGCCCGAGTTTCCATTACACGCTTCCGAAGTTCCTCCACCATTATTTGAATATCTTCTTTCGTTTCCAGTGGGACATAAACCAGATGGCTTTTTGTTGCTCTCTCACTCTCATCTTCAATTCCCTTCTCAATCTTATCTTCGAGCTCCTGAAGAAAAGGCAAAAAGCTGATCTGATTCTCGTAAACATTTACTTGTTCGTCAGTAAGGCTGGAATGTTCAAGAGCCCTCATGAGTTTTCCCTGGTCGTCAGGAAACTTCACAATCTTTCGAGCCTTCACTCTTAGCCTGCTTACTACAGCTCTGCGCTGCTCTTCACCAAGCAAGATCTTCTTCTTTATCTTTTCGAAGTCAGCGAGGATCTTCTTAATGATGTTGCCGTACCTCAGGCTGGTGCGAATGGGAGTCGAACACTTTGGGCAGCACTTAAGCTGTACATCAACAGCTTTTCCATCATCTGTTTCCTGTGCTTGATCCATCCAATTATCCATCATTTCTACTTCAAACAAGTGACCACAGTCGGCTAATTCCACAAACCGTGCATTCGGGTCGTCCTCGGTTCCGAAGAAAATCTCTGTGACTTCGTCCTTGTGACACACTCGGCATTTTTTGGGGCAGTTTTCCCCGCAAAGACCAATGCATAAATGCTTGCAAGGAAGGCGTTTTTTGCAAGGTTGATCACAACGCTTACGATTGCAAGGCTCGGAGCATAGCTTAGTGCATTTGTGATGCTGACATTTCCAGATGCATGGCTCATTGCAGGGTTTGCAAGGTTCACCGCATTTCTGCTTGCATTTACTGTGTTTGCAGGAGTTTCCGCAGGACTTCTTGCAGGGTGGGCAGTTTTTGGTACACGGCTCAGAGCAGCGTGGCCACAGAAAAGGATTCGGGTACATATGGATCGGCATGGCTGATGAACACGGCCCCGCAAACAGCTACTGCAGGTACCTAACGTATATTAAAATATAAAGAAGGATTAAACACGCACTACAAGAGAACCATTAAGACTTCTAACCTTTTGAATAAGTCAATTTTTCCCCAAAGCCCTTCGTTTGCCAACAAGGTTTATTCTACAAGGATATGAAGTGATTTGAAAGGTAAACTTCCTGCATCAAGCCTTTAGACTGCAAGATAACGCGTAACTTCCAGTTCAAGACATTCTCTATTATTTAAAACAAAAAAAAAAGTTTAATGAGCCATCCCAGTGATTTGGCCCTTTAAGCAACATGACACGACACGTTTCACAATGAATCACTCCCTCTGGCACAAAAGAACAGAGCTCACTGTGAGAGTTGGTTCACTGGACATATTACGCCCTGGCCAAACATTACGCCCAACAATTCTGCTCGACGCAACAATGTTACAGTGTTTTGCCACTCTTCCAACAAAGTTGTGTCCTGAATCGAGTCACGTCCGTGCTGCTTGCCAATAACGAATCGCTATATTTTTTCTAGAACATTTTTGCAGCAAAGATGGCGAACATGGACGAAAAGGAAGTCATGTTTATTGATGAATAGCCAGAAACCTTGAACGGGGAGGATGAAGCAAGGCCATGTCGATCTGAGGGACACTTTTAGTCCCCTTTATCATGATCGCTCTCTTTTAAAATTTCTGCAAATGATCTGTGCTTATTCTCATCATCTCCTGAACGCGAATGTACCGGCTTGCAGAGAACATACCCTGTTCTACACGTGCTCTTAATCATTCCTTGGTTTTTTCCTCGGTTGAATCTCAAAAAATAGTTCACGTCATTGTAATTACTTCGCGACTATTCCAAGCTTTCTAAGATGAAAGTGGTGTGGCATTCCCTGAAGAATGAAACTAATATGAGTCACGTTCAATTTAAGGAGAAAATGAAAATTTATCCCCAAATCCTGACTTCCTCCATAAAACCTCAAATTTGTTTGTTTTACGTTGTTATTTTGCTGACGACGGTAAAGAAATAGACAAAAATGAAAAACGCACGCGCAGAGGGTGCAAAGCTATTGTTTTTGCCCTCTAAACATGCAAAATTGTAACGTTCTTGTTGCCGTCGCCGTTGTCGTTGCTAAAGCTCCCTAAAGCCTGGTTTTCACTAGCTACGCAAGCACAAGCGCAAGCATAAATAGCTTATGCTAAGCTAGTGAAAACGAACGTCGATATAAGCATCAAAATCAACCACGGCGTCCGCCATTTTGTTCAAATTCTCACACGTGGGGAATCTGAAACGAATGCTTTAATTGGACAGACGTAGCAAATTTCCTTGTGCTTGTGTTGTTTCGTTTTCACACGATGCAAGCGAACGCAAGCATAAGCGCAAGCACAAGGAAAAGGAAAATGTTTGATCCTTGTGCTTGCGCTTCCATCAACCCCGTTTTCACGGTGAAATAAGCTCTCTTATGGTTGCGCTTGTGCTTGCGTCGCTAGTGAAAACCAGGCTTTATGGCTGCAAACCGGTACGTGTGACGTACCCTTTCCTCCAAGGTACCCCAAGTGCCTCGCTCGGTTGTCTGGATGAAATTAGCTTTTGTTAACGTTCATATAACAATTTTCAGCCCGTTGAAATATAACGAACAAGCCCAGCGAGAATTTCTCGATTTTCTTTGTTCATGGCACCCTGCCAAAAGAGCCTTTCTTAACTCGACGAGAAAGAAAGGACTCTGCAGAAATCGTGTAGATTCTTTATTGAGTATGCGTAAGCCGTTGCTTGGAGACAGTTTCAAACCCAGGCAAGTCTCGATCGCACTCCCACTCGCACGCCATATTGATTGTCGTACTGAAGGCTCGGTTTTGACCTTCGCCTTGTCAAAAGTATGATGCGCGCGCTGCCTAAACCAGTTTGACCGGAGTAACTAGCCCAGAAACTTGGGCTGCGGTGACTTGAAAGACTTGACTCGATTTCTGCAGAGCCTTTCTTGCTCACCCTCTGGTGAGTTTTAGAGAGGCTCTGCTCGCAGGGTGTGTTCGAGGAACCTCAAAACTCTTTTAACTTTACATTCGGGGGACGGACAATCTTAACTGCCAAATCGTTGCTACGGTCCTCTTCTTCGTCTCGTTTGACTTACAACTATATTTGGTAAATCACGTGATCAAAACAGAAAAAGCCCAAAAACTCTTTTTTTCACAATTTTTTAACGCAACAGTATGAGAACCTTCTAACATGGAGTTGAAAAATTTATATGTATTTTTATATATGACGTCATAAGGCCCTCCTCTTTTATGCACTTTTCAAAATATCAGTTCCACTTTTGTCCAAATAGAAACTTCATGCTACAATTTACGAAAAATGATGGGACGGTTCCCATGCCATGAAAAAACCGCCTCCTATTTTCGTTTCCTGAGTTTTTACATGTTTTTACAGCTGAGCACTGGGACTAGTTGCGTATGCGGCTTCTGATTGAAGTGATGGAAGATTTCCATCGAAAGAGTTGCTTCAGAGAAGCATCCATGAAACCTTTTCGTAGGGCCCTTGACTAAAAATCTTCCTTAGAGGCTTGTCAGAAATTAGCAGGGGGGAGGAGGGGGGTGGAGGTTTTCAGTAAAGGGCGAAAATAAAAGACCCTATCTAGGTAAGGGATTGAAATGTCTTGACCCTACCCTGGAACTTTCTAATCCCTCCTCCCTCCCCCCCCCCCCAAAAAAAAAATTGTTACACAGAAAAATGGTTCAGTACTTACAAACCTAACATGCAAGTTGTATTCGTGTTATAACATAATATTAAAGCATCCCTTTATGATCACAACGGCTTAATTTCTTGTGACCCTCCCTCTTTTGCTGTCTAATTTTTTCATGGCCCTCCCTTTTGAAGGACTTAAAAAACTGTGACCTTCCCCAGTTTTCCACCCCCCAGCCTGCTAATAGCAACCATTGTCTTTCTGCAGTTGAGAGCCACCCCCTTTCCGGTAACCGCGTGCTGAAGTGTTCGTATGGAAAATTTTCAACCTCTGTGACCGATATCTCGGCAAGCGGGTGGTCCATCCTATCGTATGAGCTTACTCAGATTTATACAAAGACTTTAATGGTGAATGTACGATCTCCAGACACCGAGCCAGCACAGTCACCAGGAAGCGCATGAAGAGATCCTAAAGTTTGGGCAAATGACGGCAAAGAAATGTACCAAACTGGAAAACGCACGAGCAGGGACATACAAAGCGTGGAAAGTTATTGTTCTTTCCCTGGTTAAATAAGCTGTTTAGCAGCGTTCTTATTGGCGTTATCATCATTAAAATTAATGTCGTTGCGTATGGTTACTCCGATTCGGGGAAGGACAGGAGTGGAGACATGTCGACACAAATATGCATGATTCCTCAATCATGTGATTCGGTACATAGAGAAAAATGTTCATGCTATCGTTCAAAGTCATTAACCTATGTGTTGAAATTTGGTGCACTTGTTCTTCTACACGAATATACTCCTAACTATAGAGCCCCTATAACGGACCGAAGTTAGTGCTAGACAGTCGTCTTGTTCGAAAACGTCAACAAAAGCAGGCTTACCGGCACAGCGGTGCTCACACTTCAACACTACACCACATGTCGCATTACAAGGAATCTGCAGAGGATTTTCATGACATTTTACAACATTCTCGTGTCCACAGGGCCAGGTTTTCTTTACTTTGGCAGCACACCTGACTGTGCAACCTTCAGAGCACTCATTTTGGTATCGGTGCCCACATGGCAAAATCTGTTCACAAGGTGAATGGCATTTCACCTCAGAGGGGTTCTTAAAACAAGGAACCTTCTGGAGATGGCCACAATTTAGGAACTTCTGTACGGGTTGTACGCAGGGACCGCATTCTTGAAAGCATCTCTTTTTACACTTGTGGTTGAGTTTGCAGAGCGACTTCGCACACGGCTTGTTACATCTGTACTCTTTGTGCTTCGGATCTGTTGGATGACAAGCCATTTCACAAACATGACCACATTCTAATCGCGTGTTACAAGGCACTGAACATCCTCCCTCGGGTGCCTGCCTGAAGTCATCCGCACGTGCTGCATGAATCACGTTCTGCGGATGATTCTGACATGTGAGTGTCAAAGCTTTTCCAACATTCCCTCTTTCCTCCATGTCGCTTATAATATTGCACCACAATTCGCTCTTTTTCTTCAAAAGGCTGATGTTACCGATGCAGAAAAACCCTTTTTTTGCTCGTGACAATGCCACACACACGCGGTTTTCTGTTTGAAGGAAGCCGATTTTTCCTTCTTCGTTGCTTCGAACGAGTGACAACAGAATTATGTCGTTTTCTTCGCCTTGGAAGTTGTCCACAGCGCAGACTCGTACTCCGCGGAAGAAATCTTTGGGCATTTCATTCTTGAGCTGGATTAACTGCCCCGTGTAAGCTGTAAGGACTGTGATTTTTTCTCTGTCATAGCCTTGAAGGATTAGGTAACGACAAAGGGAGGCCAGGAACTTGGCTTCGTGTTCATTTGATCGGCTCTTTCCTTCCTCCAGAAAATCCTGCAAAAGTAATTAATGGAATATACCTCGTCAAACGTTTTCCGAAGAAAGTACATTCGGATCGGTATTTTGTCCCACAGCGCACATAGAAATCTTTTTTTATCCTCCGATTTTAGAGTAACTTGGTATCTCCGAGCATTTACCTTCCCAACCATGATACACCACAGATGGCATACCACAACACCGGGAACTACATGCCCTACTCTTTGAGAATAGTCTGTGGGTTCTTTTACGTCCCACAGGGTTATGAACATTGAAGGGTTGTGAGATGGGGCCTACGGCTTATCGTCCTTATCCGAGAAGACTTCAAAGTCTAACCATTTGCAGTTGTCATTACAAACGGAGCACTTTCTCCTCAGGTATTTATGGACCCTGAGTGTGTGGAAGCCACGGTCTCCCGCATGGCAGCCCGGAGCTCAACCAACTGAGCTACCGGTGCCAAGAGTAAGAATCTGGTGTCAGGTTTGTCCCGATCAGCGTTAGGCTCGATTACCAGCCACTGTTTCGGGAAATGAGCCAGCGCTCACTCCCGAAATCACGGATGGACGCGTGAGGTGAGCCATTGTTAATCTCCGCCAATCAGAAACTCTCCTGCACAACTCGGTCCAGCATAAATTACATTTTTGGTTGCGACGGTGTTCTTTGACCCGACGTGTTCGAGCTTTACAATGCTTTCAAGTTAGAAAACATCCACGATTTCGACAACAGAAATTGTTCGAGAAGCTGCAGAATGGGGATTGTATCGTTTTCTACCGCCTGAGTTCAGAA
Source organism: Montipora capricornis (assembly GCF_036669925.1). NCBI lineage: Eukaryota > Metazoa > Cnidaria > Anthozoa > Scleractinia > Acroporidae > Montipora > Montipora capricornis. Next base: position 60,407,265 of record NC_090885.1, read on the forward strand.
ACTTCATTAATTTTCCAGTTAACGCCAAGGTCAAAATACGGCTTTCAAATCCATTGCTATTGCAATTTCTTCTCAGACGTCGCTAATGTAAGAGCAAGTAAAAGTCCTCAAGATCGATTGGAATTACTGCTGAGTTTATTGGTGGCAAAACGAGGGGGCCGATGAGGTCGACCGAGAGCTGAGGCGGCCGACGATTTTGTTGATGATTCGCCGGTTAAATTCAAACTCACATTGATCATTTGACCACAAACTCAAGCTCGTATCATCGGGAAACTTCGCATTGGCGTTTTATGCATTGTTATGTAATTACTGTTTTGTTAAAATCAATGTTTTGGGATGTCTAACGCTACTTTCTCACAACTATTAACTTCGCATATATTACGACACAGACACAATCTACCGCTCACGCGTCCAGGCGTCTCTTCTCGGGGAGGATACCCAAACTCGAGTGAGCGGCGGCTGGGTTAAAGTTCTTTGTGTATTGTATTTCCAGCATAACGTAGCATCGACATTTAAATAATATGGACCTGGAACAAAAGGTTTTCTTCGGGTTCAACATTGAGTTAGCCGATTTTTATCTATTGTTTATTTCCCCCCAAAACGCGGTTTAAAATAGACACGTTTCTGCCGCTACTGGAGACTAGGCCAAATAAGGGAAATCTTACTCTTGGGTGATGGAATCTTGAGAATACTTATAAATAGGAAAATCATATCAGTAATTTAAGACATAATAAAGGTATAGCTTGATCTTAAAGACAACTTAAGAACTTAACCGTACACCGGTGGCTCAGTTGGTTAAGCATCGGGCTGTCATGCGGGAGGTCGTGAGTTCGACTCCGCCCGGACCAACACTCAGGGTCTTAAAATAACTGAGGAGAATGTGCTGCCTTTGTAATTACATCTGCAAACGGTTAGACTTTCACGTCTTTTCGGAAAGGGACTGTAAACGGGAGGTCCCGTCTCATAACCCTTGTTGGAAATTAAATAGTATGGGATATTAAAGAACCCACTCACTGTTCGATAAGAGTAGGGGACGTAGTCCCCGGTGTTGTGGTCTAACCTAAGCTGGACGGGGGCATCTTTCACTTCCATAAAAATTAATTGTAAACTGCGTAATAAGCAGTCTGGCTAAGGTCCCCCACAAAAGTATTGTAAAATTAGTCCTGAAAAGCCCCGTGGGGGAGAGACTAATAGCAAATCATTGTATTGTAACGAAAAAATGGTTAATGCACCGGAAACCAAGGACAAGTAAGGCCCTTACCGTTTAACTTGAAAATAGCTAGAAATTCTAGTAGGAAGGTCAACGAGCAGAGGATGACAAGGGAGTAAAGGGTCCTGAAACCCGACACGGCACGTTACATTTCTGGTTCATTCCTGCGACAAAAGGCCTCAAATATTCCCACAGAATGATTTCCTCGATAATTTTTGCTATAGCTCCAAACGTCTTTTCTTTCTTATGAAAGTACATTCTTATTTTAAAAAAAAAACCACCTCGTACCTCGCCTTGGTCATGATCCACAAAGAACATGTTACGAGCCACGCCCTTGATATTTTCAAAATGTAACACTGATTCGTGGTTCTCCAACTTTGGATTAACGTAAATGTGTTCCAACATTTTGGATATTTCTGGCCTCATTCGTTGCTCCAAGCGCAACCGCTCAAAAGGCATTCTATTGTTTACCATTCTCTCAAAGAGTGACACATCCAGGTTGAAGTGGTTTGCGAGATCAAATACCGTGGGATTGGGACGGAGTTGCTGATGGTCACCAATCAGAATCAAATGCTGACATCCGGGAGTCAAAGAAGTTACAATGTGTGACTCTAGTACTTCAGCGGCTTCCTCCACAATCGTTATTCGAGGCTTCAGTCTTTGCAGAATTCTGCGAAACTTTGCAGCTCCTAAGTGATGCACGGAGATAAAAATTCAGTGCGAGTTTGATACATGAAATCGTAATGATACAATCCATTATAAAGGATTCCCACGGATAGGATAAAACGATGGTGCAATTAACCGAAAATAGAGAGCAATCTAAATCAACCAAAGAAAAAAGGTTGCCCGCAGTCGGAGGACACCCAAAGGCTCCTTTTTCACTAGTTTCTACCACATTTGCTTACGGCCAGGGTGGACGTCACTCCTATCCCATTTCATGCGCAACTTATCCCCGGTAATTCTGGTACTTTTTTTTTCGACCTTAACTAGATAGATAGTTAGGTGAAATTTGGAGCGCACGTGCAGTGATTCGAATCTGGAAAGGCCGGGACGCAGTGCGCGAGCGATATCCAGGATAAAATATGTTGAAAGGACTTTTCCCGCTCTTTAAGAGAACCAAACCACTGGCCCCTTACGCAGTTCCTATGAGGTAATCCTTGCTCCTTTCTGGTATTGGCAACTGGGTCCAGAGGACTTCTTTTCGTAGACAAATTGAGTTCACTATGTTTCTTAAGAGCAAAACCGCGCGCCAAAGTGATGCAGGCTCGCAAGATCTAAACGATTAGTGGCCTTACACTTTAATACAAATACTGTGTGCCTAGGTCGGAAAACGTTCGGTGAAAATTCGTTGGCCTTGGTTGCCTTTTGGGCAACTCTTATCGCGGCCGCTGTCTTAGCTAATTTAACGCATAGAACTGAATTCCCTTAGGACACTGTACTTTAGGTGGAGAAAATAAGGTAATCAGAAGGGGAAAAAATGATACTAGCCAAAAGAGATTGACCACAAAGTTCTCACAACGCACGATGAGGGAAAACAAACGATCCTAATGGCTGGTTAAAATCACGCCACAAGTACGTTGAGCGAGAACGATTCATCTGGTTTTCCTAAATGTTAAAAACGAAGGATTTGCTTCTTCACTTAAAGAAAACATTGACAACAAAGTCTAAGCACTCGATGAAAAGGTAGACAAACAAAGTCAAAATGCCCTAATAAACAAAGGATTTGGATTGTTGAGAGTGATGCCGATGATGCCAAATTTACATTGCGTTGCACAGTGCAGTTGCTGAAGACGAAATCCGAGAAAACTTTTAAGTTCCTCTTTTTTTTTATATAAAACCAGGATTGTTGTTTTGTGTGATTCCGGACTTTAATTTGAAAATCATGATCCGCAGCCTTTTGTTCAGATTTCGAGTGGGAAAGTGTGCTTATGGTAAGCGGAAGAGGCGCGTGCATGGTAGTTCTTACACCACTTGCACGCCGTTTTTCGGATTCGCCGATTATTTTAATGTCAAAAGCGTCGTATGATGTTCAATACTAAATCAGGCCCCTGATTTCCCAAAGTAACCCAGAGGAAGTAAACTTACCAGTTGTTGTCATACCGACGACATCAGCGTTCTTGAGTATCTCGAAGTCTTCCAAGTTTTTAATGTCCTTCATTTTCTTGGCACCCGCTTCAAATTGTTCTTGATAAAGTGAGATAGTGTGACGATAACTTTCACTTATGTCTGCGACCCAGCGACGGTACAAACGCCATCGGTCCTTGATGTTTAAAGACCAAACATTTCGAATCTGAAACCCAATACAACATTGCGTCAAACGAGAATATAACGAGTCGCTTTCTCGATATATTTAGATTTATACCATAAGCTCATTTTGGGGTCACACCCGACTAGTGATCAGGGGGAAGTGGGTTCAAATTGCACCCAAAATCATGTGATTACCTATTCTAAAGTATAAAATAGTGAATATGACCAACAATGCACGTATTGAGATATGCCTTCTTGACCGTCTCACCAACTTCAACAACACTCCCGACTAAGATTACAGGCAATATTAATTAGCGTCACAAAATGTTCCTAATTTCTATTCCTCAAGTAAAGATAAACAGATGGGTTTACCCCAACCTCAAAATAACGCTAAACCGAACATTTACCCTGTAGTTGGAAACAGGTAGTAAATATTTTTGTTGTAATAGTTTATTAAGAACCCTCTTGCAGTAAAATAAAATAAAAAAATTAACGAGCTAGGATTTACAACTGTAATACTACTAATAATAAATTTAACAACTAATCATTACAATAATAATAATAGAATCATCAATTAATAATACTAATTGAAATATCTAAACGTGAAGAAGTTCTCCGCTCTCTTCGTCCTACAAGCTATACTGTCCTTAAAAAGAGTTACGCCTTAGATGATACTTGGGCTCATTCAGGAGTGGGCTAGATAACAGATGATGTAAAGGATGGCTAGGAGACTTCATTTGACTCATATATTTGTTACACAAGTAGTCTCTTCTATTGTCCAAGCCATCTAATTCACGTCACTGTAAGGCATGCGCATGTGAAACGGCTTCAGGGTAGATTTTGTAGAGTGCCCTTTTTTGAACTCGCTGTATGGCATCGGAAAGGTAGGCAGGAATGGCCTGCCAAACTGGGACAGCGTACTTAGATATATCTTCAGGATGTTGGCTTGGCAACCCCGGCTCTTCGCAGTACTCTAAGCGAATACAACTTTCTACTGGCTTTTTCAGCAATGTACTCGACATGACTATTCCACTTAAGGTCTTTGTCCTTTATAACCCCTAAGATCTTATACGTGTTAACACACTCAATAACATTGCCACCAATTATTATACGGTTAATGAGACAGTTAACATTGTGTAAAAATTAATATGCATTTGTTTATACTTAGTTGGATTGAGTCTTATGAGTCATGGCAAAATTATAAATGTCTGACACTACAATATTAAGTAAACTAGTAGAGTTCCTTGGAATTATTTCGAGAGCACTAGTATCATCGACGTATCTGATGCGAAGCCGCCAGTCAGACAGCAATAAACCATTTTCGAATTCTCACGGCTGGACTGGATCTAGCATGAAATGGAGGCTTATGCGGGCAAATTTTTTCAAATGCAAATTGATTTGCCAGCATTAGCCTCCACTTCATGCTAGATCCAGTCCAACCGTTAGAATACGAAATTGGCCTATTTGTTAGTCATCATCGTGAAGAGGATCACACCCAATTTGGTCCTTTGGGGAACTCCTCCTTTTAGTGTTAACCAATCTGACAAAGTTCCTCCGATTCTAAGTGCCTGCTTCCGGTTTGTCAAGAACGCCGCAATCCAAGCTAGGAGCGCTGGATAAACGTCCAGAATGGCGAGTTCCTGCATCAATATCGAGTGATCAATCAGATCAAACCCCTTCGTGAAATCGGCAAAGAGAATCCGCGCAGACGCCTCGTCACTATCAACCGCTTCGTTGATGGCTTGAAGCATGTATAAAAGGGCATCGGTTGTGGAGTGGCCCTTGCGAGAGTACTGACGGGGGTCGATCTTGCCGTCCAACCGGGGTAGAAGTCTACCTCAGGTAAAGCCCTCCATATCCTTCGCTAGGGTCCAGGTAAGTGATATAGGCCTTAGATCTTTTTCAATACAGCCGGGTGGAACACTTTAGGGATAGGCGCCAAGAACAATAGATAATTTCAGGAGAGATTGTATACCGTACATCTTAGGTTGCTTTAGCTTCTCAACGTTCCTTAACAGCACTCTGTGTGAGCCGTTGGATGTTTTCAGCGTAATAAGCGCTATGTTGTTTACAATCAGCGCGTCCATTAATTATAGTTGGAATAGGATGTCTTCGAGATACATTCCATCCCCTGTTGTTATGCCTGGGTCCACGATATCGCAGTAGACCATAGAGCTTGAGCTGGTGGAAGTGAACCCCGGCATATTAGTCATATTTGCGAGGTCGAAGAGCAAATAAATCCGGACGGCTATAAACTCTACGGGCCGTTGGCAATGGCTGCTTGCAAGGAACATTCGCAGTACTTGGCGTACGAGGCTAAAGGTCAGTCAGTGTTGAAAAGGAAAGCGGGCCCGGTTTGGCCTGGATATCCATGAAAACTGTAAGGTCTCTCGGTGGCAGGCATATACAGATGAAACCATGCTTTTTCCATTCAACGACTTGCCTCGAAGGAGTGTTAACCAAGTTGGATCGCTTTAGCACTAGGTCGATCCTTGTAGGCAAATATTCTGAGAATAGACGCGCTTTAGATAGAATGCATGCCCCAGCTGTGAGGCGGACGCCAAATGGAAGATAAATGGTAGCTAGAGAGCTAAGAAGTACAATAAAATTGCAGAGCTAAAAATCGTGGCGGCCATCTTAGCAGGCATGCATAGGCTTACATGCATTTCTGGACTTACCGCTCTAAAACAATATCTTTGATTTGAACTGAGGTTCATAAATCAACAAACCTGTTTTGGACAAGTTCAAGAAGTTCAACTGAAGATTTTTTAGAGTGACCAGCACTTTAAGTAAAGTTGACCAAACAACTTACCATTCTGACTCTGCTATCTGGCATAACGTCTTTCTTGCTCAATTCTTGTATTATTGTACTTTTCAGCTTTCTTCTCAGCCTCTTGGGGTTATTAAGTTGAAAGCCATCGGGGTCGACGCTTCCACTCAAATCAATATGCACAACTTTGAGTCTTTCTTTCAACGCCGCAAACGGCTCCGCACGGATAATTCTGACGTCATCATTGTCCAGGATCCTCATATCTTGCATGACAGCTGCTTCGTACAGTACATCAGCTTCTTCTTCTTCTTCTTCCTCTTCTCCGAAAAAGTCATCTTTCTCTTCCTCCGCCTCAGCTCCGCCTTAAAAAAAGGTTACGGTGAAAATTCAATTGCTTTATGTTGAAAAAAAAAAAACTATTGTCATTTGTCTCCTTTTTTAGGTGGTCACGCAACGCTTCGACGAGAATGTCTGCCTGGTGAAACAAAATAATTTCCCGCTGGATATGAATGGTTCGCATGACGACACATATCCTGCAGAGGGTTAAAAATAATCTTGGAAATCCCATGCCGAAAAGAATTGATCATACTCAGAACAGATATAAGCGGCCAAATCGTCCAATTTCTAAGTAGAAAGCGTTAGAAAACATATTGAGTACCAGGGCAAATTTCCAATTTCAAAACTGTCGCTTTCGAAGAACTTTACGGTACCCCTCGTTCTGTGCCCACTGGGACATACAAAGGCTTTCATAAAGATCAAGCCCTGGCTAGGAGGAAATGATTGTTTAGACAGCCTGGATTTTATTGGCTTGTCTGCACGTCTTGGAATTGTCTATGTGTTGGAATTACCCTGATTTTGCTTTTGATTCAAATCAAGGATGTCGAAAATACCTTGTGGAGCGATTCCACCCACTGCTCGTACAGCGTCTCGTCCCAGAGATTCAGCAAAAATATGGAGATCTGCAACCATTCCCAGAAAACAATCACCTTGTCTGCTGTCTGCTAAAGCTCCAATTCTAATGGAAAACTGTGTGGCCAGCTCCATTTTTTTGCCTATGAACTTCGCGTCGACTTTATTTCCCTGATGCCAAAGACGTGCAATTCCGGAGTCGTGATCATATGAAGCGCCAATAAAGTTCCAGGCGTTTATGATTAAGACGGCTTTACTGACTTCAGGACGTTGAGAAAAATCTCTCCACGTGAAGCGGGCGGTCAGAATTCCTTTTCCATCAACCATTCCTTCTTGCCATATCTGGACTCCCAAACCGTTTTCTTGGAAGCTGACGATTGGCCCCCGGTTTCCAGATGGGAAAACATGCATCAAAAGTGTGATCGACGTCCTGGTGTCGAGGTCACTTCCGGGACCGTTCGGGATCTCAATGTATGAATCAGGTGTCCCCAGAAGCTGAATAGAGCGATTTTCATCCCATGCCCAGATTGTGCGGCGGGAAAAAGTAGCCAGGTTGCCTCGTGAAATCCGTTCCAGTCC
>NC_090885.1:60427479-60446795 GCF_036669925.1 Montipora capricornis
TAGATATATATATATATTTTTTTTGTGTGTGTGTGTGAGTACGCACGTATGTGGAAAGATGACCAATTATAAATACTGCAGGCAACACACAGTTTAATTAAAAAAGGCCTGAAGAGTGGAAGCCTAAAGCCTCCACGAAACAGGCCTGTAGGCAAATGTCAAACGACTAGTCCCATTCATTGAACTATATATATATATATATATATATATATATATATATATATATATATATAACTGGATTTGTCAAAAGGTGCCTGCAGAAATTGTGTAAACAAGCCAATTCTGCTACTGTCACAGACTTAAAGAAAAGCCACCCTCCCCACCCCTGTGCTTTGGTCAGACAACCAACAATCACCTACCCACACCACAGTGTGGGTTCACTCTAATTGGTGATCAAAAGCAAACTATCATTGAAGCCTAGACTAGTCCAGGAAAAATTGCCAATGAAGACATGCTACAGTGTAAAGTCTGACTTAACAAGGCCACAAACTCTAACTGCAGTTAAAGTGCCAAAGCAGCAACCCCCCCAGCCCTGTGCTTTTGACACACAACTCACAGTTAGAACTGTCCCTGGGCTGTTTGGCAAAGCAGGCCTTGACGGCAAGCCCCCTCAATTTTGAGAGGCCACAATGGCTTGAACACGGGCTGCGCCCGTGCTCAAGCGAAAACTCCAGTAGCTACCTTTTAGCAAATTCGCTCAGATATCAAGGGCCAAACGCCTAAAATTCTGTCAAAAATCGGCTGATCACACTCGATTTACTCAGCCTGGCTCACAGAATGCCATTCTGGAGAGAAACGCACCGATAACTATAAATTTCTAACTGGATTTGTCAAAAGGTGCCTGCAGAAATTGTGTAAACAAGCCAATTCTGCTACTGTCACAGACTTAAAGAAAAGCCACCCTCCCCACCCCTGTGCTTTGGTCAGACAACCAACAATCACCTACCCACACCACAGTGTGGGTTCACTCTAATTGGTGATCAAAAGCAAACTATCATTGAAGCCTAGACTAGTCCAGGAAAAATTGCCAATGAAGACATGCTACAGTGTAAAGTCTGACTTAACAAGGCCACAAACTCTAACTGCAGTTAAAGTGCCAAAGCAGCAACCCCCCCAGCCCTGTGCTTTTGACACACAACTCACAGTTAGAACTGTCCCTGGGCTGTTTGGCAAAGCAGGCCTTGACGGCAAGCCCCCTCAATTTTGAGAGGCCACAATGGCTTGAACACGGGCTGCGCCCGTGCTCAAGCGAAAACTCCAGTAGCTACCTTTTAGCAAATTCGCTCAGATATCAAGGGCCAAACGCCTAAAATTCTGTCAAAAATCGGCTGATCACACTCGATTTACTCAGCCTGGCTCACAGAATGCCATTCTGGAGAGAAACGCACCGATAACTATAAATTTCTAACTGGATTTGTCAAAAGGTGCCTGCAGAAATTGTGTAAACAAGCCAATTCTGCTACTGTCACAGACTTAAAGAAAAGCCACCCTCCCCACCCCTGTGCTTTGGTCAGACAACCAACAATCACCTACCCACACCACAGTGTGGGTTCACTCTAATTGGTGATCAAAAGCAAACTATCATTGAAGCCTAGACTAGTCCAGGAAAAATTGCCAATGAAGACATGCTACAGTGTAAAGTCTGACTTAACAAGGCCACAAACTCTAACTGCAGTTAAAGTGCCAAAGCAGCAACCCCCCCAGCCCTGTGCTTTTGACACACAACTCACAGTTAGAACTGTCCCTGGGATGTTTGGCAAAGCAGGCCTTGACGGCAAGCCCCCTCAATTTTGAGAGGCCACAATGGCTTGAACACGGGCTGCGCCCGTGCTCAAGCGAAAACTCCAGTAGCTACCTTTTAGCAAATTCGCTCAGATATCAAGGGCCAAACGCCTAAAATTCTGTCAAAAATCGGCTGATCACACTCGATTTACTCAGCCTGGCTCACAGAATGCCATTCTGGAGAGAAACGCACCGATAACTATAAATTTCTAACTGGATTTGTCAAAAGGTGCCTGCAGAAATTGTGTAAACAAGCCAATTCTGCTACTGTCACAGACTTAAAGAAAAGCCACCCTCCCCACCCCTGTGCTTTGGTCAGACAACCAACAATCACCTACCCACACCACAGTGTGGGTTCACTCTAATTGGTGATCAAAAGCAAACTATCATTGAAGCCTAGACTAGTCCAGGAAAAATTGCCAATGAAGACATGCTACAGTGTAAAGTCTGACTTAACAAGGCCACAAACTCTAACTGCAGTTAAAGTGCCAAAGCAGCAACCCCCCCAGCCCTGTGCTTTTGACACACAACTCACAGTTAGAACTGTCCCTGGGCTGTTTGGCAAAGCAGGCCTTGACGGCAAGCCCCCTCAATTTTGAGAGGCCACAATGGCTTGAACACGGGCTGCGCCCGTGCTCAAGCGAAAACTCCAGTAGCTACCTTTTAGCAAATTCGCTCAGATATCAAGGGCCAAACGCCTAAAATTCAGTCAAAAATCGGCTGATCACACTCGATTTACTCAGCCTGGCTCACAGAATGCCATTCTGGAGAGAAACGCACCGATAACTATAAATTTCTAACTGGATTTGTCAAAAGGTGCCTGCAGAAATTGTGTAAACAAGCCAATTCTGCTACTGTCACAGACTTAAAGAAAAGCCACCCTCCCCACCCCTGTGCTTTGGTCAGACAACCAACAATCACCTACCCACACCACAGTGTGGGTTCACTCTAATTGGTGATCAAAAGCAAACTATCATTGAAGCCTAGACTAGTCCAGGAAAAATTGCCAATGAAGACATGCTACAGTGTAAAGTCTGACTTAACAAGGCCACAAACTCTAACTGCAGTTAAAGTGCCAAAGCAGCAACCCCCCCAGCCCTGTGCTTTTGACACACAACTCACAGTTAGAACTGTCCCTGGGCTGTTTGGCAAAGCAGGCCTTGACGGCAAGCCCCCTCAATTTTGAGAGGCCACAATGGCTTGAACACGGGCTGCGCCCGTGCTCAAGCGAAAACTCCAGTAGCTACCTTTTAGCAAATTCGCTCAGATATCAAGGGCCAAACGCCTAAAATTCTGTCAAAAATCGGCTGATCACACTCGATTTACTCAGCCTGGCTCACAGAATGCCATTCTGGAGAGAAACGCACCGATAACTATAAATTTCTAACTGGATTTGTCAAAAGGTGCCTGCAGAAATTGTGTAAACAAGCCAATTCTGCTACTGTCACAGACTTAAAGAAAAGCCACCCTCCCCACCCCTGTGCTTTGGTCAGACAACCAACAATCACCTACCCACACCACAGTGTGGGTTCACTCTAATTGGTGATCAAAAGCAAACTATCATTGAAGCCTAGACTAGTCCAGGAAAAATTGCCAATGAAGACATGCTACAGTGTAAAGTCTGACTTAACAAGGCCACAAACTCTAACTGCAGTTAAAGTGCCAAAGCAGCAACCCCCCCAGCCCTGTGCTTTTGACACACAACTCACAGTTAGAACTGTCCCTGGGCTGTTTGGCAAAGCAGGCCTTGACGGCAAGCCCCCTCAATTTTGAGAGGCCACAATGGCTTGAACACGGGCTGCGCCCGTGCTCAAGCGAAAACTCCAGTAGCTACCTTTTAGCAAATTCGCTCAGATATCAAGGGCCAAACGCCTAAAATTCAGTCAAAAATCGGCTGATCACACTCGATTTACTCAGCCTGGCTCACAGAATGCCATTCTGGAGAGAAACGCACCGATAACTATAAATTTCTAACTGGATTTGTCAAAAGGTGCCTGCAGAAATTGTGTAAACAAGCCAATTCTGCTACTGTCACAGACTTAAAGAAAAGCCACCCTCCCCACCCCTGTGCTTTGGTCAGACAACCAACAATCACCTACCCACACCACAGTGTGGGTTCACTCTAATTGGTGATCAAAAGCAAACTATCATTGAAGCCTAGACTAGTCCAGGAAAAATTGCCAATGAAGACATGCTACAGTGTAAAGTCTGACTTAACAAGGCCACAAACTCTAACTGCAGTTAAAGTGCCAAAGCAGCAACCCCCCCAGCCCTGTGCTTTTGACACACAACTCACAGTTAGAACTGTCCCTGGGATGTTTGGCAAAGCAGGCCTTGACGGCAAGCCCCCTCAATTTTGAGAGGCCACAATGGCTTGAACACGGGCTGCGCCCGTGCTCAAGCGAAAACTCCAGTAGCTACCTTTTAGCAAATTCGCTCAGATATCAAGGGCCAAACGCCTAAAATTCTGTCAAAAATCGGCTGATCACACTCGATTTACTCAGCCTGGCTCACAGAATGCCATTCTGGAGAGAAACGCACCGATAACTATAAATTTCTAACTGGATTTGTCAAAAGGTGCCTGCAGAAATTGTGTAAACAAGCCAATTCTGCTACTGTCACAGACTTAAAGAAAAGCCACCCTCCCCACCCCTGTGCTTTGGTCAGACAACCAACAATCACCTACCCACACCACAGTGTGGGTTCACTCTAATTGGTGATCAAAAGCAAACTATCATTGAAGCCTAGACTAGTCCAGGAAAAATTGCCAATGAAGACATGCTACAGTGTAAAGTCTGACTTAACAAGGCCACAAACTCTAACTGCAGTTAAAGTGCCAAAGCAGCAACCCCCCCAGCCCTGTGCTTTTGACACACAACTCACAGTTAGAACTGTCCCTGGGCTGTTTGGCAAAGCAGGCCTTGACGGCAAGCCCCCTCAATTTTGAGAGGCCACAATGGCTTGAACACGGGCTGCGCCCGTGCTCAAGCGAAAACTCCAGTAGCTACCTTTTAGCAAATTCGCTCAGATATCAAGGGCCAAACGCCTAAAATTCAGTCAAAAATCGGCTGATCACACTCGATTTACTCAGCCTGGCTCACAGAATGCCATTCTGGAGAGAAACGCACCGATAACTATAAATTTCTAACTGGATTTGTCAAAAGGTGCCTGCAGAAATTGTGTAAACAAGCCAATTCTGCTACTGTCACAGACTTAAAGAAAAGCCACCCTCCCCACCCCTGTGCTTTGGTCAGACAACCAACAATCACCTACCCACACCACAGTGTGGGTTCACTCTAATTGGTGATCAAAAGCAAACTATCATTGAAGCCTAGACTAGTCCAGGAAAAATTGCCAATGAAGACATGCTACAGTGTAAAGTCTGACTTAACAAGGCCACAAACTCTAACTGCAGTTAAAGTGCCAAAGCAGCAACCCCCCCAGCCCTGTGCTTTTGACACACAACTCACAGTTAGAACTGTCCCTGGGCTGTTTGGCAAAGCAGGCCTTGACGGCAAGCCCCCTCAATTTTGAGAGGCCACAATGGCTTGAACACGGGCTGCGCCCGTGCTCAAGCGAAAACTCCAGTAGCTACCTTTTAGCAAATTCGCTCAGATATCAAGGGCCAAACGCCTAAAATTCTGTCAAAAATCGGCTGATCACACTCGATTTACTCAGCCTGGCTCACAGAATGCCATTCTGGAGAGAAACGCACCGATAACTATAAATTTCTAACTGGATTTGTCAAAAGGTGCCTGCAGAAATTGTGTAAACAAGCCAATTCTGCTACTGTCACAGACTTAAAGAAAAGCCACCCTCCCCACCCCTGTGCTTTGGTCAGACAACCAACAATCACCTACCCACACCACAGTGTGGGTTCACTCTAATTGGTGATCAAAAGCAAACTATCATTGAAGCCTAGACTAGTCCAGGAAAAATTGCCAATGAAGACATGCTACAGTGTAAAGTCTGACTTAACAAGGCCACAAACTCTAACTGCAGTTAAAGTGCCAAAGCAGCAACCCCCCCAGCCCTGTGCTTTTGACACACAACTCACAGTTAGAACTGTCCCTGGGATGTTTGGCAAAGCAGGCCTTGACGGCAAGCCCCCTCAATTTTGAGAGGCCACAATGGCTTGAACACGGGCTGCGCCCGTGCTCAAGCGAAAACTCCAGTAGCTACCTTTTAGCAAATTCGCTCAGATATCAAGGGCCAAACGCCTAAAATTCTGTCAAAAATCGGCTGATCACACTCGATTTACTCAGCCTGGCTCACAGAATGCCATTCTGGAGAGAAACGCACCGATAACTATAAATTTCTAACTGGATTTGTCAAAAGGTGCCTGCAGAAATTGTGTAAACAAGCCAATTCTGCTACTGTCACAGACTTAAAGAAAAGCCACCCTCCCCACCCCTGTGCTTTGGTCAGACAACCAACAATCACCTACCCACACCACAGTGTGGGTTCACTCTAATTGGTGATCAAAAGCAAACTATCATTGAAGCCTAGACTAGTCCAGGAAAAATTGCCAATGAAGACATGCTACAGTGTAAAGTCTGACTTAACAAGGCCACAAACTCTAACTGCAGTTAAAGTGCCAAAGCAGCAACCCCCCCAGCCCTGTGCTTTTGACACACAACTCACAGTTAGAACTGTCCCTGGGCTGTTTGGCAAAGCAGGCCTTGACGGCAAGCCCCCTCAATTTTGAGAGGCCACAATGGCTTGAACACGGGCTGCGCCCGTGCTCAAGCGAAAACTCCAGTAGCTACCTTTTAGCAAATTCGCTCAGATATCAAGGGCCAAACGCCTAAAATTCAGTCAAAAATCGGCTGATCACACTCGATTTACTCAGCCTGGCTCACAGAATGCCATTCTGGAGAGAAACGCACCGATAACTATAAATTTCTAACTGGATTTGTCAAAAGGTGCCTGCAGAAATTGTGTAAACAAGCCAATTCTGCTACTGTCACAGACTTAAAGAAAAGCCACCCTCCCCACCCCTGTGCTTTGGTCAGACAACCAACAATCACCTACCCACACCACAGTGTGGGTTCACTCTAATTGGTGATCAAAAGCAAACTATCATTGAAGCCTAGACTAGTCCAGGAAAAATTGCCAATGAAGACATGCTACAGTGTAAAGTCTGACTTAACAAGGCCACAAACTCTAACTGCAGTTAAAGTGCCAAAGCAGCAACCCCCCCAGCCCTGTGCTTTTGACACACAACTCACAGTTAGAACTGTCCCTGGGCTGTTTGGCAAAGCAGGCCTTGACGGCAAGCCCCCTCAATTTTGAGAGGCCACAATGGCTTGAACACGGGCTGCGCCCGTGCTCAAGCGAAAACTCCAGTAGCTACCTTTTAGCAAATTCGCTCAGATATCAAGGGCCAAACGCCTAAAATTCAGTCAAAAATCGGCTGATCACACTCGATTTACTCAGCCTGGCTCACAGAATGCCATTCTGGAGAGAAACGCACCGATAACTATAAATTTCTAACTGGATTTGTCAAAAGGTGCCTGCAGAAATTGTGTAAACAAGCCAATTCTGCTACTGTCACAGACTTAAAGAAAAGCCACCCTCCCCACCCCTGTGCTTTGGTCAGACAACCAACAATCACCTACCCACACCACAGTGTGGGTTCACTCTAATTGGTGATCAAAAGCAAACTATCATTGAAGCCTAGACTAGTCCAGGAAAAATTGCCAATGAAGACATGCTACAGTGTAAAGTCTGACTTAACAAGGCCACAAACTCTAACTGCAGTTAAAGTGCCAAAGCAGCAACCCCCCCAGCCCTGTGCTTTTGACACACAACTCACAGTTAGAACTGTCCCTGGGCTGTTTGGCAAAGCAGGCCTTGACGGCAAGCCCCCTCAATTTTGAGAGGCCACAATGGCTTGAACACGGGCTGCGCCCGTGCTCAAGCGAAAACTCCAGTAGCTACCTTTTAGCAAATTCGCTCAGATATCAAGGGCCAAACGCCTAAAATTCAGTCAAAAATCGGCTGATCACACTCGATTTACTCAGCCTGGCTCACAGAATGCCATTCTGGAGAGAAACGCACCGATAACTATAAATTTCTAACTGGATTTGTCAAAAGGTGCCTGCAGAAATTGTGTAAACAAGCCAATTCTGCTACTGTCACAGACTTAAAGAAAAGCCACCCTCCCCACCCCTGTGCTTTGGTCAGACAACCAACAATCACCTACCCACACCACAGTGTGGGTTCACTCTAATTGGTGATCAAAAGCAAACTATCATTGAAGCCTAGACTAGTCCAGGAAAAATTGCCAATGAAGACATGCTACAGTGTAAAGTCTGACTTAACAAGGCCACAAACTCTAACTGCAGTTAAAGTGCCAAAGCAGCAACCCCCCAGCCCTGTGCTTTTGACACACAACTCACAGTTAGAACTGTCCCTGGGCTGTTTGGCAAAGCAGGCCTTGACGGCAAGCCCCCTCAATTTTGAGAGGCCACAATGGCTTGAACACGGGCTGCGCCCGTGCTCAAGCGAAAACTCCAGTAGCTACCTTTTAGCAAATTCGCTCAGATATCAAGGGCCAAACGCCTAAAATTCTGTCAAAAATCGGCTGATCACACTCGATTTACTCAGCCTGGCTCACAGAATGCCATTCTGGAGAGAAACGCACCGATAACTATAAATTTCTAACTGGATTTGTCAAAAGGTGCCTGCAGAAATTGTGTAAACAAGCCAATTCTGCTACTGTCACAGACTTAAAGAAAAGCCACCCTCCCCACCCCTGTGCTTTGGTCAGACAACCAACAATCACCTACCCACACCACAGTGTGGGTTCACTCTAATTGGTGATCAAAAGCAAACTATCATTGAAGCCTAGACTAGTCCAGGAAAAATTGCCAATGAAGACATGCTACAGTGTAAAGTCTGACTTAACAAGGCCACAAACTCTAACTGCAGTTAAAGTGCCAAAGCAGCAACCCCCCCAGCCCTGTGCTTTTGACACACAACTCACAGTTAGAACTGTCCCTGGGCTGTTTGGCAAAGCAGGCCTTGACGGCAAGCCCCCTCAATTTTGAGAGGCCACAATGGCTTGAACACGGGCTGCGCCCGTGCTCAAGCGAAAACTCCAGTAGCTACCTTTTAGCAAATTCGCTCAGATATCAAGGGCCAAACGCCTAAAATTCAGTCAAAAATCGGCTGATCACACTCGATTTACTCAGCCTGGCTCACAGAATGCCATTCTGGAGAGAAACGCACCGATAACTATAAATTTCTAACTGGATTTGTCAAAAGGTGCCTGCAGAAATTGTGTAAACAAGCCAATTCTGCTACTGTCACAGACTTAAAGAAAAGCCACCCTCCCCACCCCTGTGCTTTGGTCAGACAACCAACAATCACCTACCCACACCACAGTGTGGGTTCACTCTAATTGGTGATCAAAAGCAAACTATCATTGAAGCCTAGACTAGTCCAGGAAAAATTGCCAATGAAGACATGCTACAGTGTAAAGTCTGACTTAACAAGGCCACAAACTCTAACTGCAGTTAAAGTGCCAAAGCAGCAACCCCCCCAGCCCTGTGCTTTTGACACACAACTCACAGTTAGAACTGTCCCTGGGCTGTTTGGCAAAGCAGGCCTTGACGGCAAGCCCCCTCAATTTTGAGAGGCCACAATGGCTTGAACACGGGCTGCGCCCGTGCTCAAGCGAAAACTCCAGTAGCTACCTTTTAGCAAATTCGCTCAGATATCAAGGGCCAAACGCCTAAAATTCAGTCAAAAATCGGCTGATCACACTCGATTTACTCAGCCTGGCTCACAGAATGCCATTCTGGAGAGAAACGCACCGATAACTATAAATTTCTAACTGGATTTGTCAAAAGGTGCCTGCAGAAATTGTGTAAACAAGCCAATTCTGCTACTGTCACAGACTTAAAGAAAGCCACCCTCCCCACCCCTGTGCTTTGGTCAGACAACCAACAATCACCTACCCACACCACAGTGTGGGTTCACTCTAATTGGTGATCAAAAGCAAACTATCATTGAAGCCTAGACTAGTCCAGGAAAATTGCCAATGAAGACATGCTACAGTGTAAAGTCTGACTTAACAAGGCCACAAACTCTAACTGCAGTTAAAGTGCCAAAGCAGCAACCCCCCCAGCCCTGTGCTTTTGACACACAACTCACAGTTAGAACTGTCCCTGGGCTGTTTGGCAAAGCAGGCCTTGACGGCAAGCCCCCTCAATTTTGAGAGGCCACAATGGCTTGAACACGGGCTGCGCCCGTGCTCAAGCGAAAACTCCAGTAGCTACCTTTTAGCAAATTCGCTCAGATATCAAGGGCCAAACGCCTAAAATTCAGTCAAAAATCGGCTGATCACACTCGATTTACTCAGCCTGGCTCACAGAATGCCATTCTGGAGAGAAACGCACCGATAACTATAAATTTCTAACTGGATTTGTCAAAAGGTGCCTGCAGAAATTGTGTAAACAAGCCAATTCTGCTACTGTCACAGACTTAAAGAAAAGCCACCCTCCCCACCCCTGTGCTTTGGTCAGACAACCAACAATCACCTACCCACACCACAGTGTGGGTTCACTCTAATTGGTGATCAAAAGCAAACTATCATTGAAGCCTAGACTAGTCCAGGAAAAATTGCCAATGAAGACATGCTACAGTGTAAAGTCTGACTTAACAAGGCCACAAACTCTAACTGCAGTTAAAGTGCCAAAGCAGCAACCCCCCCAGCCCTGTGCTTTTGACACACAACTCACAGTTAGAACTGTCCCTGGGCTGTTTGGCAAAGCAGGCCTTGACGGCAAGCCCCCTCAATTTTGAGAGGCCACAATGGCTTGAACACGGGCTGCGCCCGTGCTCAAGCGAAACTCCAGTAGCTACCTTTTAGCAAATTCGCTCAGATATCAAGGGCCAAACGCCTAAAATTCTGTCAAAAATCGGCTGATCACACTCGATTTACTCAGCCTGGCTCACAGAATGCCATTCTGGAGAGAAACGCACCGATAACTATAAATTTCTAACTGGATTTGTCAAAAGGTGCCTGCAGAAATTGTGTAAACAAGCCAATTCTGCTACTGTCACAGACTTAAAGAAAAGCCACCCTCCCCACCCCTGTGCTTTGGTCAGACAACCAACAATCACCTACCCACACCACAGTGTGGGTTCACTCTAATTGGTGATCAAAAGCAAACTATCATTGAAGCCTAGACTAGTCCAGGAAAAATTGCCAATGAAGACATGCTACAGTGTAAAGTCTGACTTAACAAGGCCACAAACTCTAACTGCAGTTAAAGTGCCAAAGCAGCAACCCCCCCAGCCCTGTGCTTTTGACACACAACTCACAGTTAGAACTGTCCCTGGGCTGTTTGGCAAAGCAGGCCTTGACGGCAAGCCCCCTCAGATTTGAGAGGCCACAATGGCTTGAACACGGGCTGCGCCCGTGCTCAAGCGAAAACTCCAGTAGCTACCTTTTAGCAAATTCGCTCAGATATCAAGGGCCAAACGCCTAAAATTCAGTCAAAAATCGGCTGATCACACTCGATTTACTCAGCCTGGCTCACAGAATGCCATTCTGGAGAGAAACGCACCGATAACTATAAATTTCTAACTGGATTTGTCAAAAGGTGCCTGCAGAAATTGTGTAAACAAGCCAATTCTGCTACTGTCACAGACTTAAAGAAAAGCCACCCTCCCCACCCCTGTGCTTTGGTCAGGCAACCAACAATCACCTACCCACACCACAGTGTGGGTTCACTCTAATTGGTGATCAAAAGCAAACTATCATTGAAGCCTAGACTAGTCCAGGAAAAATTGCCAATGAAGACATGCTACAGTGTAAAGTCTGACTTAACAAGGCCACAAACTCTAACTGCAGTTAAAGTGCCAAAGAAGCAACCCCCCCAGCCCTGTGCTTTTGACACACAACTCACAGTTAGAACTGTCCCTGGGCTGTTTGGCAAAGCAGGCCTTGACGGCAAGCCCCCTCAATTTTGAGAGGCCACAATGGCTTGAACACGGGCTGCGCCCGTGCTCAAGCGAAAACTCCAGTAGCTACCTTTTAGCAAATTCGCTCAGATATCAAGGGCCAAACGCCTAAAATTCAGTCAAAAATCGGCTGATCACACTCGATTTACTCAGCCTGGCTCACAGAATGCCATTCTGGAGAGAAACGCACCGATAACTATAAATTTCTAACTGGATTTGTCAAAAGGTGCCTGCAGAAATTGTGTAAACAAGCCAATTCTGCTACTGTCACAGACTTAAAGAAAAGCCACCCTCCCCACCCTGTGCTTTGGTCAGACAACCAACAATCACCTACCCACACCACAGTGTGGGTTCACTCTAATTGGTGATCAAAAGCAAACTATCATTGAAGCCTAGACTAGTCCAGGAAAAATTGCCAATGAAGACATGCTACAGTGTAAAGTCTGACTTAACAAGGCCACAAACTCTAACTGCAGTTAAAGTGCCAAAGCAGCAACCCCCCAGCCCTGTGCTTTTGACACACAACTCACAGTTAGAACTGTCCCTGGGCTGTTTGGCAAAGCAGGCCTTGACGGCAAGCCCCCTCAATTTTGAGAGGCCACAATGGCTTGAACACGGGCTGCGCCCGTGCTCAAGCGAAAACTCCAGTAGCTACCTTTTAGCAAATTCGCTCAGATATCAAGGGCCAAACGCCTAAAATTCTGTCAAAAATCGGCTGATCACACTCGATTTACTCAGCCTGGCTCACAGAATGCCATTCTGGAGAGAAACGCACCGATAACTATAAATTTCTAACTGGATTTGTCAAAAGGTGCCTGCAGAAATTGTGTAAACAAGCCAATTCTGCTACTGTCACAGACTTAAAGAAAAGCCACCCTCCCCACCCCTGTGCTTTGGTCAGACAACCAACAATCACCTACCCACACCACAGTGTGGGTTCACTCTAATTGGTGATCAAAAGCAAACTATCATTGAAGCCTAGACTAGTCCAGGAAAAATTGCCAATGAAGACATGCTACAGTGTAAAGTCTGACTTAACAAGGCCACAAACTCTAACTGCAGTTAAAGTGCCAAAGCAGCAACCCCCCCCAGCCCTGTGCTTTTGACACACAACTCACAGTTAGAACTGTCCCTGGGCTGTTTGGCAAAGCAGGCCTTGACGGCAAGCCCCCTCAATTTTGAGAGGCCACAATGGCTTGAACACGGGCTGCGCCCGTGCTCAAGCGAAAACTCCAGTAGCTACCTTTTAGCAAATTCGCTCAGATATCAAGGGCCAAACGCCTAAAATTCTGTCAAAAATCGGCTGATCACACTCGATTTACTCAGCCTGGCTCACAGAATGCCATTCTGGAGAGAAACGCACCGATAACTATAAATTTCTAACTGGATTTGTCAAAAGGTGCCTGCAGAAATTGTGTAAACAAGCCAATTCTGCTACTGTCACAGACTTAAAGAAAAGCCACCCTCCCCACCCCTGTGCTTTGGTCAGACAACCAACAATCACCTACCCACACCACAGTGTGGGTTCACTCTAATTGGTGATCAAAAGCAAACTATCATTGAAGCCTAGACTAGTCCAGGAAAAATTGCCAATGAAGACATGCTACAGTGTAAAGTCTGACTTAACAAGGCCACAAACTCTAACTGCAGTTAAAGTGCCAAAGCAGCAACCCCCCAGCCCTGTGCTTTTGACACACAACTCACAGTTAGAACTGTCCCTGGGCTGTTTGGCAAAGCAGGCCTTGACGGCAAGCCCCCTCAATTTTGAGAGGCCACAATGGCTTGAACACGGGCTGCGCCCGTGCTCAAGCGAAAACTCCAGTAGCTACCTTTTAGCAAATTCGCTCAGATATCAAGGGCCAAACGCCTAAAATTCCATTAAAAATCGTCTGATCACACTCGATTTACTCAGCCTGGCTCACAGAATGCCATTCTGGAGAGAAACGCACCGATAACTATAAATTTCTAACTGGATTTGTCAAAAGGTGCCTGCAGAAATTGTGTAAACAAGCCAATTCTGCTACTGTCACAGACTTAAAGAAAAGCCACCCTCCCCACCCCTGTGCTTTGGTCAGACAACCAACAATCACCTACCCACACCACAGTGTGGGTTCACTCTAATTGGTGATCAAAAGCAAACTATCATTGAAGCCTAGACTAGTCCAGGAAAAATTGCCAATGAAGACATGCTACAGTGTAAAGTCTGACTTAACAAGGCCACAAACTCTAACTGCAGTTAAAGTGCCAAAGCAGCAACCCCCCCAGCCCTGTGCTTTTGACACACAACTCACAGTTAGAACTGTCCCTGGGCTGTTTGGCAAAGCAGGCCTTGACGGCAAGCCCCCTCAATTTTGAGAGGCCACAATGGCTTGAACACGGGCTGCGCCCGTGCTCAAGCGAAAACTCCAGTAGCTACCTTTAGCAAATTCGCTCAGATATCAAGGGCCAAACGCCTAAAATTCTGTCAAAAATCGGCTGATCACACTCGATTTACTCAGCCTGGCTCACAGAATGCCATTCTGGAGAGAAACGCACCGATAACTATAAATTTCTAACTGGATTTGTCAAAAGGTGCCTGCAGAAATTGTGTAAACAAGCCAATTCTGCTACTGTCACAGACTTAAAGAAAAGCTACCCTCCCACCCCTGTGCTTTGGTCAGACAACCAACAATCACCTACCCACACCACAGTGTGGGTTCACTCTAATTGGTGATCAAAAGCAAACTATCATTGAAGCCTAGACTAGTCCAGGAAAAATTGCCAATGAAGACATGCTACAGTGTAAAGTCTGACTTAACAAGGCCACAAACTCTAACTGCAGTTAAAGTGCCAAAGCAGCAACCCCCCAGCCCTGTGCTTTTGACACACAACTCACAGTTAGAACTGTCCCTGGGCTGTTTGGCAAAGCAGGCCTTGACGGCAAGCCCCCTCAATTTTGAGAGGCCACAATGGCTTGAACACGGGCTGCGCCCGTGCTCAAGCGAAAACTCCAGTAGCTACCTTTTAGCAAATTCGCTCAGATATCAAGGGCCAAACGCCTAAAATTCAGTCAAAATCGGCTGATCACACTCGATTTACTCAGCCTGGCTCACAGAATGCCATTCTGGAGAGAAACGCACCGATAACTATAAATTTCTAACTGGATTTGTCAAAAGGTGCCTGCAGAAATTGTGTAAACAAGCCAATTCTGCTACTGTCACAGACTTAAAGAAAAGCCACCCTCCCCACCCCTGTGCTTTGGTCAGACAACCAACAATCACCTACCCACACCACAGTGTGGGTTCACTCTAATTGGTGATCAAAAGCAAACTATCATTGAAGCCTAGACTAGTCCAGGAAAAATTGCCAATGAAGACATGCTACAGTGTAAAGTCTGACTTAACAAGGCCACAAACTCTAACTGCAGTTAAAGTGCCAAAGCAGCAAACCCCCCAGCCCTGTGCTTTTGACACACAACTCACAGTTAGAACTGTCCCTGGGCTGTTTGGCAAAGCAGGCCTTGACGGCAAGCCCCCTCAATTTTGAGAGGCCACAATGGCTTGAACACGGGCTGCGCCCGTGCTCAAGCGAAAACTCCAGTAGCTACCTTTTAGCAAATTCGCTCAGATATCAAGGGCCAAACGCCTAAAATTCAGTCAAAAATCGGCTGATCACACTCGATTTACTCAGCCTGGCTCACAGAATGCCATTCTGGAGAGAAACGCACCGATAACTATAAATTTCTAACTGGATTTGTCAAAAGGTGCCTGCAGAAATTGTGTAAACAAGCCAATTCTGCTACTGTCACCGCCTTAACAAAAAGCCACCCTCCCCACCCCTGTGCTTTGGTCAGACAACCAACAATCACCTACCCACACCACAGTGTGGGTTCACTCTAATTGGTGATCAAAAGCAAACTATCATTGAAGCCTAGACTAGTCCAGGAAAAATTGCCAATGAAGACATGCTACAGTGTAAAGTCTGACTTAACAAGGCCACAAACTCTAACTGCAGTTAAAGTGCCAAAGCAGCAACCCCCCCAGCCCTGTGCTTTTGACACACAACTCACAGTTAGAACTGTCCCTGGGCTGTTTGGCAAAGCAGGCCTTGACGGCAAGCCCCTCAATTTTGAGAGGCCACAATGGCTTGAACACGGGCTGCGCCCGTGCTCAAGCGAAAACTCCAGTAGCTACCTTTTAGCAAATTCGCTCAGATATCAAGGGCCAAACGCCTAAAATTCAGTCAAAAATCGGCTGATCACACTCGATTTACTCAGCCTGGCTCACAGAATGCCATTCTGGAGAGAAACGCACCGATAACTATAAATTTCTAACTGGATTTGTCAAAAGGTGCCTGCAGAAATTGTGTAAACAAGCCAATTCTGCTACTGTCACAGACTTAAAGAAAAGCCACCCTCCCCACCCCTGTGCTTTGGTCAGACAACCAACAATCACCTACCCACACCACAGTGTGGGTTCACTCTAATTGGTGATCAAAAGCAAACTATCATTGAAGCCTAGACTAGTCCAGGAAAAATTGCCAATGAAGACATGCTACAGTGTAAAGTCTGACTTAACAAGGCCACAAACTCTAACTGCAGTTAAAGTGCCAAAGCAGCAACCCCCCAGCCCTGTGCTTTTGACACACAACTCACAGTTAGAACTGTCCCTGGGCTGTTTGGCAAAGCAGGCCTTGACGGCAAGCCCCTCAATTTTGAGAGGCCACAATGGCTTGAACACGGGCTGCGCCCGTGCTCAAGCGAAAACTCCAGTAGCTACCTTTTAGCAAATTCGCTCAGATATCAAGGGCCAAACGCCTAAAATTCAGTCAAAAATCGGCTGATCACACTCGATTTACTCAGCCTGGCTCACAGAATGCCATTCTGGAGAGAAACGCACCGATAACTATAAATTTCTAACTGGATTTGTCAAAAGGTGCCTGCAGAAATTGTGTAAACAAGCCAATTCTGCTACTGTCACAGACTTAAAGAAAAGCCACCCTCCCCACCCCTGTGCTTTGGTCAGACAACCAACAATCACCTACCCACACCACAGTGTGGGTTCACTCTAATTGGTGATCAAAAGCAAACTATCATTGAAGCCTAGACTAGTCCAGGAAAAATTGCCAATGAAGACATGCTACAGTGTAAAGTCTGACTTAACAAGGCCAAACTCTAACTGCAGTTAAAGTGCCAAAGCAGCAACCCCCCCAGCCCTGTGCTTTTGACACACAACTCACAGTTAGAACTGTCCCTGGGCTGTTTGGCAAAGCAGGCCTTGACGGCAAGCCCCCTCAATTTTGAGAGGCCACAATGGCTTGAACACGGGCTGCGCCCGTGCTCAAGCGAAAACTCCAGTAGCTACCTTTTAGCAAATTCGCTCAGATATCAAGGGCCAAACGCCTAAAATTCTGTCAAAAATCGGCTGATCACACTCGATTTACTCAGCCTGGCTCACAGAATGCCATTCTGGAGAGAAACGCACCGATAACTATAAATTTCTAACTGGATTTGTCAAAAGGTGCCTGCAGAAATTGTGTAAACAAGCCAATTCTGCTACTGTCACAGACTTAAAGAAAAGCCACCCTCCCCACCCCTGTGCTTTGGTCAGACAACCAACAATCACCTACCCACACCACAGTGTGGGTTCACTCTAATTGGTGATCAAAAGCAAACTATCATTGAAGCCTAGACTAGTCCAGGAAAAATTGCCAATGAAGACATGCTACAGTGTAAAGTCTGACTTAACAAGGCCACAAACTCTAACTGCAGTTAAAGTGCCAAAGCAGCAACCCCCCCAGCCCTGTGCTTTTGACACACAACTCACAGTTAGAACTGTCCCTGGGCTGTTTGGCAAAGCAGGCCTTGACGGCAAGCCCCCTCAATTTTGAGAGGCCACAATGGCTTGAACACGGGCTGCGCCCGTGCTCAAGCGAAAACTCCAGTAGCTACCTTTTAGCAAATTCGCTCAGATATCAAGGGCCAAACGCCTAAAATTCTGTCAAAAATCGGCTGATCACACTCGATTTACTCAGCCTGGCTCACAGAATGCCATTCTGGAGAGAAACGCACCGATAACTATAAATTTCTAACTGGATTTGTCAAAAGGTGCCTGCAGAAATTGTGTAAACAAGCCAATTCTGCTACTGTCACAGACTTAAAGAAAAGCCACCCTCCCCACCCCTGTGCTTTGGTCAGACAACCAACAATCACCTACCCACACCACAGTGTGGGTTCACTCTAATTGGTGATCAAAAGCAAACTATCATTGAAGCCTAGACTAGTCCAGGAAAAATTGCCAATGAAGACATGCTACAGTGTAAAGTCTGACTTAACAAGGCCACAAACTCTAACTGCAGTTAAAGTGCCAAAGCAGCAACCCCCCACCCTGTGCTTTTGACACACAACTCACAGTTAGAACTGTCCCTGGGCTGTTTGGCAAAGCAGGCCTTGACGGCAAGCCCCCTCAATTTTGAGAGGCCACAATGGCTTGAACACGGGCTGCGCCCGTGCTCAAGCGAAAACTCCAGTAGCTACCTTTTAGCAAATTCGCTCAGATATCAAGGGCCAAACGCCTAAAATTCAGTCAAAAATCGGCTGATCACACTCGATTTACTCAGCCTGGCTCACAGAATGCCATTCTGGAGAGAAACGCACCGATAACTATAAATTTCTAACTGGATTTGTCAAAAGGTGCCTGCAGAAATTGTGTAAACAAGCCAATTCTGCTACTGTCACAGACTTAAAGAAAAGCCACCCTCCCCACCCCTGTGCTTTGGTCAGACAACCATAAATCACCTACCCACACCACAGTGTGGGTTCACTCTAATTGGTGATCAAAAGCAAACTATCATTGAAGCCTAGACTAGTCCAGGAAAAATTGCCAATGAAGACATGCTACAGTGTAAAGTCTGACTTAACAAGGCCACAAACTCTAACTGCAGTTAAAGTGCCAAAGCAGCAACCCCCCCAGCCCTGTGCTTTTGACACACAACTCACAGTTAGAACTGTCCCTGGGCTGTTTGGCAAAGCAGGCCTTGACGGCAAGCCCCCTCAATTTTGAGAGGCCACAATGGCTTGAACACGGGCTGCGCCCGTGCTCAAGCGAAAACTCCAGTAGCTACCTTTTAGCAAATTCGCTCAGATATCAAGGCCAAACGCCTAAAATTCAGTCAAAAATCGGCTGATCACACTCGATTTACTCAGCCTGGCTCACAGAATGCCATTCTGGAGAGAAACGCACCGATAACTATAAATTTCTAACTGGATTTGTCAAAAGGTGCCTGCAGAAATTGTGTAAACAAGCCAATTCTGCTACTGTCACAGACTTAAAGAAAAGCCCCCCTCCCACCCCTGTGCTTTGGTCAGACAACCAACAATCACCTACCCACACCACAGTGTGGGTTCACTCTAATTGGTGATCAAAAGCAAACTATCATTGAAGCCTAGACTAGTCCAGGAAAAATTGCCAATGAAGACATGCTACAGTGTAAAGTCTGACTTAACAAGGCCACAAACTCTAACTGCAGTTAAAGTGCCAAAGCAGCAACCCCCCCCAGCCCTGTGCTTTTGACACACA
>NC_090885.1:60446895-60451895 GCF_036669925.1 Montipora capricornis
TTATTTAAGTAGTAAATAGGCTATATGAACCACCTCACGTGACTGCTCACGTGACGTTTCTAATGAGAAAAAGCTGTGGAAACATATCATAACTGTTCAACTTACCACGTTTTGTAGACATCCTTGGTGCGTTACTACCAAATACTAAGCTTCGGCCTCGTTTCCTTGCCACCGACCTATGTCTGTAAGGGCGGCTCATTTTGGGCAAAATTTCGGACTTCTTTCTCAACGAAATTCGACATACATGATGTTAACGTTTGACTGTATATGGACTGTACAATAATTTCATGCTAAAATACAGGAAAAGAAATATACTATGATTGTATACAAAATTGTAAGTTGACTGTTTTGATATTCTTTACAGATTTTTCTCATTAAACGTCACGCGACCAGTCACGTGATTGGTTCATGCAGACTATTTAATGATAGCATACTTCAATTTCTAATTGTGCATAACCGATTTGAGTGAAAATGTCATAAAACGTAGTTTTTACACAGAAAACATGAGTCTAGCCTTGTTTTAATGTTGTTGCGCGATGAAGGTAAATACGGCTCTGTATCTCATGAGTGATCCCACAATCTGACACTACATAGTACCTGACAATAAAGAGGAGATATTGATCTACAGTAATCCACTATGAAACCTTGTCTGTACTGTGGGTTGTGCAAATCTGATTTTCTTTGGTCCTAGCTCCTACTCTAAATCACAGGACCAGTCGGTTGTCAATTCAATGTCTTTTAATAAAACATATTGCGTTGTTCCTGAGACTTTTTAAGGATTAAACCACTGCAAAACCGTGTACGATCAAAACTTGCTCTACGTTGGATCAAAATAGATCGTGACCACACCAAAAAAAACTTTAAAATAGAAAATATCCTGCAAAGGTTGGTCAAGACAACGTGAACATAGGCGTTGTTGCAATATTTCGGCTGGCCAACACCAGCCTTCTTCAGGTTTATTGAATGGATAAGTGCTAGTAACAAGATCTTTATATTTACCGGAAATGACATAAAAAGGCTACGTGATGTGTTATAAAAACGGAAATGCATAAAAAAGAGGAGAGAGAATAATACATAATAACAAGATAAAAAAAAAAAAACAAAAGAAAATTAAAAGGTAGCTAAACTAAATTACATTTCATCTCTTCTGTTAAGGCCTGCAGGCTCCAGTGTTTCACATATTGTGTTGTTCCTGAGAGTTAACTGTCTTTCAAAAACACCAGGGGACGGGGTTCTCTTTTATATCATGGGATTCAGCTTCAGTTTGGCGAGCACGATATTATGCTTAATGACATCAAATGTTTTTCACAAGTCAAGAAAAAAGCAAATAGACTTGAGACCATTATTAATTGCAAACTTTTATGAATCCATTACCCTGAGCAAAGCTACGGTTGTCATAGAGATGCTTTCTCTTTCTATCGGTTTTTTTTTTGGCATAAAACTTCAATTTAAAGTTTTTAAGAAAATCACTTCCTCTTTTTCTTCAGATTTTGTAAAATGTGTTTGCTTAACACCCGCCTGACAAAATTCTGAGCCTTGATTTTTATCCAAAGGCTGTTTAGTTTAAGTGTAAGTTTTGGATTTCACCGTCGCCATTACTCGCGTTCAAAACTGACCGGCTGGACCGCAGAAGGTTGGATCTAGGGAAAAGTGACGTCATTAACTCAATAGCTTAAAATTTCAGCGTGTACAAGCAGTTATTATATACGCATGCAAAACACGAGTTTAAAAATCTGAAAGCCCGAAACTCCCGTGCTGCAAATTAACTTAGTCGGGTAGAAACACATTGCATTCTTAAACTAGTGAGTCTTTGACGTCATTTTCTCTTTGATCCAGCTCTCTAAAGATTTTAAAGTTAATAATGGCTGACCATTAAATTGGAAAATTCCAGTTAAAATAAACAAGCGTCTTTTTTAAATTAAGGCTTCGAACTTGTTGGCGTTTTGTTCATAGTTTTGAAATCCAAGGGAAAAAGAAATAAAGTCCCTCAGCAGGATATAACCCAAGATCAAGGTCATGTTGTAAACAGCATTTTTTTCCCCCTTGCAGTGGTCTTATTAACGTACTCTTCGTGATATTTATCACCTGCTACTAGGTTGAGGCAATTCACATCCTTTTCGAAAGTCTGGAGGAGCCTGCTTTTATCAAAGCTCTGAGGCTGGTGATGGACTGGAAACTAGTCTTCCATTTCCTCGGTCGGCGCATGCGTTACAAAGACGCTTTTGGATATGCTTCGCACGTCTTGATACGTAAGAACACGATGCTTATGAATGCCGACTGTTACATCGATACGGGATTTGAACATTTGGATGAAACTATTTTAGGCAACAAAACAATGTATGCATTGACAAGACATGAAACTGCGGAAAACGTAAGACGTTGTGGTGTGACTGATTTTTGCGGCCCGAGAGCAAAATACGTTGGCTCCCATGATGCCTTTCTTTTTAGGCTCCTTGCCCCACTCTCTCGGGAATTCCTGGATAAGGTGGACTATTTCACTAACATGGATGGAATTGAGCAAGTTCTAATGTTTAACTTGAGAAAGTATGAGCGGTTCAAGATTAAAAATCCCTGTCGAATTTTGCGCATTGTTCATCAGCACTGTGGTGACCTTAGAAAATACTCTGAAAGAACTATTCAAGGAGTCAGAGTTGATCATTATTTGAAAATTTCAAAACATCATAAAGCGCCATTTTCTGGACTTTGATTTGCATTTTCCTTTTCTTCTACTTTATTCGGTAGTCTGAGGTGGCAAAAGATAATGCGGCAGACATCTTGACTGTACTGTAAAAGCATCTACCTCCAATTAAAATTGTTTATTACGCGTTGCAGATATCGAATTTCAACAAAGTTGGCACACGATAGAACTATTCCGCCTTCATCAGTTTAATGGTGAGTGGTTACACAGCAGCAGTCGTACGTACTCTGACTGCTGCTGTGTGACCACCCACCAAACTTCCTTTTCAAGGAAAATATTCATAGGCGCTTTTAGTAAAGTTTTGAATTAACAAATCTTCACACAATAGTTTCGACTAGTAGCATTGCGGTTTAGAAAAAATACTAGGAAACAACAATCAAGGAATGGATATGAAGAGGGTCAAGGTTGAGTCAAAGGCACCTCCGAGTAGAAAAAGTTTCAAACACAGGCTCAGTCTCTCTTTCTGGTTCTTTCCTACACTGGTCGCGTGACTGTTGGACACAAACTGCTTCTTTGTCCGGGCTGGTGTCTCTTTTAAACTTAAAGATAAAAAACAGAGATTTTTTGAAATGTTTGCGCAAGGACCCCGTAAATTCTAACAAAGTATTGTAACAGGGTGTTTTTAAGCATCACCATAGCATTCTAGAACTACAATAAGCCTACAGCTTAGTTACAGTTAATAGCTTCAACTAACGAAAAAAATCAGTTGCTTGACTGATCACTTGTGAGAGGATTTGACGTCATAAGCGGAAATTTCTTGGTTTCTCCAAAGATCAGCAGACCAAGCTATTCAATTTATTGATTATATATCCTTGATTTTATACGGAATAGAAATTTGGGGAGACGCCTATCACAGAAAATATCTTAAATGTAGCTTTAAGTCGAATGTTGCGCTTAGATACTTTAGTTATCGACTGATTGGCAAAGATTATTTATATGAAGCCACGTATACCTCAATGTATTTAAGTTAAGATTTGCCGGATCTCTTCTCTCCAAGGGTCTCTTCGCCTTTGATGATGGCTTGGTTGAACGTCAATCTACTTCTTGGTTGTGGCTCGCCCCTTGTTAGCAGTCCCGACCCTGATGCCATTAAGGACCTATTGGAAGATGCTCTAGTCCTCCTTGGAAACGCCAACTTTAGGCTTAATGCCTGGAGGCAAAAACGCTTCTCTGAGTTCCTCACTGAAGTTGGTAAACGTACTCTGCGGGAAGGTATCCCACCAGATAAGCACCTTTTCCCGGACAAGTTCCATGCAACGATCAAGAGTGAACATGACCATAGCTCAACTAACAGCAAGCTTATCAGCACACCAGCCTCGAAACACTTCTCCAAAGGACCACACAGGAGGGAGCAGCCCTTTTGTGGACACTACCGCACCACTGACATCCTCCCGCAGTCCTTCCACCTCGGGTACTGAGGAAGATCAAAGAGGATCAAGCAACTGCCGTCCTCCTAATTGCCCCGAACTGGACCGGACAGCCATGGTTTCCAGACCTCATTCAGATGCTGGTGGATAGCCCACTGCTGCTACCCCAGCGCCAATCTCTGTTGTTTCTTCCATTTAAGCCAACAGCATACCATCCCCTGTGGAAGTCCCTTCATCTGACAGTTTGGCCACTATCAGGGACCGTTACCAAGCAACAGGCTTTTCAAAGGAAGCTGTTGACATCTTGTTGGCCTCGTGGGGAACGGCCACTCAAAAGCGGTACTCAGGCCCCTGGAGGGCATGGGTACCCTGGTGTTCTCATCGGGGTTCCTGTCCCATTTCAGCTTCTGTAGCAGAGGTTCTTGCATTCCTTGCCTCCCTAGTTGAACAAGGCAATTTAGAATACAGGACTATCGCTCTTTATAGGACAGCTATTTCTCAGGCTCATGACCCAGATGGCTCTACTCAGTTAAGAAGCCTCCCCGCTGTGGCTCGTTTTATGAAAAGGGTGTTTAAGATTAAACCCCCTTAGCCTAGATATTGCTCTACATGGAAAGTTAAGACTGCTTTGTCATTCCTAGAGTCCTTGAAACTCTTAGAAGAATTGACACTAAAGCAGCTTTGTTATAAAACTGTTTTCGTTTGAGCACTGACTTCAGCAGCAACAGCTCATGAACTATCTGCGTTTGGGCTTGACGTATTCTCTCAGGAAAGAGGGGACTTGGGAATTTTCACTCCCCACTCATGTGAAGAACTCCAGCCATGGTCACCCAGCTCGGAAGTTTCTTTTCTTGGCATTCCCAGAGAATCCCAAAATTTGTGTTATTGGTTAGCTTACCGCTTATGTGGAGAGGACAAAACGATTACGGAAATCC
>NC_090885.1:60464395-60469395 GCF_036669925.1 Montipora capricornis
TTATTAATCTTAGTCCTTTAGCAGCTGCTTAAGGTTTAATCTTAACTTTAGTTTAAAATATTATACTGGTATTTGTAGTTGACTTTAAAATATATTTCCATAATGGTTCCGCGCAACACGCGCACTATTATCGTAAAGTCCGGCTTCCCGGCTGGGATCTCCCATGCCGGGGTTGCCGGCATCATTGCTAAGTCCCTGGCTGGCCTGGTGGATTCAATCCAGGTCTGCCCAGGGGGGATAATCCGTATATCTTTCATAGACCCAACTCATAAAAAGACCTATGAGGAGGCCGGGTTCATCTCTTTTGGGTACGTTCGTTGTAACGTGGTGGTTTCGACCCCTATCACTTTTGTGTTGGTATACTTGTTTCCTTTCGAAGGGGGCAACGACCGTGTTAAAGAGGCCTTAAAGTTTTTTGGTGATGTAAAGGAAGTCCGTCACCAGCCGTGGTCGAACGTACCTGGGGTTCATACAGGTACCCGTCTAGTGCGCATAGTGCACAAACATGATATTCCGCGTAATATTATTATTGACGGTGTAAACTGCCGTGTTTGGTACAAAGGTCAACCTTTGGAGTGTGATATTTGTAATGATAACCACAAAGCAGCGGACTGCCCGCTCAAGGGTAAATGTAAACGCTGTCATGAGGCTGGACATTTTGTTCGGCATTGCCCAAAGCCTGTGTGGTTTGTTCCAGGAAGACCAGAGACGGACGCGGATAGTGATGATGATATTGTTGATGGCGGGAACGATAATGATAATGATAATGATGTGAATGGTGGGGCTGCGGCTGGTAATGTTGCCGCGCCAGTTGTGTCTAGTGTTGTTGAGCCTGCAGTGGGCTCGGTTGTCCCTGATCCTTCCTCCCTGGTGGCTCCGGCCCCGGGGGTGGGTGTTGCGTCTGGGGGGGGTGGGCTCTGCGTCTTTTTCGCAGTGTTCTGGTTCTGTGTTGGGCTCTGAGTCCATGTGTGTGGACGATAGAGACAGAGCTCGATGAGATGGTGAGCCAGCAGTTGCTGGACAGTGGGTCGGGGGGGGGGGGGGGCTTAGGAGAGGGTTCTGGATCCTTCTTCTAACCCGGGTTCTGTCAGTGTTTTGGGGGCCTCCACCGGTCAGGTGGGTGTGCCTCAGGAGGAGGTGTTGGATTCCTCCCCTTCTTTTTCTCCCCTTTCGGGGTCTGTATTATCCGTTGAATCATCATCGGGTGTTTCAGGAGATGGGGTGGACTCGGGTGATGATGCTCCGGCCTCTTTGGTGGACTCTAGACCTGTTAGGTCTAAAATTCCGGTCAAAGTTGGGCGTAGTGGTTCGGGGGGGTTGCATCCCCCTCTTGTGTCAAGGGAAGAGACGGCGAGTTTGGTTCAGAAGCTAAAGGCAACTCTTCCGTCATCCACGGATGATCTTGTTGTTTCAGGGCGGGTTGGGGACTCTGCCCAGCCCTCGCCTCCGTTTGCCGTTCCTCTTCCTCCCCGGGTCAGTTCTCGTAGTTCTGGCTCGGGGATGGCTCTCCGTCCGTCCTCTCGTTCTCGGTCCCGTTCCGGGCACGAGAGGCCTCCTCTAAGCCCGGATCCTCATAGGTCTCGTCTTAGTGCTTTTTCGCCTAGCCCTGCTAGGCGCCGTTAATTTTACCGTTGTCTCGCCACCTTTTAGTTTTTTGTCATGGGTTTGTCACTACTTTTTTGTTATATTATGGCTCTCACTGTAATTTCTGTTAACGTTAATGGGTTGAGGGATGGTGACAAGCGTCTTGGATTTCTCCAGTGGTTGTCTCATCTCTCTCCTTCGGTAGTTTGTCTACAGGAGACCCACGCAGTCTCTAAGTCTGTTGTTTGCGAGTTTGATGGTCGTTTTGTTTTGGTTGAGTTTTCTCTTCGTGGTTCTGTTTTTCGGCTTGCTTCTATTTATGCTCCTAACCGTAATCCTGATCGTTACGCTTTTTTGGTTCGTTGTGTTGACTCTATCGATCCTGCTGTTCCTACTCTTTTGTGCGGTGATTTCAACACGGTCCTGGACCGTGTTCGGGATCGCCGTGGGTCTTGTCCTTTTGATGTCTCTCGTGAAAGTTCTGCTTTGTTGTCAGCGTTGTTTTCGGATTGTTGTGTGGTGGATATTTGGCGTGAAAGGCACCCAAATGATTCTGCTTTTACCTGGTTCCGGCCCGATGGGGCCCTTGCATCGCGCATTGACCTCATCGGTTGTCCGTATGCTTGGGTGCCTTATGTGTCTTTTGTAGACATTCTACCATGTCCTTTTTCTGATCATTGTGCTATTTCTTTCTCATGGGCTCTCCTCAGCTCCTTTCCTCCGGGTCCGGGGTTGTGGAGGCTCAATCTTTCTGTTCTGGATGAGGCCGAGTATATCGACCTCATCTCAACTTTTTGGTCTTATTGGCAGTCTCGTCAGTCTTCTTTTCCTTCCCTTACTATGTGGTGGGACAGCGGCAAATCCCATATTAAGCTTATAAGTATTAATTATTGTAAAAATCGTGGTAAATGTAAAGTAGTTGAACGTAATATTTTGTCTAGTCTTGCTGCTCATCTTAAAAGTCATATTGATTCTGGTCGTCTTTCTTTCCTTCCTGTGTACCTTTCTACTCTGTCTCGTCTTCGTGCTATGGATGTTGAGGTTGCTCGTGGTGCTCAAGTTCGTGCCCGGGCGAGGTGGGTGGAGGAGGGTGAGTCCTCCTCTGCTTACTTCTTCCGGCTCGAAAAGAAAAACGGCACTGACCGTAATATCTCGGCGCTGAGAGCTAGTGATGGTACTTTGGTTACGGATAAGGATGGGTTGTGTGATGTTTTTCGTTCTTTCTATTCGGATCTTTTCTCTGCTGCTCCTTGTGACTCCAATGCTCGTGCTGAGCTTCTTTCTAACATTTCTTCGCCGGGTTCTTCCTTTTGATGATAGTGAGGTGTGCGAAGGTCTTCTCAGCCAGGAGGAGTGTTTTGCGACTCTTCAGGGCATGGCCCGTGGTAAAGCTCCTGGTTGTGATGGCCTTCCCATGGAATTCTATTTAAAATTTTGGCATGTTTTGGGTTTCGATTTAGTTTGTGTTTTGAATTCTGCGTTTGGGTTGGGTTCGTTGTCTCGCTCTCAGCGCCGGGGTATCATTACTTTATCATTTAAGAAAGGGGATCGTCTTGATCCCAAAAACTGGCGTCCAATCTCCCTGTTGAATGTCGATTACAAAATTGCTTCTCGTTCTATTGCTGCTCGTCTTCTTAAGGTTATTCATTTGGTTGTTGATAAAGATCAGTCTTGTGGTGTTCCTGGCCGTTTTATTGGTGAAAATGTTGCTTTTCTTTGTGATGTTGTTGATTTTTGCTCTTCTTCTGGTGCTCCTGCTGCTCTTCTTTCTCTTGATCAAGAAAAGGCATTCGACAGGGTTGATTGGACGTTCCTTCGTTCTACCTTATATGCTATGGGTTTTGGGCTGTCGTTTGTTGGGTGGGTTAATTATTTTACAATAATGTGAGTAGTTGTGTTAATGTTAATGGTTATATTTCAAATTCTTTTAAGTTATCTCGTGAGGTGAGGCAGGGATGTCCCCTGTCCCCCCTCCTTTATGTTTTAGTTGCCGAGGTACTTGCCTGTAATATTCGTTCTAGTGGTTTAATTTCTGGTTTGTCTCTTCCTGGTTCTTCGTCTTCTTTGCCTGTTGTTTCTGCCTATGCTGATGACACTACGCTGGTTGTTTCTTCTGTTCCTGGTATTTTGGCTGTCTTTGATGTTTATTCTTTGTACGAGAAGGAGTCTGGGGCTAAATTAAATTATGGTAAATGTGAAGGTTTGTGGTTGGGTGGTTGGAGTGGGCGCACTGACTCACCGGTTAACATTACTTGCTAATGGTCGTCGGTGAAGGTGTTGGGGGTTGTTCTGGGTCCGGGCAATCTGGAGGAGGACAATTGGAGGCCGCGTATCACCGCGGTGGAAAATGCTTTGAACTCTTGGCGTCAGCGATCGTTATCTTATTAGGGCAAGGCACTTGTTATCAATGCCTTGGCCCTTTCCCGTGTGTGGTACGTGGCCTCTCTTATCCATGTTCCCCGGTGGGTCAGTGTTGAATTAAATACGTTAATTGTTAAATGTTTCTGGAGCGGTAAGCGGGATTTGGTCGCTCGTCGTGTTGTGGTTCAGCCTTCTTGTTTGGGTGGGTTTTCTGTCGTGGATTTTCAGTGTAAGGTTATGGCTCTTCATGTTCAGTGGGTTCGTCGTTTTGTTTCTTCTCCGTCTTCTTGGGTCTCTTTCATGGTTTTTTGGTTTTCTTCCCGGCTTGCCGCTCCTCCGCATCTTGTTTTTTCTGCTCCGCTTTGTTTTTCTCCGGATTCTCTGCCTCCGCTTTATCGTTCTCTGTTGACTGCTTGGCGGGCGTGTAAAGGATCCCTTACGGCGTCTTCTTTGGGTATTGGTTCGGGTATTGAACTTTGTCCTGTTTCTACTATGTCTACGAAGTCTGCTTAAATGTGAACATTTAACAGAGATTTTACCAACTTTTTTGAAGTCTGTAAATGGTTCAAGTTTTCCACTGAATGCTGTCTCTCCTCATTGTGAGGAGAAGTTCTTTCCTTTGTTTGGTTCTCTTTATTGGTCTTCTACTTGGCGTCAGCTTTTCTTTTTTGATTTGGATCGTCCTGTTATTGATTTATGTTGGAAAGTCTCACATGAGGTCCTTTACACGGCCGAGAGGCTTGCTGGTTTTGGTTATGCTCTTTCTACTGCTTGTTTTTGTTCTGCTCCTGTCGAGTCTCTTTGTCATTTGTTCTTTCACTGTCCTCTGGCTGTCAGTGTTCTGTCGTGACTTCAATCACTTATGTTCTTGGCTTCTCCTCTTTGTCCTTCTATCTTGGTTCGTCATGCGCTTTTTGGTTTCTCGGCTGATGAGTTGTCTGTGGTTCCTCGGGTTTTTGAATGTTGAATGTCTGCAAGTTTTGTATTTGGGGGGCTCGGAATGATTTTCGTTTTAGGGGTGTTCGTCCCTCGGCTGCTGATGTTATGGAGCGTGT
>NC_090885.1:60474395-60476895 GCF_036669925.1 Montipora capricornis
CAGGCAGTGAAATATATATGCTCAATATTCCGTCCTGAGCTAATGTTAGTAGTGTAATTTTATCTGTATTCAAGGCAAATGTTTCAAGCAAAGAAGTTAAAAAAATTGAAACTTTTCTTGCAGATGACAAGGTTTAAATTTACCTCCATCAGTTTCAACATTTCTTGTTTCTTAGGAAGAACTGTCATATCCTAATGTTCAACATTCAAACTCGTTTCCTAGGAAACTGTCGTACCAAGGTATTTGCTGAAGATATCATTAAAGAATTCTGAAATTACTCATAACTAACGCTGGCCTTTTTTCATGTTCACTAATAATTATAATCACCACATAAGCCAAGAGAAATCGGGGTTATTTGCCTTGGCTTCAAATTTTCATCTAACATTTTTTCTCCAATACTTATCGTGGAACTGTTTACACCTTTCTGAATAAGCCCCAACCCCAATCCCCCCTACCAGTAAAAGATGAAAGCCTTCCAAACTGTGCAATCAATGCCTTCATTTATTTAAAACACAAGTACATGTAACATCTTTACAACACAAAACCTCTTATATGAAATTTAAATCAGACCATGCATATTCTGATCCTAACAATGATACTCAACAAAAAGTCATATACAACCAATTATGAAAGCCTGGCCGTGAGTTCTTCAGCAATATGGAACATGCTGTATGATAAGATGTAACGTAAGCAGTACAATAATACAAAACACAACAGTAAAGGTGACTGGTAATGTCAACGTACGTGTATGTAAGCCTTCTCCATGAAGGAGAGAGCAGTTTACATGTACATCATATCACTTATCTTGCACAGATTTTTCAAACACTTTAAAGAACTGCCCAAAGAAGGTCATTTTTTCATCATGCATTTCTTGCAGTTTCTGCAGTTTCTTTTCTTCCTTTTCTTCTTTTCTATCAACAAACTCTTTAAACAGAGAGACCAATTCACTTCTTTCACTTGGAGGTTTCTTTCTTGGTTTTTTGTTCTTTATGTCATTTTCCTCTTCCTGTTCCTCACTTGCTGTATTTTCTGATGACTCTTCGAACTTTCTTACAGTTGGGCACTCCTGATTTTCCGGTTGATTTCTTTTTACTAAACCTTTCCTATTGCTGTACACTGCTGGTGGTTCTATGTTGTCATCTCCGTACAATATGCTGTTAAGTTCATCATAAAAAGCACATTTCTTTCTATCATTTCCTGTTTTCTTGTTGTGATCAATGCATGCAGTATATGATCTTTTGAGATTCTTGAACTTGGTTTCGCAAGACTTTGCATCACAAGTGACATGTCCCTGCGCCTGCATTTCATTTGAAATATCACTCCAAATATCCTTGTTCCTTATTCTTGGATTGCGGAAATCATCTTTCTTTTTTGCATAAGTTTCTATCAAACAAATCACCTCCTCTTTCAGCCACATTTTCTTTTGAGCAGTGATGTCACCACTTCTGGTACTTCCTGCAGGCTCAGACAAAGATGGTGAGCTAGAATCTGATTGGTTCTCGTTTGATGAAGCAGTGTTATAAACTGTCAAGCAAGGTTGGTAACGTGGAGCAAAGGGCATATAATTTGATGCACCTGGATGCTGTTGAGAAGCATTTGGGTCAGAATACGCCCTGAGCTGTCTGTAGACAGGGGTGCCACTTTGTCCAAATACAGGTATGTTATTAATCCATGGATCCACTTTACAATCTTACCTTAAAGGTAGCAGACAAAGGTAAATATGTCAGCATAAAACATAATAGAATGCTGTAGAACACCTCCAGCTATCATGACAATTTCAGATAAGGGATGAATTTCTCAACATATTGATTAACCGATAGTACTTGTGGACATGTTACCCACTACTGGCATTTTTGCTCTCTTTTGTAGAGATTTAAAAAATAATAAAGTTATCACATTTATGATCTGTTAAATCATAGAATAAGACATAAACATCAACGGGCCATCAGAGCCTGAGGAAATAGCATTCCGGTTATCATGCGTTCCCAAGCAAGGGCATATGTGTAGCATATTGAAAATGCAATGGCCAAATATGAACCCCGAAAGCGAAAAGCATTAAAATAACCTAAACGTACGGCAAAATAGCAAGAGGTCGCTAAAACAAACAAGCAAATTAATAACCAGTAATAATATCTCAAGCAATGTTACGAAACAAAGCCAGGGGTTCCATCATGGAGGTTGCATTCACGAGTATTCGGTGGAGTTATACGACAATTTCGTGGTAAAACCGAAACAAAGTTTTGCACAACCCACTCAGATATTTGTATTTCACTGGCACTTTGTCGATTTTCTGATGACTTTCACTCAATAATAGGCAGAAACAGGTTTAAATTAAGACCACTTACCTCAACACAAATGCTGACGAAAGTGCATCTCATATGTGAAGTATATGTAATTCAAGACCAAAACCGCTGCACACAGTGATTAATTTCGGATCCTTCACCCAAAGGAAC
Source organism: Montipora capricornis (assembly GCF_036669925.1). NCBI lineage: Eukaryota > Metazoa > Cnidaria > Anthozoa > Scleractinia > Acroporidae > Montipora > Montipora capricornis. The sequence goes on from NC_090885.1 coordinate 60,476,849, forward strand.
GCACCGGATCATTGATCCGATGATCCGTTTGCAGATCACTCAGATCA
>NC_090885.1:60481895-60486895 GCF_036669925.1 Montipora capricornis
ATATGGATTACTGCAGGTGCAGGTCTATTGAAATAAAACACAGGTCACATTCCACAGGTGAGTGTACATGTCACCGTGCTGCAGACAAATAAACACCAAAAGTGTCTGCTAGCGCTAATCACTCAACAAAAATGTTGTTTCAGGTCTCGGGGAAACTTTTGGCTTAGTTGTTGATTATTGGAGCAGCGACCTCTAGTCTTGACCTGTATTTAACAGACCCGCCTTCATTGCAGCTGTCACACGAGTCAACAGAACCACATACAACTGCTAAATCAACCACATCAATAATCTATGAACCCTGTTGCACAATTATATAATTTGTAACACAATCTGACATGGTGAAAACATTGAACAACAGTGACAATACTCGCGTCAGGGAATTACAATTGTGAGACGCCAAAATGAAACAAAACGTGAAGGTACCTACGAAATAAAATCACTTAATCACCGTTGCGTCTTTCAAACACCATTATATCCTTCTATATATAGAGCGATCGCTATGCCAGAGGTCGTGAAAAGCCAACGTAGCTTTAATTGGAATCGAGGCCTGATGTAGATCACCGTGCAACGTGAAAAAACGGCAAATTATTTTTGACTGTTATGCTTGTTAATTTTCGACTGCTTCTTACAGAACAGCTACAATTTTGAAAATGATTTAAACACGAATTCTGTTCTTCTTCTGGCTCTCCTCACTAGCCGCCACCTTTCTTTTGACATTAAACCAATTAGAGTTCATGTGAGAAAAGCACCAATCAACGATCTTTTTAGTTCACTGTGTGCCAGGGTCTTCTCAAGACCCGCCGCCATATTGAAAGCCGAGAAGACCCTGGGAACGAGGTTGCCATTTTTTATCTATCGCTCTCCTTGTCTGGCTCGCAAAACACTAACAGACATACCATGCAGCGAAAACTTGGATCGCAAAGGGACTCGCAAGATGCAAAATTCAACCAATTCTACCTAGAAGATTTTGTTACGTGGGGCAATTATCTGTACATATGTAAAATCAAAATGCTTGGTCAAAACACCCTCGAAGAGCCGACAAGAAATAAATCAGGAAGAAGACCGATTGCAAGGGAAGGTACTAGTCGTCTTTTAGCAGGGTTCGACACCTGGCTACCTGCATTACTAGCCACCGGACTAGTGATTTCTATAATTTACTAGCCCGAAGCAAAACTTGGTAGCCCGGATTAATTTCCCTCGAGGCCTACTTCAACCGCAAACACGCAAACCTTACTCTAAACTTATTGGCATTTTTTCTTCCATTGTGATAACAATGTGTTATTAAGGAAAAAGCTAACAAAATGTTCGTTTCACATTCACTTGTGCACGTGGCGAAGGCTAACCGTAGAAAGCTCGCTTTCCACGATGGATTAAAAGTTCTCTTTCTCTGAGTGCTCTCATAAATCTTACTGCTTTCCTGTCTACTCGTACTTTCAGTTTCGGCCGCTTTCCCCTTTTTACATGATGGCGCCTCGTAATTTGTCAAAAATCGCTCCATCTTCACAATCGCTTCAAGTGCGAAGCGATGGTACGAGGCGATGTGCAAGGCATCACAACATTGGTAGGGAGAAGACTGGGGAAGACATTAACCATTAAGCTCAGAGTCTGGGAACTAGCGATGTTTACGAACGACACGCAAGATAAAAAAGACGCCAGAAGATGATAGATTTATGTTTTCTTTGTAAAATTATTGGTATTATCGTTACATTTTAAACTTTCTTGTTTTTTTAATCAGCTGTGAACTTCAAACTAAAACTAATCATATCTAGTTTATTTCCATTTTCCTACTAGCCAGCGGGCTATTAAACGTGGTTTTTTACTAGCCCGACAAAATTTTTACTAGCCTCGGGCTACCGGGCTAGCGGAGATGTCGAACCCTGTTTTAGTGTTCCACTTCTCAAATTACCGTCACAAATTAATTTTGGTATTTCTGTTGCATGGGCCAGACATGTCTAAGCATTGCCTTCGGCCTTTTTCAGCATCATAGTTTTAAGAAAACTGTTACAACAAAACTAATTGAAATTCTAGAAACTGAAAACTCTTATGCCGATATAGATACCTTAATTAGCAAGATGAAAAATTAAATTTCCAACTGAGGTTAAGTATAGTCTGTAGTTTTCGTCTTTACATATTGTTCTTTTACCCAAACTGCTTTCTTCTCTTTTTTTCCTACATGTAAGTTCTTCTACTTTCTAAATATTTGAAAGCACAAAGAGTAATGTTTACATGTTGTTGTTGTATGTGAAAAACAAAAAAAATGTTTAAAGAATTTCGTCAACAGTCGGGCTTGCCACGATCAGCTTCTCGCTATTTGCAAGCCTAGCTTAGTAACAACTTGTTTCTTGTAAATAAATAAAACTTGAACTTGAATAAAGCGTGCATTTGAGCATCATATACAAGCTTACCTGTCTGTCTATAGCGATGTTTCTCGTGACGTCATCCATTGTTATTAATATGCCAACCAGAACCTAATTCGCTGTTGAAACAATGACTTCTTTTGTTCCGTGGTTGGCAAATTTCAATATCAAAAGAAATGTGACGTCAATGTTTGTAAACAAGAAATATCGCTATAAGAGGTTAAATTAATATTGTTTATTTTATTTTTGAATGGGGACCAAGGAGATAATTGTTGAAATGAGGTGCATAAAAATCTTGATTCATGCAATGAATATGTAGTAGATAAAATATGAGCGGGAGATCTGTATGGGCGTTTACAATGGCGAGCCGATAGGCGAGCCATTGTAAACGTCCATGCTTGTGAAATGAATACATTAAATTGAATGCAAAGTATTGTTATTTTAATCAGTAGAGATCTGTATCAAAAGTTAATGAAGACTAATTAGCTGAGCAGGAGTTTGTATCAAAAGTTAATTCTACTGTTTAATAATTCATCAACCCCAGTTGATTTGTATTGGGGTTTACAGTTGTGTACATGTGATCTGAATACTGTGCTAAGATTGGTTTGCACCCTCATGAATAATTAATGAATTTTAATTGAATCAGGGTCATAAGGTTGCCTTGATTTTAACATCATTGGTCGACACAGTTCTTTTAAAGAGAGTCTGAGCTTCTTTCTGTCACTCATTAATTTTGACAGTTTTTACCATCTGAAGTCTCTTAGATCTTGAGGAGATGTTAACTTCAACACAAAATAACTATTTATTTTTGAGCAATCTTTGGCCTTCCTTCTTTGGTGCGATTAACAAGCGATTGCTGCAGCTTTTTTGTCGTGCAGGCCACACGACTGATTATGTTATGCCAGGAATGAGAACGAGGCTTAATTAAAGGCTAATTTGAAGACTTTTTAAGGTCGCATGTCAACTGTCTCAGAATTGCTTTGTATTCCCACTGTATAAGAACCTGGGAATTAAAAAATGATAATACAACTTTAGTTAATTAGTTACATGCAATGTGTTTTTCACCTGAAAACTTTCAGGAGCCATTATCTTTCTCTCAGTAGAACCCCTACAGTGTTATTGGCAAGTGTATTTATCTAATATCTTGCTGCAAAAATGGTAAATGTGGATGTATGGTACTAAGTTTGCTATGGAATTAAATGCTTTTATTCCCTTTCATTTTTCTTAAAACTGTTTCTCCAAGTTGCACACATAGTTTGCTCTTGTGATAAGTTATGCTTCGTTGTGATTGAACTGTTTAGTACTGCCTGGTGAATTATCATCAGTACCATTACCAACAAGAAGGTCGCCAGTAGAATTCGCAACTAATCCTATGATTTGCATTATAAGGTATTGTTGGATTCACGCGACAGTAATGCTGCTGCAATTTATTTAACTGATATGTATGATTTTTGTGATGTTAAACCCTGTCCCTCATTAAAAAATAATAATAAACAAAACCTTAACTTGTGCTATCAATTTTTGGTAGTTATTAAAAACAAATTCTGTTTCAGTTTTACACACAGAAAAACAATGTTCATGTGTGTACACTGGCTGCATCCTTTCCATTCAAATATTCCTTTTACCTTTACACATGCATTATTTCTTGTACTTGGGCACACTGACAAACAGAGGTTTGGTTGTTTGCTTCACCTTTTTTTTGTTTTCCAATTAGATTAATCATCAGGCAATTCAGGCTCAAAAACACATATTACATGATCCCCCAGCGTTCCATCTTCGTGCTTCAGATACAAGTCTTTAACCTTGGTTTTTTTCGTTGTACGACAGTAGCTGTTTCTTTGTCGCTTTGACAAGATGTCAGGGATGAAACTTCCGCTTCAGTGCTGCTGCAATCGCGTTATTTTCATGATTTTTCCAAGCATGTTGTACTCCATACTTGCAAGCATCACAAATAGCTTGGGGTTTAGCCTTCCATCGCAGGCTATTGTTTGGCTACACACGTCTCAAAAATTCTTACGAAATCGTCAGCTTAACATTTGTTTCATCGCACTATGCCGCACAGACGGCAACAATTCACAAAATCACTTTTAGGCTGATCCCTGCAAAACTTTATTTAAGGTAATTCCCTTGAAAATGTTCTACTATCAAACTTTTTTGGAAACTTGGCATAATTAACATTCATGATATGAACATTAAAAAAATGCAATAAAAAAATGGGGTCACCATGCTTGTTTACGCGTCAGCACGCTCTTAAAATTGGGTATTTTTACTGGTTGCGCGTTAAAAATTCGAATCACCCTCATATGGAATGAAGTCTTGGTTACTTGAAAGACACAAAATTTCATTTTGAAAATAAGGTTTTTTTAATTCACATAAGCAGTATTGCTTCATTTACGCCGTTTTTGATTGCCTGGTTGTAGGAATAGTGCAATTTTTGGAACAATTCCGTGGTTAGCTTGAAGTCCTCGCCTTGGCCAAAATATATACACCCAGTACGGAACTGTTTTCTACAAAAATTCATGTTCTACTATCAAGCTTTTTCTCTTCTTCAAATATGTTCTTTATTAGACTGTTCTAAGCAAATAGCTGAAAAACAAATCGGGGGTCACCGTGCTCGTTTGAGAGGAAAGGAGCATTTATTTC
>NC_090885.1:60501895-60519395 GCF_036669925.1 Montipora capricornis
CAAAGATACCCTTTAGGTATCACATTTAAAAGTTCCAGCGATTCTTATATTTTGAGAAATTTGCGAAAATTTGAAAACGCGGTTAACGTGCGGTCTCTGTTTGACACATTTCCCAAAATTTGCTGTAGGAACCAAGCAACGGTGAAGTCTTAATTGAAATGAATTCAATTGGCACCAAAGGCCGCATAACATGGCGGCGGAAAATGGATGATATTTGACACGATAAAAATGTACCTGGTACCTCATTCTTAAATTTTGTTACTCCATATTCTTCAAATATTGCTATTATTCATTTTCTGTGTTAAGTCTTATGCTCGAACTCGGAACGCTTCCCTCCGAAATTATCAGAAATGTTTGTGACCTGATGAGCGAGCTAAATGACGCGAAATTTGAACGCAAACTGATGCTTATTATTCATGCCGAATCGTCGAACTGACTGATTTTCGGCTTGTCGCTTGGAAAAATTTAAAAAATGCGAAGTTAACCTTCAGAAGTATTTAAGTCTCGTTCTTCAAAAGATGCCACATAGGGGAAACAATAGTGGTTAGCTGTGGCGGGGTATTTTGCAGTTGCTCCTAAATATGTTCAGGTTTCTGTCAAAGGAGATTGTGATTCACACGACAGGGGCACCCAACGACCAATTTGTTGTAAAATGTATTATTATACACCAGTTAATGAAAATAAATGTTATTAAGGCATTTTCAGGTGTTTTTCAGTGTTGCTGGGAAAACATTATCTGTTCCTTTTTCCCAGCAAGACAAACAAGAAATTTCCCAGCCAGCTAGATAAAATTGGTTGGTTTCCCAGCCAGCTGATCAAATTTATTTGCCAGCCAGGAATTCCGCGCGCTTTCAAATCCCTCAACCCAAAACGACCGAACAAAAGCGACAAAACCGGGACAAAACAGGTTTTTTTCCGCAAGCGCAATCACTCTGACCAGCCGTCGTATACTCGTCATGTACTTAATTGGGGCTATTAGGTTCGGCTCATGAAAAGTCCGACGTTTGAACCGGGCGTAAGTTCCCTACGGACCGGTTCCACGGACTGCTTTACGGACCAGTCCAAGGGACCACCCCTTCGGACCCACTCCACGGACCAGCCCAAAACAACATAGAGAAAGAATTAATGAAAGAAAATAATTAACAACTAAAGATTTAAATCCAAATGCGAACTAACTTGCCGAAATAAACAAGTAGCAAGCAGCCGAATGAAGCACGCCTCCAAAATGTTTGACATAATTATTAACACGAAGTTTCCAAACCAGAAAAAACAGGGGCACTTGCCATTCAACGAAACTGTCGAAAAGTTCTGTTGGAAATTCGATGGGACAAGATCTTTCCTTAACAACATCATATTTTCTACTAGCCTGTTTCAGGCTACCAGATAGTCGGGACAACGAAACACAACTCCGTATGAAAAACGGTCGACCCAAGTCCCCACTCGTTTTTGTGACTACTGCGCATGCGCCATCCTCTTAGTTTTTCCGAAGATGAGAAATGTAACAATAGACTACACTTCGGAGCCAATCCGCATACAAAGAGTACCAAAGTCCGGACTCTGCAGACAGTACGATGATTTGCCGAACGATTTGCGAACGAAATGCTCGGGTGCCTTGTGTTAGCAGACGATGATCCGTGAAGAATAAAGTTCTGTAAGTTGAGGTGAGTTTTTAATACTTACAACAGTTACTTCTCGCACTTTCGTGCTTTGTTTCTAACCTACCAAGTGAGGCAGTTTACGCTTTTAAGAATGGCTACCTGTAAGAATCGAGGATCGTCCGTCAACGACCATATGCTTTTCGGCGGATAGCTCATATTTTGCCCAAAGATACCCTTTAGGTATCACATTTAAAAGTTCCAGCGATTCTTATATTTTGAGAAATTTGCGAAAATTTGAAAACGCGGTTAACGTGCGGTCTCTGTTTGACACATTTCCCAAAATTTGCTGTAGGAACCAAGCAACGGTGAAGTCTTAATTGAAATGAATTCAATTGGCACCAAAGGCCGCATAACATGGCGGCGGAAAATGGATGATATTTGACACGATAAAAATGTACCTGGTACCTCATTCTTAAATTTTTTTACTCCATATTCTTCAAATATTGCTATTATTCATTTTCTGTGTTAAGTCTTATGCTCGAACTCGGAACGCTTCCCTCCGAAATTATCAGAAATGTTTGTGACCTGATGAGCGAGCTAAATGACGCGAAATTTGAACGCAAACTGATGCTTATTATTCATGCCGAATCGTCGAACTGACTGATTTTCGGCTTGTCGCTTGGAAAAATTTAAAAAATGCGAAGTTAACCTTCAAAAGTATTTAAGTCTCGTTCTTCAAAAGATGCCACATAGGGGAAACAATAGTGGTTAGCTGTGGCGGGGTAATTTGCAGTTGCTCCTAAATATGTTCAGGTTTCTGTCAAAGGAGATTGTGATTCACACGACAGGGGCACCCAACGACCAATTTGTTGTAAAATGTATTATTATACACCAGTTAATGAAAATAAATGTTATTAAGGCATTTTCAGGTGTTTTTCAGTGTTGCTGGGAAAACATTATCTGTTCCTTTTTCCCAGAAAGACAAACAAGAAATTTCCCAGCCAGCTAGATAAAATTGGTTGGTTTCCCAGCCAGCTGATCAAATTTATTTCCCAGCCAGGAATTCCGCGCGCTTTCAAATCCCTCAACCCAAAACGACCGAACAAAAGCGACAAAACCGGGACAAAACAGGTTTTTTTCCGCAAGCGCAATCACTCTGACCAGCCGTCGTATACTCGTCATGTACTTAATTGGGGCTATTAGGTTCGGCTCATGAAAAGTCCAATGTTTGAACCAAGCGTAAGTTCCCTACGGACCGGTTCCACGGACTGCTTTACGGACCAGTCCAAGGGACCACCCCTTCGGACCCACTCCACGGACCAGCCCAAAACAACATAGAGAAAGAATTAATGAAAGAAAATAATTAACAACTAAAGATTTAAATCCAAATGCGAACTAACTTGCCGAAATAAACAAGTAGCAAGCAGCCGAATGAAGCACGCCTCCCAAATGTTTGACATAATTATTAACACGAAGTTTCCAAACCAGAAAAAACAGGGGCACTTGCCATTCAACGAAACTGTCGAAAAGTTCTGTTGGAAATTCGAAGGGACAAGATCTTTCCTTAACAACATCATATTTTCTACTAGCCTGTTTCAGGCTACCAGATAGTCGGGACAACGAAACACAACTCCGTATGAAAAACGGTCGACCCAAGTCCCCACTCGTTTTTGTGACTACTGCGCATGCGCCATCCTCTTAGTTTTTCCGAAGATGAGAAATGTAACAATAGACTACACTTCGGAGCCAATCCGCATAAAAAGAGTACCAAAGTCCGGACTCTGCAGACAGTACGATGATTTGCCGAACGATTTGCGAACGAAATGCTCGGGTGCCTTGTGTTAGCAGACGATGATCCGTGAAGAATAAAGTTCTGTGAGTTGAGGTGAGTTTTTAATACTTACAACAGTTACTTCTCGCACTTTCGTGCTTTGTTTCTAACCTACCAAGTGAGGCAGTTTACGCTTTTAAGAATGGCTACCTGTAAGAATCGAGGATCGTCCGTCAACGACCATATGCTTTTCGGCGGATAGCTCATATTTTGCCCAAAGATACCCTTTAGGTATCACATTTAAAAGTTCCAGCGATTCTTATATTTTGAGAAATTTGCGAAAATTTGAAAACGCGGTTAACGTGCGGTCTCTGTTTGACACATTTCCCAAAATTTGCTGTAGGAACCAAGCAACGGTGAAGTCTTAATTGAAATGAATTCAATTGGCACCAAAGGCCGCATAACATGGCGGCGGAAAATGGATGATATTTGACACGATAAAAATGTACCTGGTACCTCATTCTTAAATTTTTTTACTCCATATTCTTCAAATATTGCTATTATTCATTTTCTGTGTTAAGTCTTATGCTCGAACTCGGAACGCTTCCCTCCGAAATTATCAGAAATGTTTGTGACCTGATGAGCGAGCTAAATGACGCGAAATTTGAACGCAAACTGATGCTTATTATTCATGCCGAATCGTCGAACTGACTGATTTTCGGCTTGTCGCTTGGAAAAATTTAAAAAATGCGAAGTTAACCTTCAAAAGTATTTAAGTCTCGTTCTTCAAAAGATGCCACATAGGGGAAACAATAGTGGTTAGCTGTGGCGGGGTAATTTGCAGTTGCTCCTAAATATGTTCAGGTTTCTGTCAAAGGAGATTGTGATTCACACGACAGGGGCACCCAACGACCAATTTGTTGTAAAATGTATTATTATACACCAGTTAATGAAAATAAATGTTATTAAGGCATTTTCAGGTGTTTTTCAGTGTTGCTGGGAAAACATTATCTGTTCCTTTTTCCCAGAAAGACAAACAAGAAATTTCCCAGCCAGCTAGATAAAATTGGTTGGTTTCCCAGCCAGCTGATCAAATTTATTTGCCAGCCAGGAATTCCGCGCGCTTTCAAATCCCTCAACCCAAAACGACCGAACAAAAGCGACAAAACCGGGACAAAACAGGTTTTTTTCCGCAAGCGCAATCACTCTGACCAGCCGTCGTATACTCGTCATGTACTTAATTGGGGCTATTAGGTTCGGCTCATGAAAAGTCCGACGTTTGAACCAAGCGTAAGTTCCCTACGGACCGGTTCCACGGACTGCTTTACGGACCAGTCCAAGGGACCACCCCTTCGGACCCACTCCACGGACCAGCCCAAAACAACATAGAGAAAGAATTAATGAAAGAAAATAATTAACAACTAAAGATTTAAATCCAAATGCGAACTAACTTGCCGAAATAAACAAGTAGCAAGCAGCCGAATGAAGCACGCCTCCCAAATGTTTGACATAATTATTAACACGAAGTTTCCAAACCAGAAAAAACAGGGGCACTTGCCATTCAACGAAACTGTCGAAAAGTTCTGTTGGAAATTCGAAGGGACAAGATCTTTCCTTAACAACATCATATTTTCTACTAGCCTGTTTCAGGCTACCAGATAGTCGGGACAACGAAACACAACTCCGTATGAAAAACGGTCGACCCAAGTCCCCACTCGTTTTTGTGACTACTGCGCATGCGCCATCCTCTTAGTTTTTCCGAAGATGAGAAATGTAACAATAGACTACACTTCGGAGCCAATCCGCATAAAAAGAGTACCAAAGTCCGGACTCTGCAGACAGTACGATGATTTGCCGAACGATTTGCGAACGAAATGCTCGGGTGCCTTGTGTTAGCAGACGATGATCCGTGAAGAATAAAGTTCTGTGAGTTGAGGTGAGTTCTTGACAATACTTACAACAGTTACTTCTCGCACTTTGGTGCTTTGTTTCTAACCTACCAAGTGAGGCAGTTTACGCTTTTAAGAATGGCTACCTGTAAGAATCGAGGATCGTCCGTCAACGACCATATGCTTTTCGGCGGATAGCTCATATTTTGCCCAAAGATACCCTTTAGGTATCACATTTAAAAGTTCCAGCGATTCTTATATTTTGAGAAATTTGCGAAAATTTGAAAACGCGGTTAACGTGCGGTCTCTGTTTGACACATTTCCCAAAATTTGCTGTAGGAACCAAGCAACGGTGAAGTCTTAATTGAAATGAATTCAATTGGCACCAAAGGCCGCATAACATGGCGGCGGAAAATGGATGATATTTGACACGATAAAAATGTACCTGGTACCTCATTCTTAAATTTTTTTACTCCATATTCTTCAAATATTGCTATTATTCATTTTCTGTGTTAAGTCTTATGCTCGAACTCGGAACGCTTCCCTCCGAAATTATCAGAAATGTTTGTGACCTGATGAGCGAGCTAAATGACGCGAAATTTGAACGCAAACTGATGCTTATTATTCATGCCGAATCGTCGAACTGACTGATTTTCGGCTTGTCGCTTGGAAAAATTTAAAAAATGCAAAGTTAACCTTCAGAAGTATTTAAGTCTCGTTCTTCAAAAGATGCCACATAGGGGAAACAATAGTGGTTAGCTGTGGCGGGGTATTTTGCAGTTGCTCCTAAATATGTTCAGGTTTCTGTCAAAGGAGATTGTGATTCACACGACAGGGGCACCCAACGACCAATTTGTTGTAAAATGTATTATTATACACCAGTTAATGAAAATAAATGTTATTAAGGCATTTTCAGGTGTTTTTCAGTGTTGCTGGGAAAACATTATCTGTTCCTTTTTCCCAGCAAGACAAACAAGAAATTTCCCAGCCAGCTAGATAAAATTGGTTGGTTTCCCAGCCAGCTGATCAAATTTATTTGCCAGCCAGGAATTCCGCGCGCTTTCAAATCCCTCAACCCAAAACGACCGAACAAAAGCGACAAAACCGGGACAAAACAGGTTTTTTTCCGCAAGCGCAATCACTCTGACCAGCCGTCGTATACTCGTCATGTACTTAATTGGGGCTATTAGGTTCGGCTCATGAAAAGTCCGACGTTTGAACCGGGCGTAAGTTCCCTACGGACCGGTTCCACGGACTGCTTTACGGACCAGTCCAAGGGACCACCCCTTCGGACCCACTCCACGGACCAGCCCAAAACAACATAGAGAAAGAATTAATGAAAGAAAATAATTAACAACTAAAGATTTAAATCCAAATGCGAACTAACTTGCCGAAATAAACAAGTAGCAAGCAGCCGAATGAAGCACGCCTCCCAAATGTTTGACATAATTATTAACACGAAGTTTCCAAACCAGAAAAAACAGGGGCACTTGCCATTCAACGAAACTGTCGAAAAGTTCTGTTGGAAATTCGATGGGACAAGATCTTTCCTTAACAACATCATATTTTCTACTAGCCTGTTTCAGGCTACCAGATAGTCGGGACAACGAAACACAACTCCGTATGAAAAACGGTCGACCCAAGTCCCCACTCGTTTTTGTGACTACTGCGCATGCGCCATCCTCTTAGTTTTTCCGAAGATGAGAAATGTAACAATAGACTACACTTCGGAGCCAATCCGCATACAAAGAGTACCAAAGTCCGGACTCTGCAGACAGTACGATGATTTGCCGAACGATTTGCGAACGAAATGCTCGGGTGCCTTGTGTTAGCAGACGATGATCCGTGAAGAATAAAGTTCTGTGAGTTGAGGTGAGTTTTTAATACTTACAACAGTTACTTCTCGCACTTTCGTGCTTTGTTTCTAACCTACCAAGTGAGGCAGTTTTCGCTTTTAAGAATGGCTACCTGTAAGAATCGAGGATCGTCCGTCAACGACCATATGCTTTTCGGCGGATAGCTCATATTTTGCCCAAAGATACCCTTTAGGTATCACATTTAAAAGTTCCAGCGATTCTTATATTTTGAGAAATTTGCGAAAATTTGAAAACGCGGTTAACGTGCGGTCTCTGTTTGACACATTTCCCAAAATTTGCTGTAGGAACCAAGCAACGGTGAAGTCTTAATTGAAATGAATTCAATTGGCACCAAAGGCCGCATAACATGGCGGCGGAAAATGGATGATATTTGACACGATAAAAATGTACCTGGTACCTCATTCTTAAATTTTTTTACTCCATATTCTTCAAATATTGCTATTATTCATTTTCTGTGTTAAGTCTTATGCTCGAACTCGGAACGCTTCCCTCCGAAATTATCAGAAATGTTTGTGACCTGATGAGCGAGCTAAATGACGCGAAAATTTGAACGCAAACTGATGCTTATTATTCATGCCGAATCGTCGAACTGACTGATTTTCGGCTTGTCGCTTGGAAAAATTTAAAAAATGCGAAGTTAACCTTCAAAAGTATTTAAGTCTCGTTCTTCAAAAGATGCCACATAGGAGAAACAATAGTGGTTAGCTGTGGCGGGGTATTTTGCAGTTGCTCCTAAATATGTTCAGGTTTCTGTCAAAGGAGATTGTGATTCACACGACAGGGGCACCCAACGACCAATTTGTTGTAAAATGTATTATTATACACCAGTTAATGAAAATAAATGTTATTAAGGCATTTTCAGGTGTTTTTCAGTGTTGCTGGGAAAACATTATCTGTTCCTTTTTCCCAGCAAGACAAACAAGAAATTTCCCAGCCAGCTAGATAAAATTGGTTGGTTTCCCAGCCAGCTGATCAAATTTATTTCCCAGCCAGGAATTCCGCGCGCTTTCAAATCCCTCAACCCAAAACGACCGAACAAAAGCGACAAAACCGGGACAAAACAGGTTTTTTTCCGCAAGCGCAATCACTCTGACCAGCCGTCGTATGTTTGTGACTATTCTCTGGGAGAGGGAAGGGGTTCTCTTTTTTTTTTTTTTTTTTTTTTTTTAATTCGTCCTCAGTCTTCAGAGTTTCTACAGCCAGCTCGGGTTGAAATGCTAGAAAAAGTCGGTAATTCCCAGGCAAAACCTCAATCAATAACAAAATTTCCCAGTCAGCTTATCGACACACCTGTATTTCTGCCAGCCAGCAAGATTCCTCTGGGGAACAGATAATGTGAGGAACAGATTCGTTGGGTGCCCCTGACACGACAAGTTAATATTTTAGGTGCAAGAAATGTGCTCCACTGTAATGCGAAAGGTATCGAGACTTATTTTTGTAATTGTTCACATTACAAAGCGCACGCAGTGTCAGTTCCATTGAAATGCATGTACGACTTGGTGAACCGTTTCATTTCAAGAGTTTTGAAGCAAGCAACCGTGGACAATTTTCCTGTCGGTGTACGTTTGATCAGTGGCTTGATCTGATCAGCGTTATTTCAAGTTGAGAAACTAAATATTTTAAGCAAGAGCCGATACAACGTAGATTTGATTTGATTTTAGTGTTGTACTATATTTCGGCTAGCCAAACCAGCCTTCTTCAGGTACAATGAGAGTTTACAATTTGAATTGTTTCTATGTACATATTATATATATATACATAGTAAATAGATGCTGACGTAATACTGGAAAGAATGTGATAAAGCATGGCAGTTACAGAGATTTTGAATTCAAATACTAAGAGTCGCGAAAAAATAACGGAAATCACTCAAAATAATAAACTGAAATGTAATACGTTTCTTCGCGGATATTAAGAGGAAGTGTCCACTAAAACCGAGCGAAAATAAAAAAGGTTGGCACATGATGAAAAAAACAAAATTCTTCATATTTCATACAAAGATAGCCTATCATACTGTAAGAAACATGGTGGGATTTTTTTCTTGAAAGATTTCTTGTAATTCCCGAAAATGACGAAATTCTGTTCGGCCCCCGCGATCAGAGAAAACGCCGCCATTTTAGCGTAAGATGCTATATTCAAATCAATCCCCATTTTCAGTTCGCATCGCTTTTAACCTCACATTTGTGCCCAGAAACTTCTTTAATATGTGTCAACGAGTAATTCGAGTCTAAAAATTCAGTTCTGTGTCGAAACAGAAATTCAGGGAAAGCCGTGAAAAATTAGCAAAATTTTGCGTGGTCGAAATTCCCGGCTCGGTGCATTTTTTCAGAAGGAAATATCCATTCCCGGTAAAATAGCAAATCGCCCGAAATTTTTAGATTTAGTTAGTAGAAACGTTGGTCTTAATTAGCGCCGGGCTTTTTATCAGCGCCGACTATCAACACCCTCAAAATCGGCAAAGTCACAGCATCAATCCGTCAACTTGTGTAAATGGTGTCACGGAAGTCAAGCCGTGACTTCTGCCACTTCTGTTCAGTTGCTCAATAACAAGACGATCTAGGATCGTAAGTCGGGCTGTTGCCACACGTGTGCTGCTAGGGATCATGAGCGTTGCGTAGTAGTTCTAAAAAAAGATGTGTAATACATGGAAAGATGTGCATGTCTCAAAGAAAGATCACGAAATTTGTAATCACACTGGCAAAAACAACATGTATTTCGCCATGAAAACATTGCTGACTTGATGTCCGATCTCACCCATAGATCACTTGCTTGTAAAGCGCATTAGAATATGCCAATGGAAAATGCGCTATATAAATTCATTACCATTACTACCATCAACTTCACCAATATCAAGACTCTTGGGTAAATCTGCACTTGTGAGCTCAGGTGACGATAGAATTTGTTTCCTTGGTCAGCAATGCAACATAACGTTTGGGATTTCCAATAACTACAAGACTTTGCTGTTGCGTAACACATTGCATAAAGCCCTACAGCACAGCATTGTTTACAAGTGCAGTTGCATTGTTCTCTAACACTGTTCACTGCAGTTATTTCATATGTACTAATATGCAGCCCTCTGAGTTCAGAGTTATATAACTCCTGAGTTCATAATTGTCACCTAGTGAGTGTATAGCCTGGAAATACTGTACTAAGTCCTGAATGGATGGTACTTCTAATAGTACACATGTACCTTGGGGATGGCTTCTACCATATTCATCTCTTGCATGAGAATCAAAAATCTTATAACTCCCATTATCAGTATGATAGATACTAACACCAATACATCCTATTGTCAGAATAAACGAAGAATACTTTTGTGACAAGAGCGATTCAAATGCACTGTCTGTAGGTATACTGTACTGATATCCCTCAATTATTGAATCACTGTTATGTAGATTACCTGTGTCGCTTTCACTATAATTAAGCTGGCAATTGTTCTCAGACATAGCAATCAATATTATTCATCGGAGGCTCAGGATTTGTTTCTATGTCATTACATAGATTTATTTCAACACTGCATCGTCTATGATCACCATGCATTCTTGTACAAACTCATTGGTCCACAGCATGTGTACAACACTTGATATTTCTTCAGATTTACGCGTTTTCGTGTTCCAGTGTATTTTCCAAAGCAAGTAAACGTACTGTTTGACGAAATTTTCGTCGAATGGAAGCTGGCTTTTTCCTCACTTTTTCAAACGAACGGAGACTGGCAATTATTCGCCTTCTTTTCATTTGACTACTCAGCCTGCAACTGATGTAACCATGAAGTTTTGACGGCAAAGGAGTGATCTTAAGAATCTTTTTCCACACAAATACCCTCCGTTTTCTGCTTTTCTGCGACAGACGTTTCAGCTTCTGCACAGGAATCCTACTTGGCTCGCGATCACGACATCTCGCTCGACACATGGCATTCACGTACAACACGGTTATGATTCGAATAAACAAATTTAGCATAACGAACTCTCAATTCCTCTCTATATTTTAATTTCACTACGCCATCATGTTGATGATGTACAAATGGCTGCATTGCCTCCCCTAATACATCACATTTTCCCGGGACATTCAACATTGCTCGTGTTGGTAACGCAATCGTATACAACACGCGAACGTACATGATTACACAGAAAACTAATGCAGTACAAGGAGAAATTGATAGAAGTGATAATCCACTTGATACATTGTACAAAATATATGAAATAATGATCATGACAGTCATAAAATTAAAGAAGATACTTGCATCTTCGCTTCGGTAAGTGACGGCTTTCTTGTTGTTGTTGTTGTCCTTCGTGCCATTATGTTGATTATCAAATATCAGAAATATCAGCGTCAAAATTTCGCGTAAATTTCCTTAATGTACTTCTGTCATTGCTAGTCATAGTTTGCACACATTTTGTACTATAGCTAAATGACTGCTCAACTGATCTCTTTAGAACTTGTAAGAGGTCGATAGCAACATTTGAGATATTTGCCAAGCAAGAGTTCGCGGAACAACGACTTTCGAAATGGACGCTCATTTTCGTGTTTTGATGTGGGTCTACCACGAACAGTCTGTAAGTGGTTTGAGCGTATTGGACCTAACACCGTAACTCGCTTCTGCCATTCCTGTAATCATTCATGTATGCCTACCATCGCAGAGGATCAGTTCTAAGGTTATCGAAGAGAAATGAAAATGAAGCGAAATGAACATTGAGCCTTCACTACATATCTGCGGTATTGCCCATTGCACGTGACGGACATTTGCGAAGAAATATACTGGTAAAATAATAATTACTGGGTTGCCTATGGGCAAACCCAGTCGAGGTCTCGCCTGTCACTCCCCTGGTAAGTGTTGCCCTTTTGCGCGTATTTTCTTAGGATCGAGAGGGTAGTGGAACTGCGTAGATTTCTCTGGTGGACACAGTAGAATCATATACTTAGCCTGCAATGGCGTCGAAAGTCATGCAACGCGAATGGCGTTTTAGTGGATCCTTAAACAAAATATACCCTTATGGAGCTCAATAATGGAAAGTCAGTTGGATAAACTAGGCATGAATCTCAAAAGCGACGAGTACTGGACTTCGACAACAATCTATCGCCCGTCGAGACGAAATCAAAGTGAGCAGTATTTACCTGAAGTACATGGTAATTTGACACAATTGAGTTTCTTGTCTTCACGCACGCAATGAAATAGAAAGAGGTTTTCGCCTCTAAGAGCAAATATGTTGTTTGTTTCAATAAAATTTTCGCTGGAAAAGGATTCTGTGGTATTTTCTGCCTTTGTGAATTATAATATCATTGTCGCTGGAAAAGGATTCTGTGGTATTTTCTGCCTTTGTGAATTATAATATCATGTTGTGTAATGAATTTTCGAGCTTAAGGTTCAAATGTGATATGGGAGAAGTTTTTTAGTATTGCTCTGTAAGCAGGAAGGGTTCACAGGCCTGTTGGAAGCGTGCTTGAGTTTCAACAAAATGAGGCCCAAAATCAGTGAAAACTTGTGACGCAGATGAATAATAAAGCAGCTGCTATTTCCAAAATGATGGAATTATCTGGTGATAAATACGCGTCTTGGAGAGTAAATTTTGACTTTGCATAAACAAGAGTTGGGCGATTGTGATCTTTGTTTTGACTTCGCTCATTTCATTGTCAAACTTTATAACACTTGACAGAAAAAGAAACTTACAAAAACCCGGTATCTTGCCATCATTTGACACAGATGCTTCACTGTTTGGCGAGTAAACATGCCGCGGTAACTTAATCACTACGCCCGCTGAATTCCGGCCATGTCACTTTCGATTTTGCAATTTACTTGAACGTAGCAAAAATCTCCCAAAATGTTTGTCGCAGATCGTAACTTTTTATATTCTATATTCACGGTTCAAAATTAATGTTGTTTTCATGTCGTAAATATTTTATTCTCGATCGACCGTCCGAGAAACTTCCTTCTGCCCTTTCTGAAAACTGTGTATCAATATTTATTTGCTTTTTCATCAATATTTGTTTTCCATAAAGCAAGCTAACAGAATCTGTACCTTGCTGAGTTCGCATTAGTTAGCGTTAACAGTATTTTCGGTCAGATGTTTCTGTTTTCCGTGAGGGGTTTATTGTTTTGGTGTCCCATCCCAACACTAACCCCGCGAAACAGGGCTTGAGTTCAGTGAAGTTTAGTATTACAAAATTTTCGGATGCTCATAGGGCACACTTGTGGTGAAAAGAAGTTGTGAGGGAACTTGAAAATTATTGTCAGCCCAGAAGCCAATGTTTCTCGCTTCTCTTTTATTTGTTATTCTTCAGAGACTGGAATGCTGTATTTCAATACCACACAATTCAGTGCCTTCTGATTTTCTGTAGCACGTACCACAGGCAAGCCAGTGTATGCTTCACAGAAGCATCTAGTTAAAGTTCTTAAAAACGCATTCTACATATAAAATGTCTCGATACTTTTTACAACTCAAAGAAAGAGCTCTCACGAAACAGGTACGTTTTCATAGCCCTTTCAAAACTATCAACACTGTCGCTTTGTCTAATGGCAAGCGGTAGCTGATTCCATAACTTTGGAGCAATAGCCGCAAAAGATCTATCTCCGTAGGTAATTGTAGTAGTCTTCGGGATAGCAAGGAAATTGGAATCACTGGAACGAAGAGAACGGCAGGGAGTGTAATGATGCAACAGTTCATTAATATAGACCGGAGCAAGGCCATTAAGAGATTTATACGTAAGCAACAGTAACTTAAAAGTTATTCTGTCATTAACAGGAGGCCAGTGCAACTTTTTAAGAACAGGAGTAAGGTGATCGGTCTTCTTCATGCACACAGTTAATCTTGCCGCGGTGTTCTGCAATCTCCGAAGTTTTTCAATTTCACGAGAAGGCAACCCATAAAGCAAGCTATTACAGTAATCCAATTTCGATAAAACGAAGGCATGGACAATGCGCTCAGTATCCGCTTGCGAAAGATATTTTCTAATTCTGCCAATGGAATGAAACGAACGCGAAAGAGCGCGACAGATGTTGTTGACATGAGGAACAAAGGTGAGATGTGAATCAAGCGTGACTCCAAGGTTTTTGATAACACTGGTAGGCTGAACGTAGTGATGGCCAATATTAATCGAAGCAATCGGTTCAGGAGGTGAAAAACGCGAAGAAAAATGGATAATTTCAGTCTTTGACGGATTACATTTAAGCATATTGCATAAATTCCAACTCATAATATCATCCAGACACAGACTGAGATTTTCTAAAGCAACAACGCGGTTCCCTTTACGCATAAAAATGTAGAGCTGGGTGTCATCAGCATACATCATTGCGTCGAGTCCGTGTGCAGAGATGATATCTTCAAGAGGGGCGATATAAAGCGAGAATAGCAGTGGTCCCAGGACAGACCCTTGAGACCCAAGATATCTTTCGTTTTTTAATTACTGGCGTATTATGAATGCGATCGCAAGATTTAAAGGGCTTTTTGCACTTGAACTGACATGTAGAAAACATATTTGCGTGTATATTTAATTTAAAGTGAGGAATGAAGAGCGACTTATCATTATCAATTTCACAGTAATCCTGCGCTTGTTTTTCATATTTATTTGGAAGCATCAAACCTAAAAAATGAATTATGTGCGAAATGAAGGAAACAAACTTTACGTTGTGGTTGTGGTAAAATAAATTCTGATTTCAACCTTAAAAGGTTGAAATCAAAATTTATTAAAAACCTTAAGGATGTCACGCAACGATTTGGACGTAATGAACCCCAGTCAGGCTCTCCTAATGGAGACAAAAAATTGAGCCCTACTATTTTAAACTGTATTCCTAACTGTTTTGCGAGATAAGTGAGTTCTGAATACACGAAAGTAGCATATCGGGTCCCTTCAGTAAAACGCTGCGCACGTACTAGATATTCGATTAAGTTCAACTTTGAAAAAGAATAAAATCGTCAGCGCGTAAAGAACCGTGACAAACTGAGATGCAATAACGAGGACGAGAACGGCCAACGGGAGGTTTGGGGAAAAAGTTGTCAAAAAGTGCCACAAACTATATTACACGCACAACATAAAACGTTCAAAGAGACGGTATCCTCGCAGCTCCTACAAGGTCTCACCTGATTGGAGACCACCCTTTAGGTTTAACAAAAGAACAAATAACAGAAACAAAGAGAGCAGTCATAAGACTGCGCAGAACAAAATGCTATCCCATTAATCCAGGCGATGTTAGTTTTTGGCAATTTTAAGGATTTTAAACCCCACCAAATCGCAATTATGAAAGTCCAATGTCGCGTTTTTTAAACTCGTATACAGAACTGCGTATTGTAAAAACAATGAGCAAATGTTATCTTGAAATTCCTTATCATACATTGCATTGTGAAATAAAGAAACAAAAACTTGACCAGAACTTTGAAAAGAAAATGTCGAATTCTGGTTTGGATATAATTTACTTATTCCAACACATACTACTTTAATCATAGCTGCTTACACTTATCACTGAGCGTTTTTAATTTTTCGATGTACGGTTTCCGGTGCCTAACCTTGATGTCGTCAACAGCGATACAAAAGTGACAACACATCTCTCTTAGGAGTGGGATTGCAAGGGTATCTAGTTTCCCTATACAGGACAGTTCGCAAAGGTTGAAAGAGTCAAACACAATCGGGTGCCTTGGTGTGAGATCGTCAACCACTTGGGATATCATGGTATCAATGTCAGCCTCATATCTAGCAGCTTCCATCACCTCGATTTCAGCTTCTTCGTCAGGGAGAGTTTTCTTTGACGCAAGACGTGAAAAGAATCCTCCTATTTGAAACTTTGGAACATCCTGGTACCATTGATATCTTTTGCATGCATCATAGATCGAGCCACTGATGCCGGATCAGCTTTTTGCCCTTTCACCTCTGCGAGTTTGAACTTTTTGGTAAGATATGACCGTTGTGCAACAGTGAACCTAGTACGTCGAGGTCCAGTTAGCTTCAGCGCCCAGCCCGATATCCAGATTTCGTGCACTGCCGTGTTTGGTAGGGACACTTACGACGGGTACCATAGTGGCTCCTTGTCCTTCCAGTTGTTCTGCATATTGGACAGCAGCTTTGTCGTATACGGTTTCATGCTCAAGGGTATATTGGTGCTTACCACAGTCCAAGTGACGAAGCACTGAGGAATGCCTAATGAACCTTTTTATACATCCGTCCTCCGGACAAGCAAAAAGGCTAGTCGAAGCATCTTCCCCTCCCGAGCCTGTGGATTCTTTTTCATCCCCTGAGGGCTTCGCGGAAGCAGTTGTTCGCCCTTTTATCGATGAAAAATTACTTCGGTGTACTTGGGCTACCACAAGGGCGGGTAAAGCGCCTGAACCTTGTCCAGAAGACTTCTGTTGATACACGATCTTGCCCGGACCGTATTCCGTACGCCCTCCACACGCGAATCCCCTCAGCTGAATACTCTATGTTGGATAAAAGGCTTACACCATCTATCTTGAATGCTGGAGTTTCCACGCTTGTAAACGGTTCACAAAGCGTGACATTAAGGGAAGGCACTCCACCGAAAGATACCATGGCTTTGAACATCTGTTCTGGTGTCTCGATGTCATTTCCTGAATTTAGGAAGACTCTCATGTGAGACTTGATGGTCGCTGCCTTGCGGTCACACGCACCCTTTCCTCCCTGTGGATCTGAAAAGTCAAGCCTCTTGAGTACGATGCCCTCCTTTTGGCCTAATTTGCTTGAGCTAATAATGACGTGCCCGCAGTGATAGCAGCTGGCATTGTCTTGCCGATAGTAGAAGGTTGTCAAGCTTGGCATGATGGATTTCAGCTGCTGGATCACGTCTGCCATTACTGCGTAATCAAAGGGTTAAATCAATTAAATCAATGGATAGAACAAAACCCACGAATGCTTCAACATCAACCTGAGCGATGTATTTGTTAATTCACTTCTTTTATTGTTTTTGTTTTTTTCATTGATTCAAAGCTACAAGTTTCTATATGCCAGAAAAGTATGATAAAAAGTTTGCATGGTTCACCAGCAACACATTTTAGTTAACAGGAACCTCTAATTTTTGAGAACTTGGGGTGGATGTATGTTAAGCTTTTGAAGCAGCGTATTCATGTAAACAACTGCTCGTGATAGCATCTCCGTTTACAGCGGTTTCCCCTTAGTGCGATCTAAATGATCAATGAGAAAACTTACCCTGTAATCACTTTTAAGGTAGCGTTTTGCCGCACGTAGGCCATTCTGCAAATCCTTGACCCAGTGCGTCCCTTTTCCTGCGTCCCCAAGTTTCTCAGCTACTTCTGCTAGGTTGTCAAATGCCTGAGCACCCGACGAGCTTATGTAGTCGAGGCCTTGAGGAGATTTCCTTGAACATGCTGAGCAGACGGATAATACTCGCAACAATGTGCTACGGCTCAA
>NC_090885.1:60529395-60536895 GCF_036669925.1 Montipora capricornis
TTGATTTCACTCATGAAAGATCAGGTACGCTTCAGGTGTAGGAGACGTACTAGACCGGGATTAAAAGATACATCTTAGTGAAACTTAAGCTTACCATTTAGCGATGCAATGACTCTCGTCGATGAACACACATGCATTTTAAAATTTTTTGTTCCATTCGGCGAAAAATGTGTTGATAGTCGTTGAGAATCGCCTCGGGACTTCCTAGCCTGCGTAGCAGCCGTTTCCTTTCCTTTTCCAGGCGGAGATAGGACAAGCGAGCGAGCGCCTGGCGCGAGCAAAAAAATAGAGAGAAGTGGGGACGGGGTGAGTGAGAAGGGGGAGGGGGTGGGGAGGAAATCTCACTCACCCCGTCCCCACTTCTCTATATTTTTTTGCTCACGCCAGGCGCTCGCTCGCTTGTCCTATCTCCGCCTGGAAAAGGAAAGGAAACGGCTGCTACGCAGGCTAACGTTTAGATCGCAATTT
The DNA here is from genome assembly GCF_036669925.1 of Montipora capricornis. Lineage (NCBI taxonomy): Eukaryota > Metazoa > Cnidaria > Anthozoa > Scleractinia > Acroporidae > Montipora > Montipora capricornis. Next base: position 60,529,864 of record NC_090885.1, read on the forward strand.
TATCTCGTTAGCACAGTATCTTCTTCATTTCATGGTTCTGGTTTATTTCATTATCGCCTCCTCGTTATGTAATTTAGTTAATTAAGTTTAGTCTCTCGGATTACGGTATATTTGAGGGGGTCTGAGGAAATGATTGAGTTTATATCGCTGTTGTGATCGTGATTGTGCTATCCCAAGCTTTACGTATCCATCGCTGTGTTTTTTTTTTCAAGTACTTAGGAGCTTCACCAAAGTAATTCGGTTTATGTTGTTTCCATGCTTGTTTATTTTTACTTATTAGTTTCCCGACGTATACATTATGTTAAATCGCTTCATCGCTATTCATCTATTGTATTTAGTTGCGCATTATTCTTAGTTCTGTTGCGTTTTCAATTGCCTTTTAGTTCGAACCGTAATCGTTTATCATGACAACCACATCGCTACTCTTCTACTTGGGAATAAATAGTGTAAATTTTCATTGACGATTCTGCACGTGTTGGTTTACGTTAAGCGTTCAATTTTGCTCCTAATTTACAAAGCTACGCTATCCCGTGACCTTTCGAAGGTAACATTGTGTTGCCACCGATTTCCAGGGTGAAGAATCAGTGCTAGCTTCTTTTGGGTGAAGATCTCTGTGTTTCCAGTGGCACTTATATTCTACAGTGCTCAGTGGTCCTCAGTGTTATACAGTGCTCAGTGTTAGAACACTGGCATTTCTGAATATTCTGAATATTGTCGCTCCAAGGAATGGCTTTGACTTTGCAATCCAAAAGCCGTTAGAGATCAATTCCAGTTTGTGGTGGGTATGGCTCACAATCCACTTACATGCATTGCAAGCACTGACTTCATGAAGTAGCCCCACTCTCTGGCATTTTAGGGTTCCATTGTTTGTTTACAATTTCTGGGATGTTAGTGCTTATGCTATTCTCTATTTTCGAATTCCCCACAGTACATTTCGTTTGCCCCCCAAATAAATTTTACATAAACTATGGTTTTCAAATGCTCTTGGGGACACTGCATATTCCCAAGGGCATTTGAAAACAATAGTTTATGCAAAATTGGGGGAGGGGGCAAACAAAATGTACTATGGTGCATTATTATATGGCTCTGTCTTACGAGGACTGGGAACTACAAAATTCACGAATTTGATTGGCTAAAATCGATATTGACCGCGGTCTAGATTTTCCCATCTAGACCGGCATCTAGACCGGTAATGTTTTGCGGTGAAAAGATACAAACTAAAATGCAAAAATATTGAGTATTTTCTTCTCCCAATATTTATTTATGGCAGTGCCAAACAGCATGATGACAAAAGAGAGGATAACGAGCAAACTTTGACAGAATTAAGATCAGCTCATCGCCGTTCGCAAGCAAAATGTCAGTTAGTACAAACCAGTTACATTACACGAATTAAATTGTTCTTGTTTGGCCATATAATAAACATCTTATTAACCGAGCTAGGTCGGTCTGTATGGGAGAATCTTGACCTCGGTCGCTGGTACAGACCTCACTGCGTTCGGTCTGTACTGGCGACCTCGGTCAAGATTCTCCCATACAGACCTTCCGCTCGGTTAATAAGAACTAATTAAAAAATGGAGAATGGCTTGTACCAACTTTGTGACATTTTTAGCACTATCAAGTTTTCTTGAGAAGACTCTCTTGCACTTTGAAGCGGTTATGAACCCCAGTCCTCATATTGCCATTGCTTTGTCGTGGCGCTTTCAATGTACTGAAAGACAACAACTTCCAAAACTTCTTCCATCAAAATGTTTGCTTCAGTCTTAGAAGCTCTTGTAGTTTATTCTTAATTCGTTAATACCACTCCCATGCTTGTTTTCATTTGATTTAGCAGTTTCATCAACTTTATCTGTCTGCTTCTGTAGCTGGTAATTGGCACATTACCTCTCATCTGGCAGATTAGTGTCTTCGGATGCAGGGACACTGATCTATGACTATATGTGTTCAATTTTTTTTGGAAGGGGTGTTTTACTTTCTCAATCAACAAATCCTTTTCATGAAGCGCTTCACTTTGGCTACACTCTCATATACATGGACACACTCCACATTGCAGAGATTCCACATATTAAACCATCAGTAAATAAGCGACAATCACGAGGCTCTACCAAAAGGGGTACTTGTTCCCTTTAAATATTTGCTTGGGTTGCCTTGTTTTCCAAATTACTTTCAAACTTGTTCCCAGCTTTCTGATCTCTAAAATTGTTTTAAATTGTTTATGCTCCCTTTTTCCCTAAAATAGTTTGACAGCAGCCCAGTCAAAATGTTTTCGAGTAGTACTGAGGCAAGCTGGCTATAGTAATGAGCAGGAGAGGCCTTCGGACTCTGCTGTAAGGGCCGGAGCCCCTTGCATAGTTTACAGTGATGAACAAAACCTCGAAACAACCTCATCCTGAATACCAAGTCTGACAAATGTGAATTTGAAGTAAGCGGCAGATATTGTGTTGTAGACGGCCAAATAGCCGACTGCCGGCACATATTGACTGGGCTGATCGTCGTTATTGTTTCCCAGTTCAATGAGCCATGTTCCCTTATTCCCTAAAACCCCTGGGAGGCCGGTCTCAATCAACGAGGGACTTGTAAGCGGTGAGGCCCTGTTTGTCGTATTCAGTGGAGTGGTACATTAAATGGATAACCGAATGGCGCCGAGGAGTTGAAATTGTTCATGATCTTGACTTCATCGAATATGGATTGGGATTAATAAATTGTCTGCATCGTCGGTTTTGTCTTTCTACTAATATAAACGTCATTTGATTTAACTGCAGCGGCGATTTCTATCAGCGAAGACTTCAAAACCGTAAACGCGCTCAGTGAAACTCCATGCTCCTGCAAATATTTATTGAGTTCTGCGATATTTCTGTGCGGAAGTCCCTCTTTAATAGTCATCTGCTTAGACATGTTGAACCTGGAACTGTTGCTCACAGGACTGCTTGCTGAAGTTCGCTAGACTTATTCGTCGTTTTCGAACTAGTAAAGGCCCACTGACAGAGGAGGTTAGATTTACACACACTCGAATCACATTCATTCTGTTTCGTTACTGGCCTCAAAGTGCACAAATATATGACAATTTAATACATGGAGGTATTCGTAATAACATAATGCAAGGAATACATTTCGTTTTCGTCCGCCTAGCGATCCTAGCTGTAAAAAACCTGACTCACCCCCGTAAATCTTGTCGACATAGGAGAGTAAAACTATCGCGTTCCACACCAAATCCTAACCATCGAAGTAACTAGTGTCTCTGTTGGGTCACTTCAAAGTCCCACACAAAAAGAAACTAACATTCATATGTCCGATCTGCTGGAATGTCCGAACTCTCGCGGTTTGTTTACACAAAAAGTCACGTGATACTACATGTGAAAGCTGACGCTCAAAGGTGAATTAGCTATTAGAGACCTTAGATCGAGGTTTTGCGATTTGCAGTTGGCGGTTTCATGTTAGCTGTCTGCCCATATTTGGACTTAAGATTCGCGGGTTAAATAGCCGGCTGCCATGTTTGTTTTCATTCGTTCGTTCACTTCTGTTTTAGCTGAGAAAAGTAAAGTCAAGTCTCTTGCTTACGAGCCAGAAGGCCCATCAGGCCGGCACTTACTAGGAGTATTTCTACTCCCCCTGGATAGGATGCTAGTCCATCGCAGAGTTATCCCCAGCATTAAATTCGCCGGTACCCATTTATACACCTGGGTGGAGAGAGGCACCGTGAAAGTAAAGTGTCTTGCCCAAGAACACAACACAATGTCCCCAGCCAGGACCCGAATCCGGACCACTCGATCCGGAGTCGAGGACTCTAACCATGAGCTAAATTCAAAATGGAGAGAGAAGAAAAATTGCAAAGAAAGATGCAAATTGCGCAAACACAGTTTGAACAGAACCCCTGTGATGAAATCGAAAATATTCTTGCAGAATAGTCTCGAACTGATTGCAATAACGGGAATTTGTTTTGAGGTGACGTTCTCGTTTCCGTTCCCGTCGTCGTTGCTAAGGCTCACTAGGGAGTTTACGCAGAACGACGACGCCGCCAATCAGCTGCAGGCCCGGGTTGCTCGAAGCATGGTTAGCGCTAACCGGCGTTAAATACCATGGAAACCTATAGGTTTTCATACCTCTTAGTCCACGGTTAGCGCTAACCAGGCATCGAGCAACCGGCCCTTGAACGTCGCCTAAAAACATTATTTCCTGTTAATGTAACAATTTCGTTATAACCCTAAGTTGTTCAAAAAGGAAAGTGTGTATCAACATTGCAGGACTAAAATTGGCATGAACAGTGTGGTTGTTTGGGAAAAATTATAAAATGTTTCATCAGGTTTTCAAGTCCTCTTCACAACCTCAAATTTGGTCAAGTCACGTCGTTGTGAGGACGAGGACGCGAAGAAATGTACCAAAATGAATATTAAACGCACGTGCAGGGCGTGCAGGGCGTGCAGAGCTTTTGATTTTGCTCATTAAACCCATTGTTTTGTGGCGTTCCCGTAGCCGTCATCGTTGTCCTTGCGTAAGCTCCCTACTATTGCGCCGGAGTCTTCCTCAGTTAGTAAATTACACTTTTGTCCCATTTTAGGCATTTGCTGCTCAAGATGATCAAGTTACGGAAACTGACATTAAGCATTTCTTTTGGTGCAGTGTTGCTGTTGCTGTTTCTGTTGAGGCAGTACACAAAGGTCCCTAATGGTGCGTAAAATAATTTTTTATAGCGATATTTCTTTTACGGTTTACAAACATTGACGTTACATTTCTTTTGATATTCCCATTTGCCAACCACCTGCAATTAGGTTCTCGTTGTCGTATTAATAGCAATGGCTGGAGTCACGAAATGTCAAAGAAATGTTGCTTGAGAGCGAGGCTAGTGAGTCTCATTAGCACATAAACAAAAGAATACATTTTTGGCCGCCATTTATGCATTCGGCCAAAAAAAAACCGGTCGAACTTCTGACTGAAATACGGAAAATGAAACTTTTTTTCCTGCAATCTCGGCACTTTTCCTGCAATTTTACCCATTTTTTAATTTTAGAATAACCGAAAGTGGAGTTTCAAGCAATCGTTGTAATAGGGTTCAGATTCTCAAACATAACAAACAGACCAACTAAGGGTAGTATCATAAAAAATTTAATGGCTACCTGCTCTTTTTATCGTGAAGTTGTTCTTTCTGTCTGCTTGCGAATTCGCCGAGACACTTCAAAGTGTATGACTTGTGTTCTTCCTTTCCTGTAATCAGGATCACGAACGGTGCATTTAGTGGGCTTTTGCGTTTTATCGCTCTTTGTAGAGATCGGCAATATGCTCAATGACACTTCCAAGTAAATAACTTTGGTAGAGATCCATGGAATGTTCCCCTACGAGGCATACTTCGTTTCACTCCCCATCATGTCTTTTCAATGCCCTGCTGTGGGCTCGTTTGTCTGGGTCGACGAAGTTTAGGCGATGGTTAACTGTGAGATGATGTTAGCCCTTGTCTTGTAGGCAATTGTAAATTTTCCGGCTACAGGTAGCTAGGGCTAATATTTTTTCAAGGAAAGTTTACTGTCAGAAAATTATGTGTGCTGGCGGATTGAAGTGCAGTTTTTTCTTGAGCATCGCGAAACATATCCATCTCCCGATGCACTTTGTCTTTGCCAACGGACTGCGTTTCCACACAAGTTTTAGACACGGAAGACGAAAAGTAAATTGTTTTCTTGCACCACTCTATGCACCGCTCGGGATAGGCTATATGTTCAAATCTCCCTTTGCTGATGCTTTTACTTCGGTAGCCATATTGATTATTACGAAGACACAAGTTTGCCTCAAAAGAAGGGAAACATGAAACGATTTTAATTGCAATGAACTCGTGCATTAAAGTTTCCCATGAAAGATGCATCGATCAGACTGTAAGCCTGGTCTACTCTTCCACGCAGTGAACTTATAAGTGTGCCGCACCCACGGGGTATGAAGGAAAAGCACGCCACAGTTCTCAGCAATACTGGAAAACCTAAAACTATCACAGGGACTAACCTTAAGCTTAAACAGTGCCTTTAGTCGTAATTAGGGTTATGGTTAGCATTAGTAAAGGGATAGGTTGTTTCAAGAGTAGTAAAACAGGGATCTCTGAACAGTAACCTGCGAGTGTAAGTTCGGTTGTAGTTGCTCGGTGCGGCACGTGTGTATAATTACGTATCATTCTTATCTAAATAGTCACTCAGAATTCAAAATAAATATCCTTTACATGGTGTGAATTAGCAACTTGATACGTTAGCTCAGTGGTCAAGAACAGGGACAAGTAATCCAGAGGTTTACAGTGGGTCGGAATTCAAGGCAAGCTGCGAATGACATCATGGGATAAAATGGCAGAAAAAGCCGAGCGGGATTTGGAAAAAAGGACACAACGAAGGGATAGAAAGAGGAAAGCTGGGACGAAAACGAGTAACGGTGTGGGCGATGTAGGGATAGAAGAGAGAGAGGGAGGGAGAGAGAACGAGAGGGAGAGAGAAATGAGATCCATTTTTATTCATCCAACAAACTGGCCATGTATATATTCGATTCTCTTGGATGGATGGACGGACCGACCGACGGACGGACACGTATTGTTCTACAAAACAATAGCGCGAATGAATCATTAATTTCTTCTGTATGCATGATGAAGTAGGGGCCTGTACGGAAATCATTCCTAAAATAACCTTTGTTTAAAAAGGCTACGAGAACTTGAATTTTTTTTTTTGACGGTGAAGCACCGATTATTCAGTTTGAAGGTGAATCAAACTTTTTGCTGCGTTAACGATGTATTTCATACTTGTGAACCTCATTAGATTTGCAGACTTCTGTCTTCTCCTTAAAATGTCTTCGTAAATAAAATTATGATAAAAGGTCGAGAGTGTTGCTCTGTTTGAGTTATGAGTGCGAGTTGTGGATCGCCACAAACGATGTTTCCCCGCGCGCGTAAAACGGTGGAGCCTGATCGCGGGTTATTCGCTCTTTTAAGTTTTACTTTTCGCTTACATTTTGTTTGAACAAATGTATTAAATACAGGCCGGACTTGGCATATTCTTTTAATGTAATTCTGTTATAAAA
>NC_090885.1:60541895-60559395 GCF_036669925.1 Montipora capricornis
ATAGTCCGTGGACCGGTCCGTAAGGCAGTCCATGGACCCGGTCCGTGTGGGGAGTGTGGCAGGGGGGGGGGGGGGGAGGGGGTCCATGGACTGGGGATCATTGTTTTCGGGTCACCCGGCTTGAGGTGTACAGAACAACCGCAACAATGGAAAAACACGTTTTCAAAATTTTTCTCTGATTTCTTTGATTTTTTTTTTTTTTTTTTCTTTTGGCAATCGCGAAAAAAACTTCCCACAAACAAGCCTGCGGTGAAGTCTCTCCCTTTCCCGATAATGTCCTGTCTAATCTTCATCTTCATTTTCAAGTCTTCTCCGAGAGCCTTTCCACGATTATAGAGCCTTCCATATGCGCTCAGTTCTGCCGTTATCGCAGTTATTCCAAATTTGACAAATCGTAACTAGTACTAAGCTGGCCGAACTGACCGTAACTTTCCTGACCGCGTGTGTCGCGATACAAAGATCATATACGAAAACGAAACGTGAAGGTGATCTAACACTTATACGATCGAAGTGTTGATAAAAAAAGTCAATCGTGAATTCATAATCAGTGATAGAAATCAAACTAAATCAATTCAAAAAACAGAACAATAAATCCCAAGTCATTCACAACACTAAGTTTAGCCTGCACCTTACCATGAATAATAATTAAAATATGCTGAGATAAGCTGACCACGGGGCGTTACAAGGAACGCCTAAATACATATGCTATTGCGTGTTGTTATATTTTGGGAGTCATACGATTAGTGCTAAACTCCGCCGGAGCATCTCTGCAATCCTTGTCCTAGTGAATCCCAATCCTCGCAGTTCTTCTATCATCTTAACAGGAATTTTGAGAGACAGTCTTCCGGAATTTTTTCTTTTTTCCCCATCTGTCGTAACTGTACAGAGTAATAGTCCGGCAACGAGGCACACAAAGCGTGTCAAGGTTGCAGCCGCACTCATTCATCGACCTAAGCAGGCTCTTTGTTTATTTATTTTTTATTTTTTTATTTTTTGCCACAGAAAGAAGAAATTAAAATACAAATATGAACAATCAAAAAAGAGAAGATGGAAAGAAAAATTATTGAATTACATTGGTGGCGAGGAGGCCTAAAAGAAACTACTAAGCTTATGTAAATTAGGCCTCCCCAAGTAAAAGCATCTATCTATTGTTGACATGCAAGTTGGCAACGGAGAATACAATTGTTACAAACATTTAGTTATTTAACGTGTTGAAATATAAAGTAATGAACGGAAATTAAAAACAGTTTGAACTTACAAGTTGGTAATGAAGCATACAATTACAAACACTTAGTCATTTAATTAAGGTGTTGAAATATGAAAACAGTTGTGAAAGTAAAATTACAGGGTGAAAACAATTTGACACAGGAAGAACAAAATACTTAATTTTCAGAATAGTTGTTAAAAAAGAATGACTTAAGTGCTTTCTTGAAGGAAGCTGTTGAGGAAGAATTCATTATATCAATGTCAAGAGAATTGTAAAATTTAGGTCCCTGATAGAAAACAGAAAATTGTTTAATGTTAGTCCGACAGAAAGGCAGACGAAATGCATGAGAGTTTCTCGAATAATATGTGTGAATTTGACTGTTTAGAGTGAATTTGCTAGCTAACTTGGGAGGAAGAGTTCGAATTTGATAGGAGAACATGAATTGACCAAGTTGTAACAGGTTAAGATCATGGAATTTTAGGATTCCAAGTTTCTTAAATATAGGGTCAGAATGAGCATTAAAATGAGATTTATCTATGATTCTCACCACTCTTTTCTGCAATTTTACCAGACGAACAAGGTTAGTTTTATAGGTGGACGCCCAAACTATATTACTGTAAAAGAAGTAAGGATAAACAAGTGAAAAGTACAATACACGTAAAGAGTATGAAGATAAATAAAAACTTGATTTCTGTATCATTCCAATTGATTTCGACACTTTGTTAGCCACATGAGAGATCTCAGACTTCCAGGTTACGTTTTCATCGATGATCACACCCAAGAAGACTGTTTCTTTAACTTGATCAATTTGTTGTTTATTTATCAAAATTTGAAAATTATAACTTCTACGTTTTTGGTTTGGTTTGAACACTATGAACTTGGTCTTTTTAAGATTCAGTGAAAGCTTATTAACCCTAAACCATACTGACAACTTATTTAACTCGATATTCAGCTGATTAACCAAATAATCAGGATCTTTACCAGACAGAAAAACGTTGGTATCGTCCGCGAATAAAATCAGTTGTAGTGCCGTAGATGCATTGACTATATCATTAATGTAAAGAAGAAAAAATAAAGGCCCTAGAATAGAGCCCTGAGGAACCCCACAGGATATATTAAAGCGAGAAGAAACATGACCGTTGAAATCTACAAATTGTAATCTGTTAGAAAAATAGCTTTTTACCCATTTTAAGGCCAGTCCACGTATACCATAGTGTTCCAGTTTGTCAAATAAAATATTATGATTAACTGTATCGAATGCTTTTGAGAGATCAAGGAAAATACCAACAGCTATATCACCACGATCTAAAGCAGAGGAAATCTTATCATACAAATCAATCAAAGCAAGTGTAGGGGAGTGATTTTTCCTAAAGCCATATTGCTCATCACAAAGGACATTTAAATTAGTTAGATAATCATTTAAACGGTTATAAATTATTCTCTCAAGAAATTTGGAAAAACTAGGTAGAACTGAAACAGGTCTATAGTTAGTGAACAACGACTGGTCATCAGCTTTGAATAAAGGTATTACCCGTGCTATCTTCATTTGATCTGGTACAATGCCATGAGCAATCGACAAGTTAATAATGTGAGCCAAAGGTTCAGAGATTAATTGGATAGATTCCTTTATGAGGGACATTGGAATGTTATCATAACCCGCAGCTTTGTTGGATGCAAATGATTGAGCAATAACAATAATTTCTTCTTTTGTTGCCGGATTGAAAAAGATAGATTTTGCAAAAGATCCTGAAAGAAAGTCTTTATGAGAAAAAGGATGAGATTGTATTTCTTTTCACGGCAAGGTTAGGACCAATACTGGAGAAATACTTACAAAATTTATTCGCGATGATAACTGGATCAGATATTTCTTGACCCTCAGATGTGAATATTGAGTTTACTTTAGGCTTTGATTTCTTCCGATTCAAGATGTCATTAAGAATTTTCCAAGTTTGCATATTCTAATTTCTTCTCATAATATAATCGTCTAGCCGATCTCAAAATGTGATTTAATTTGTTTTTGAAAGACTTATAGAGTAGATTGTTATTCTGTGTCGGTTTATGAAGGAATTGTTTATAAAGTTTGTTTTTCCTTTTAATCGACTTGAGAAGAGCTTTAGTTAACCACGGTTTTTTAATAGATCTCTTCTTCGGAATCAATTTCCTAACAGGAAAACAGTCATTGTATATTTTGGTAATTTTATTAAGAAAACTGGTGTATGCAGTATGTGGATCATTGTAACCTGCGAGTGAAGACCACTCAACACCCTCAAGTTTTTCAACAAACTTGGACCGATTAATTGGGTTCTTATCTCGGACAAAAATGGGATCTTGTCTAGAATGATGTCCTAGAGTGTTGTCCGAATGAATAGAAAAAACAGGAAGATGATCTGAGATGTCAGTAAACAATAAACCACTTCTCGAACGAACAAAGAAATTGTGCACAAAAATATTATCAATTAAAGTAGCCGTGTGAGGGGTGATACGTGTGGGACGTGTAATCAAAGGGAGTAACATATTAGAATACATTTCATCAAGAAATTGGCCCGTAGAATGATGGTGTTGGTAGTTCATTAAATTAATGTTGAAATCGCCCAATAAAAAACATATCTTATTTTCCCTAGAGATTTTGCCTAACGATTCATTGATTTTGGTCAAGAATTCGTCAACACCTTGGTTGGGTGGTCGGTAAACAATGCCAACAATTATGTTTTTAACCCCTGGTCTTAACACCTCAATAAACAATGATTCAGCGATTTCAACATCTCTGAAACAAAAATCTTCTCGCTCTTTAAACTCAATATCATTAGAAACATATAGTCCTACACCGCCACCAGGTCTACTTTGCCTATATTTGTGGACAAACCTAAAGCCATCAATATCAACCGAGTGAAAAGAATCGCTCAGCCAGGTCTCAGAAATACCGACGATAGAAAAATTAATCTCTAAAGATGATAATAAATTAGTCAGGTTATTTATATTACGCTGGAGACTACGAATATTCAAATGGAGTAGAGAAAAATCGGCATCTGAATATTGTTCACGTTTAAGCATTTCGTTAAATTGATTTTCTATAAAGTAATCGCAAGGTGTCTCTCTTGCATTGAAATGAATGTCAGGGTCAAGACTGTCAGTCTGAGTCAGAGAAGCGTTTAAGTTCGTGAGAATAGGATTGTAATAAAGGCTAGAAAACCTCTCGGAGTTGAAGTGAACAGGACCGTTCTGAAGTTCATAAAGAGCAAGTGAAAAGCTAGAATCATCGAGGTGATTAAAAGGGAGTATATCCGTAAATGTAGTTTCAAACATGCTTCGTGTGTAAATTAACAAAGAAAAAAATATATATATAATAATAATAACAGTAAATAAACTTATCTGAAGTAAGAGGGTTTATCTTTCACAATTAATTTGTCCAAGACAAAGTACGCAATTTTCCCTTTTCTTTTGGCTTCCTCCCATTGTGGTCGCTGTTCATCTCTCTTCTCAAGGGTTTCCTGAGCAAGATCTTCCTTGATGTAGATCCCAGCGGGTTTAATTCTCCTCGAACTTTTGATGATCAATTCCTTCTGCTTCCAGTCTCGAAGCCGGCAAACAATTGTACGAGGACGTCTCCTAGTACCAGTAACAATCTTACCAACACGATGGGCACGTTCAATGCTCGGCTCGAATTCCAAATTAAGTTTATCTTTGAGGACTTCTTTTACTTTTTCCTCTGTAACGTTCCACGATTCGTTCTCCGCCTCCAATATCCCATCAATTCGGATGTTATTCCTTCGACTTTGATTCTCTAAATACTCTAGTTTGTCCATGTGGTAATCGATGGAGTCATAAATGTCTTCGATATCGGCCTCGACGTTCGCAAGTTTGGTTGCATATGGCTTCAGATCGTCAATATCTCTTTGGGAGAATTCAAGACTCTTCTTAAGATCTTTTGCATCTACTTGACAAATGTTTAAACCTGCCTTTAGTTCAGCCACAGTTCCAATCACTGCATCTAATCGAGAATTAACATTTTCTAGGAGAGACTGTAAAAGGGATTTAAACATTCTTTCCTGAACTTGAAGCATCTCTCTCAACATGGCGGTCGTCACAAATTCTCCGTGCGGATTCATTTCAGCTCCAGCGCCGACAGATGTCTTCGAATTTCGGGTTTCAGGCATGACGTTGGCAAAGGCAAAATTTGTTTTTAAGACAGACTTGTGTTAGTAGTTAATCTTAAACAAAAGTACTTAAATAGAGTAACCAAAACGTACGGAGCAAATCTTTGGCATCCGTTCTGCACAACTGCACCTGCTTATAGCCTGTTCCAGGCTCTCAGATAGTCGAGAAAACGAAAACCAAGAACTTCGGCCCTGCGCTTTTGCAGCTTCTGTGTCAAAGGTCTCAAATATTAGAAAAATTTAGCATCGCGTTTCCGTGAAACGGGAAACGGGAAACGTCAAACGGCAGGCTGTTGCTTGTCATAAAAGCTTGAAAATTATCTTATTCTAACTTTCCTCTCTCGTTATAGAAGTTGCGCGGCATTTGTAGATAAAGGCAAAAAAAAGAACTAAAATCAGACCAGCTTCTTTGATTTTTGGCAAAACGCAAATTTCAGTTTCACGTTTGCCGTCTGCCGTAAACGCAAAGCTAAATCTATCTGTTCTACCCACATTCTTCTCGTAGAAACTTAGGACAATTAAATTCTATGTCAAATTCCTCTTCCCTCTCTGCCGCCATCGTTTGTTCTATAACTTGCACAGGTTACTCTGGTTCTATGTGGCCGCGCTCGTCCCAGGAAGATTGAACATATATTTTCAGGTTGCATATAATAACGCAAGGATTGGATTAAATGAATATTCTTGTTATTGGATTGAATCAATATATGCGGTATCAGTTTTCATTAAATATAAAATTAAAAGATTGGATTGAATCAACATACTTGCGGCATTGAATTGCAAATAAAATTTATGGACTGGATTGAATCGTAAGAAACAGTTTGAATTGAACCAACATTGGTAGCATTGATTGCATTGAATGCTTTTTATTGCTTTAAATTTAACCTTTATTTAAAGGATTGAACATATTTATCTAAGATTAAATTTAGCTGCAAACGGCTTGCTATACATTCTCCATCTTCTTCTGTCACAGTTCTAGTAGGGCCCACATATTTTTGGAAACAAGTGCTTTATCAAAAACTAGGAGAGGCTGAGAACATATTTTTTTTTTTTATTTTATTTTTTTTTATTTAAACATATTAGTAATTGTTTGCCCCAAAAGCACCTAGGCTTATCAAGGGGGCTCACAATAATACATTAATCAGGCTTAACTCTAAACAGACGGACACAAACATTACACAAAGTCACAACAATCACTATTACATAACTAAAGGTGTATTAATTAAACAGATAGACTATTTGTACTAAATAAAAAAAAATATATATATAGAAGAGTATTAAATATAGTAAGTCTCTTCTACTAACTAAATGGTTAAGAACATATGAACATATGTTGCATTCTAAGTGACACCTATCTCCTTGTCAGATATACTTCCTCCATACAAACTACTCACAAATGTAATCCAAACATTTGGGGAAATTCCTACAAGACCTTTGAAGGTGTTGTGGGACTTGTATTCAGAATAAAGTTCACTTTGTTTCTCAAGATCTTGAGTCTGGCATTTTATATTTCTGTGCAGGTCTATTTTGCATCTTATGTTTTCAAACTTGCCCTTAATCTGCTCTTTTGAAGACCATGTAAGTAAGCTTTCTAGCATCAAATATAGGTAATTAGCCCATGTTATAGTTATATCTGAAACAACTTGCTCTGAAATACTGAACCTAAACGCGAGATCACGCTCAAATAAACCAAGTCTTGAACGGGTCAAAAAAAAAAAAGCCAAAACTCATCAATCGGTTACAAACTCCTGGCGCAACCAACATTTTGTGTCCAGGAAACCTATTTCTTTGCCTGTCATGAAAGGAAATTTATCTTCAAAATTAAGAGAATCAGTAGTATCACGTACAAAACTGAAATAAGTTAATTTTGGGGCATTAGGCTCTACATATTTCCAGAATTCTGATAAAGTTACATAGTCTGCAAATCCGGTATAAAATTTTATATCTTCATTACTGCAAGCTGGCTATAGTAATAGGTAGGAGAAGCCTTCGGACTCTGCTGCAAGGGCCGGAGCCACTTGCATGCTAGGCGGGTCCGGAGGCATGCTTCCCCGGGAAATTTTAAAACTATTGGCTTCAAATGGTTGCATCTGGTGCATTTTAGGGTAAACTGAGCCCCGATTAGATAGCATTAAGATAACAGTAATGAAGAGTCACACAAGACTTTCGATTTTCGAATTAAAATTGCATTCCGCCAGAAGCATTATTATAAAAAAGGATAACTTTTGTACAAGCAAGTACTTCTCAACTGTGAAAGTGAGAAACTCAGTTGCTAAAAGTTGACTCATAATATGTGATAGAGTCATTTAAACTGAAGGCTTCAGATCTTCAAATCATTTTAGCAATACATTATCTCAATGTAAAGCTATGGGTTTCCGGGGCTAAACACCTGATACCGTTTGAAAAAAACTTAGAAATTTGCGGAATCCCAGCGTCAACCCGACGAGATCGTTTATACACCATCTTGTTTGTACCTGCAACAACCGTGACCGCTGACCATCTGTTCGGCTCGCTTTCCCACGCCATTAGCACGCAAGGCGTTCCTATAGAAACGATTGTGTGCGGCTCGTGCGGCTCGGATTTACGTGGTGTATATTTTAGTCACAATTTGAACTGGAAGTATTTAAGAGACCTTATAGCCTGGGAAACGATGAAAGCTTGCAGTATGCAGTCGACACCTAGTGATTAAAGGGACAACATAGTAAGAGAAATGATGATACTTAATTAGTAAAATTTGTACTTTATAGTTTACAGTGATGAACAAAATCTCGAAACAACCTCATCCTGAATACAAGTCTGACAACTGTGAATTCGAAGTAAGCAGCAGATATTGTGTTGTAGGCGGCCAAATAGCCGGCTGCCGGCACATTTTGACTGGACTGTTACTACCTGAAATTCTTTCCAGACCAAACTTGGAAATCCTCTCCTTTGCTTTAAATTCTTGTAATTCTTGAGGCAACTTTCCATTTTCCATCTTTATTTCTTCCATCCACTTGTAAAGTGTTCAGTAGTGACCGAATACAACATAATCTTTTTGGAAATCGTCTGCAATTTCTTCCTGGTCGTTATATTCATGAGCACTCTCGGCTCTTGTTATCCCATCAGATTTCTCAAATTTCCGCGCTACAGAGCGATCCTTTATCCACTTTTGTCCAAGGAAAGACCGATGGTACGCTTCAAGTCTCGTCTATGACCAGTCAGAGTCCGTTTAAAATCCATCGGCAAGAAGTGTTCAGAAAAACAGAACCTATTTCCTTCCGTGGCAAAGACGCCATCTCCTCTTTTCATACGAATTTCCCACTTCTTCAGTTGTTGTGAGTCCGATGGAAACGCACGAAACAATAAATCGGGTCGATTTTCACTTTGGTCATTACAGTTTGCAGCTGTGTAACTATCATCATAACTTTATTTATACTCGAATCAATTGGAGCTTGTTAGGCTCCTATAGCTAGCGTATACAGCTAATGTTTCGAGTTAACAAATAATTGATGAAAATTAGTTGAGAACTAAAAGTATTCGAGTCAAAAATCGGCTAAAGAATAAGCGGTAAATTTACACATTAATTAGGAAATTGAGAGGAAGTAAAATTAATTAAATGATATACGACTAAATAATAAAACTAAATAGTATGAAAACGAGAAGATTGAATAAAAATCTATGTACAACATAAATAGCAATTACAAGTAACGAATGTTATTTTTCTAATTTGAGATACAAAATTTTTAATGGTGGGAGCAGTTCTTAAATCATCCTGCAAGGAGTTCCATATCTTCAGACCGTAATACCTGAAAGTATGGAGTCCATACTTGGACGTGTTTGCTCTTGGTAGGATAAGCTTCATTTTACCACGCAGATTACATTTGTTACTTCTTAATGACAGAAGACCACTAAAAGGTGTTGATGTAGTTGCATAGATTACTTTGTATATGAGTATGTACATGCCCTGAAACCTTTTATTTCAATGCAGGCTTTGCATATTTGCCTTTACTATAGGTACTCAGTGATGTTGTCATTAAAAATATATCGCATAGCACGCTCGTTTAGCTTTTCGAGTTTGCCAGTTGCTGTTTTGCCACAATACATCCATACGGTAGAGCAATAGGCGATTGAGGTAGAATATACGCTTTGTACAACAAAAGTTTTGTTTTAGTACTCAACAGCTTCTTAAACCTGCTTATGATCGCTATTTGTTTGCTTGTTTTCTTACACAATGATGTAACATGTTTACTAAAGTTCATATTTTCATCTATGCGAATACCAAGTAGCTTGCAACTTATGTTTGGCTTTCACTGGAAGAAAAAATGGATTTACTCGAGTTTGCGAATTGAGCAAATATGTAGCAAATTTAGGGCTCTAAATTTGCTTTAACTTTGGTTTGACAGGTAAAGCCTACGCAAAGTTGAAGGTTTGTTTTGTAGGAATTTGTGTGCAAATGTTAAGGAAATGTAATTATTTGCTTGGCATTTGCGTGGTATGCAAATCTTTAATGTTTCCACAGATTTGCTCAAATTTGCTTCACCGCAAAGATACATCATCTTCGTTTTGTTGTCATAGGCAATGTGCAGATGATATTTGTTACACATTTTACTGCTGTGGCAAACTTTCAATTTTTACATAACCGTTATATTATTGAACGAAAATTGCACTGATATTCGGAAGCTTTTGAGTTTCACCAGCGGCAGCGTCCTACAACGAAACCAACCAATGGTAAACAAAATGCTTAGGCCTTCCTCGTTCCCAGGATCTTTTCGGAGGGGCAATTGTCCGCCATTTTGAATCACCCCGCCGCAAAGACCCTGGAAACGAGGTTTTGTGACGATGAAAATTTGGTTATCGCACAGGCTCCCCAAGCTGAAAATACGTGGTGTATGCGACAGTTTGTGTATAAAGAGAATTGTATGGGAAAATCACCGATCGTAAAAAAATTGTGTAAATAACTATCTCATTTGAAATAAAGTTTTCCTACCTCAAATGTGTGACGAACTTGTCTCTTTTGCCGAGTTTAGAGCCATTCTGACGCCGTTTAGTGAAGTTATCCGGAAGGCCGTTACTAAAATAATAGGAAGGCCGACCCCTCCATCCATCGCTGGCCATACCTCACTCCACAAATCGTTTTCTCCTCAACAGGAAAAGTCCCGAATCGCAATAAAAACAACAGTTCCATAAAGCCCAATAAATTTCACTCCAAATACGTGTGTTTCGGCGGCCGAAAGACTCGTGAAGAACGAAAACTTTGCCTTAAAATTCACCTCTTCGGCTTTCCTCAGAGGCTTGTGACCGGGCAGTCAACAACGGAAACTCGCAAGATGGTTTCAGCCTCAACTCTGATTGGACCATTTGAATTTGACCGCGCGCTGGCAACACGACCGTTGTTGACTGCCCGATAACAAGTCAACAACGGTCGTGTTGCCAGCGCGCGGTCAAATTCAAATGGTCCAATCAGAGTTGAGGCTAAAACCATCTTGTGAGTTTCCGTTGTTGACTGCCCTGTCACAAGCCTCTGAGGAAAGCCGAAGAGGTGAATTTTAAGGCAAAGTTTTCGTTCTTCACGAGTCTTTCGGCCGCCGAAACACACGTATTTGGAGTGAAATTTATTGGGCTTTATGGAACTGTTATTTTTATTACGATTCGGGACTTTTCCTGTTGAGGAGAAAACGATTTGTGGAGTGAGGTCTGGCCAGCGATGGATGGAGTGGTCGGCCTTCCTATTACTTTAGTAACGGCCATCCGGATAACTTCACCAAACGGCGTCAGAATGGCTCTAAACTCGGCAAAAGAGACAAGTTCGTCACACATTTGAGGTAGGAAAACTTTATTTCAAATGAGATAGTTATTTACACAATTTTTTTACGATCGGTGACTTTCCCCAGTCTCCTTCGCAGCCGTTTTTTGGATGTCACGCAACGCTCCTCCCAAAGAACCGGCTGCTTAAACCGGAACCACATTCCTTTCCCTTTTTCAACCAATCACAGCCCCCCTCACATAAGCCCGAGGCAGGCCCGCCAAGATCATTTTACCAATCACAGTTCGTAATTTATCTGTGAGCCTCGAAGAAAATAATGGTGTCGCTGGAGGAGGCTTTTACCTTGGCTTCTGCGAAGTTCCAAATCCCAAATTTAAATGAGCATCAGAAGGTAGCGATTAAAGAAGTTGTCACGCAGAAGAAAGATGTATTTGTCAACCTGCCTACGGGATTTGCAAAATCTCTTATTTATGAAGCTCTTCCACTTATGTTGGACTATGCGGCCAAACTTCCAGGGCATATTGTTATCGTTGTCTCTCCACTTGTAAGCCTCATGGAGGATCAAGTAAAGTATTTACGGAGCATAGGAGTAAGTGCTGTCAACATAAGTAGCCAGACTGACAATGACCATTTGAGAATCGAGAATGGCCAATATTCAGTAGTTTTCGGGTCACCAGAAGCGTGGTTAATGAATGATCGTTGGAGAACCATGCTTGGGAATGTTGTCTATAAAAGCAAGCTATGTGCCGTGGCTATCGATGAAGCTCATGTTATAAAACTTTGGTAAGTTAAGAATCAGTTGTACGCTTGTTGTGGTTGTTTTTGTCACTAGCTGTCGAATCACGCTCTGCATTTCATAATTTGGTTATTGAAGTCTTTGCTAATATGTTCATGTAGATGCATTTTACCAGCAGACTTTTTACAACTTGTTTGTATTTTTAAACGCTCCACTTTTTGTGGAGGCCACAGTTTCTTTCAGCTCTTATTAATTTGCTTGTAAGTCAAAACAAGTTTTTCTATTAAATTTTCAGGGGAACATCACAAGATGGGAAATTGGCAGCGTTACGCGAGTGCTATGCACATCTACATGAGTTACGATCACTGGCCCCAGAAGTCCCAATAATTGCTTTGACTGCCACAGCTACCAAGTTAACCAAGGATACCATCTTAAATGTTCTACTTATGGATAACCCATATGAGATCAAAGAAAGTCCAAACAAGTTAAATTTGACTTACGTTGTAGAATGTATGCGCAGATACTGATCTTGAGTTTTATTTTGGATGGCTTATTGATGAGTTGAAAACAAAACAGGTTTCTTGCGAGAGAACAATAATATACTGTCAAACGATTAAACAAAACCCCTTCCTTGGGGGAGGTATTGATGTAACAGTTAGCAACAATATTTTTTAACTTCAAAGTAGCAATTCCATTTCAAGAAGTCAGTGAGGAAAAGAAATTCCCCTAGTTGTTACACTTACTTCCATGGTAATAAAATATCCTGAACTTTATAATACATTTTTGATATGTTTCCCCTGTGAAAACATTTCAGTTGCTTTTAAGGTGGCTTGAACCAGTTTCACTACTTTTGAGGACCTTTTTATTAGAAGGGTTGTCACAACAAAACTGTGTCACATAAAAGAAATGTTATGGTACCATATGAACCACCAATTATTGCTTAACAAAATGCACTCACTATTTTGACATAATAGGTTACCATGGCAACATGAAACTCTCCGAAAACACCCTATATTTCATCTTTATTTGCTTATATCTCAAAAATGAACTCAGTGACCCCCATTTCTTATTGTAAAATAGTAATTAGCAATTTGAGATAGGACTATCTGGAAAGTAAAAAAAAAAAATTTTTGGGAGCCAATTCAGGGCTACCTTAAAATATTTGAAAAATATTGGCTCCCAATAATTTTTTTAAACTTTGCTGACAGTTCTATCTCAAATTGCTAATTACTATTCTACAATAAAAAGTGGGGGTCACCAAGTTCATTTTTAAGATATAAGCAAGTAAAGAAGAAATAAAGGGTGTTTTTGGAGAGCTTTCCAAACCTATTACTGTAACATCTAAATAGTCAAAATAGTGAGCACATTTTGTTAAGCAATAATTGGCGTTTGATGTGGTACCATAACATTGCTGTTACGTGATACAGTATAGTAGTTATAACCCATCTAATAAGAAGGTCTCTAAAAGTGGTGAAACTGGTTTCAGCCACCTTAACTGAGTGTAAAAACCTATAAATAAAAGACCTTGTAGAAATGCACACAGCATTTACAAAATGAGCACACATGTAATTTACATCATTAAAAGCCAAAAGTGAAACAGTTTTGTAAGACCCCTTTGATATTTGACGAGTAGAACTCTCAATTCACAAACTATTTTATCTAGATCTGATACCCCAAGTGTTGTAATATTGACACCTTTGGGGATCCCCTTAGGAGCCCCTGAGTGACTTACATGGACACCCCGAAAACGGAAAACCATGTGCGTTGTGTTGGCACTTTTAAAAGGGGACACGAACATCTTAGAATCAATAGTTGTTACTAGTCGTTGAGTTTAGTATTGCTTGATTGAATGATATCATAACATGGTGTCAGAAGCGGTTTTCTGCCCTGCCGAATTGTGAGATGCGTTGACGGAAAAGCAAGTTTCCTGTGAGTTGTATTTTTGTATCTTGTATAATGGCCGAACGAGATTCTCGAACGCCCGGTCCACTGCTTTTAGACGCGAATGCTGCTGAGAACTGGAGGAAATTTTTTATGCAATTTGAGATTTACCTTGTTGCGAAGGGCAAAGATGCTAAAGCGGATAAACTGAAGGTAAACTTGCTGTTACATTGTGCTGGGCCAGAAGCTATCGAAGAGTACAGTCACTTCGTGTTTACCGATGAAGAAGACAAAGATTGCTATCAAGATGTCTGTCGCAAATTCGAGGAATTGTGCCAGGGTGCTAGAAATGTAATTTATGAGCGACTGGTGTTCAATCAGCGAAATCAGAAGGAAGGTGAAAGGATTGACAATTTCGTCAGTGAACTGAAAAGATTGTCTTTAACATGTGAATTTAGCGACCTCCGTGATTCACTCATTCGTGATCGTATTGTCGGAGGAGTTTTGTCACACGAATTGCGAGGTGAGCTGCTAAAGAAACCAGATTTAACGCTACAAACTGCTCATGATGATTGTCGTACATTCGAGGCAGCCGAACAACAGAAATACAGGTTCAATACACCAACAGAGGCGGGCTCTGAACGGTCACTTCACCCTCTCAAGGAAGTCAAGGTTCAAGAAAAGACACCTGCTCGTAACTGTAAGTTTTGTGGTTACCCGCACCCATTTACTCAGCCACCTCGCTGCCCAGCTCTTGGAAAGAAATGCAACAAGTGTAAGAAGGAAGGACACTTTGCACAAGTGTGCAAAGAA
The DNA here is from genome assembly GCF_036669925.1 of Montipora capricornis. Taxonomy (NCBI): domain Eukaryota; kingdom Metazoa; phylum Cnidaria; class Anthozoa; order Scleractinia; family Acroporidae; genus Montipora; species Montipora capricornis. The sequence continues at coordinate 60,556,427 of NC_090885.1, forward strand.
TTAAGTGCTGAAGGTTCACTACTTGCAGCTGTGGAGCATGACTCTCCAACGACTCACGATGTGCACACTTATTTTGAATCAGTTGAGCTGGATAGTGTCTCCGGCACTCGAAAGAAATCTAGGAGTTTGATTACTGTCAAAATTGCTGGGAAGAATGTACAGATCAAGGCAGATACTGGTGCAGAAGCTACAGTCATTCCCTATGAGCTGTACAAGGAGATCACAAACAAACCTCTTCAGAAAATTAAGCAACCTTTGAAGGGGTGGCTTGCACCTAAACCCATCCATCCAAAGGGCTCTGTGAGGCTTCCAACTCAATATGGGAGTCGTGAACTTAACCTGTTGTATCTTGTTGTTGATGGAAATTTTACACCATTGCTGTGTTGTGATGCTTGTTTCGACTTAGAAGTCCTTGAGTTTATGAACGTTGAACTGATAACTACTGAAGAGTCAAACCAACCAACCAGAGCAAGAACTGCCAAGTTTCTTTCAAACCGATCCTGTGTTGCAGGACTATCAAGATTGTTTCAGTGATAAACCTGGCAAGCTACCGAACAAAGTACATTTGGAAGTTGACCTGTCAGTTCCTCCAGTGGTACATCCTCCCAGAAAAATTCCAATTGCACTTCTTGAACCAGCACGAGAGAAGCTCACAGAGATGGAAGAAGATGGAATTATTGTAAAAGAAGAGGAACACACCCCTTGGGTTTCATCTATGCTAGTGATTGACAAACGAAAAGTGAAACAAAAGAACACTCCACTCTCGAAGAATGATGTTCGAATTTGTATTGACCCGAGGGACCTAAACAAAGCTCTTAAGAGGCCACACTATCCAATGGTTACTGTAGAGGAGGTTGCCAACCGATTATCGGGTGCAAAGTGTTTCATGTCCCTGGATGCTTGCAGTGGATACTGGCGGCTCCCGGTGGATGATGAAAGCTCAAAGCTCTTAACATTCAATACCCCCTGGGGACGATATCGATTTACAAGGCTCCCTTTTGGCATCTCTTCGGCCCCTGAAATCTACCAAAGGGAGATGGACACACTCTTTGAAGGGGTTCCTGTGGAGATCATAGTGGATGATTTCTTGATACATGGTAAAGATCAAATCGACACTGATCAGAAATTGAGAAGAGTACTGGCTAGAAGCAGAGAGGTAGGATTGAAGTTCAATCCAAAGAAAGTGAAACTTCGTGTTCCTGAATTAAGCTATGTTGGACATGTGTTCTCTGCCGAAGGATTGAAACCTGACCCTGATAAAATCCGCGCGATCAGTGAGATGCCTCCTCCTTCTGACAAAGAAGGTGTACTTCGAATACTAGGAACTGTCAATTACCTAGACAAGTTCATTGAACACAAAGCTGATCTACAAGAGCCAATTTCACAGCTTACGCAAAAAGATGTAGCATTTGTGTGGGAGAAACCAGAGCAAGAGGCTTTTGATAAGCTCAAGTCTGTCATCACTAGTGCACCAGTGTTAGCATACTTTATTAGGGAGCTTACGCAACAGGACGGCTGGAAGACTCAGGACGGCAGAATGACGAAAAAATGTCGCGTAAGATTGGGAATGCACAGTCTCGCGCAACATTTTTTCGTCACTCTGCCGTCCTGAGTCTTCCAGCCGTCCTGTTGCGTAAGCTCTCTAATAACAGCAAAGAGAAGGTGCTAAGTGTTGATGCCAGCAGCACAGGCCTTGGTGCAGTGATCATGCAGGAGGGCAAACCAGTTGCCTTCAGTTCGAAGACATTGACTCCCTCAGAGAAGATGTATGCGAATATTGAAAGAGAGCTGTTGGCGATTGCATGGGGAGCGCAAAAGTTTCACACATATGTGTATGGGCGCAGAGTTTTTGTTGAGACAGACCACAAACCGCTGGAGTCAATCTTTCGGAAACCACTGAATGAGGCCCCTCCCAGGCTACAGAGGATGTTGCTCAAACTTACCAAGTATGACCTTGTGGTGCGTTATGTTCCCGGAAAACAGCAGGTCATTTCAGACTGCCTTAGCAGAGCACCTCTAAGTGAAACTAAACCATTCAGTGAACCCGAAGATGTCATAGGAGTTAATCTTGTTGAGGAACTTGGATTAGAAAGTAGTACCCTGAAGAGATTCAAGTACCGTTCAAGTACTGATGAGACATCCAGAGTGGTTATGGAATACGTTTTGAAAGGATGGCCCTCTGAGAAAGAAGAATTTGATGAACTTGCCCGGGAATATTGGAATTTCAGAGAAGAGCTGAGTGTTGAGGATGGCATGTTGTTTAAATCAGACAAAATTGCAGTTCCAAGACCATTGAGAGCTGAAGTGTTAGATGAAATTCATGGCGCGCACATGGGACAGAGCAAGAGCCTTTCCTTTGCGAGGGATTACGTTTTCTGGCCTTCCATTACTGCGCAAATCAAAGACAAAGTCAGTTCCTGTGCCGTGTGTAATGCGTTCCGCAACCGACAACAGAAAGAGACATTACATCCTCATGACATTCCAGGCTTACCTTGGCAAGTAGTTGGGACTGACCTGTTTGAATTTGGTGGCTAAACGTACCTGTTAGTTACTGACTTCTATTCGAAGTACTTTGAAATAGACCTGCTTCGCCAAAACACGGCCATTTGTGTTATCAACAACTTGAAGAAAATATTTTCCAGGTTTGGAATCCCAGAGAAAGTTGTCAGTGACAACGGACCGCAGTACAGCAACACCAGACATTTGTTAAGCAGAAACCATGATTTCAAGAAATTTGCTGACGAGTGGGGATTTTCCCATACAACCAGCTCACCAGAGTATCCTCAATCAAATGGCGCAGCTGAAAGAGCTGTACAGACCGTAAAACGCATTCTTAAGAAGGCTGCTGCAGAGAACAAAGACCCATTTGAGGGACTGTTAAAGTATCGCAACACCCCATTCGAAGATATTGGTGTGTCACCTGCACAGCTGCTGATGAGTCGGCGCACACGAACAATGATACCAACTCA
>NC_090885.1:60564395-60569395 GCF_036669925.1 Montipora capricornis
TAAAGTGCCGAATAGCAAAAGATTGCCGAAGAAGTTTCGGTAGGTCACCTCACTGATAATAACCTGAAAGTATATGCCTTAAATTTTGTATAGAATATCCTTTCTTTTTCATAACACGTTTGATTGCAGATTTATTGAATTGAGATTCGCATCATACATCCCTCCCTCTGCAAGGACAGTCCATTTAAGACAATACCAATGATAAGGACATGGGCAGCCCAAGCTCGCGTCACTACAGACAGCCGTTGAGAATTCAAACGCGTTATAAGACTTTGTATGGGAAGTAAAATACAGTCGATTGTGAAGCCTAAAAAATGCTCAATTAAATTTCATTCAATAAAATGAATCAAAATGACTCACCTCTGGTGTATTCTTGTGCCTTTTGGAGTTTATTTTACAGTTTCGGGAAGTCCGTGTTTTCAATGTTCTAAGACGAAGTCAAGGCTGCACACTACGATTCCGACCGTTGTCAGCTCAGAGGCGGTTTGCGCCTCGAAAATCCATCCCAGCCAAGATTTTTTCACGCAAAGATAAAGCCACAACATTTGCGAACCTCCGTGAATGTTTCGTCGTCAAAAATCCCCACACACTTGGCTGGAAATGAGCATTTTCTGCTTCAGATTCCACAATAGCTGATGAATTTAACAGCAACTGATCACCGACGAGGACACGGAGCTTGGGTCTGAGGTCAAATTAACTCCACCCGATGGAGGTACAATCATTTCATTTACAACACTTACCCCATCCCCACAGCGGCTTCTCGAGCAGCTCCATGGTTACGAGTGACGCTGTGGGGATGGGGTAAGTGTTGTAAATGAAATGATTGTACCTCCATCGGGTGGAGTTAATTTGACCTCGGACCTAAGCTCCGTGTCCTCGTCGGTGATCGGTTGCTGTTAAATTCATCAGCTATCGTGGAATCTGAAGCAGAAAATGCTCATTTCCAGCCAAGTGTGTGGGGATTTTTGACGACGAAACATTCACGGAGGTTCGCAAATGATGTGGCTTTAGCTTTGCGCGAAAAAATCTTGGCTGGGATGGATTTTCGAGGCGCAAACCGCCTCTGAGCTGACAACGGTCGGAATCGTAGTGTGCAGCCTTGACTTCGTCTTAGAACACATTGAAAACACAGACTTCCCGAAACTGTAAAATAAACTCCAAAAGGCACAAGAATACACCAGAGGTGAGTCATTTTGATTCATTTTATTGAATGAAAGTTAAATTGAGCATTTTTTAGGCTTCACAATCGACTGTATTTTATTTCCCATACAAAGTCTTATAATGCGTTTAAATTCTCAACGGCTGTCTGTAGTGACGCGAGCTTGGGCTGCCTATGATAAGGAAAGGGGTATGAATGATATGGATCTCTGCATCCCTTTGACAGCTGAAGTCTATTGTACCCGGCCCCTTATTTGCCACTTATTTTTGTATGCCTCGTTCTTCAAATAATACTGTTCCTAGAACACATTAGTGGCCCGGGTATGCTATAGTTACATATATCTTTTCACAACCGATGTGGTGTGCAGTGGCAAGCTTTGGTGGAATACAAATTTCCTGACATGGTTAGCGTATGCCTTCACTGTTGTCTCATGTCCAAACAATGTCACATGTTTAGTATCTGAAGCCTTTTGTACCAAGCTATTCACCAAACCTTGCCACTGCACACCACATTGCTTGTGCAAGGATATACTGTAACTATTTCATATGACATGATATAAAAAGGTATCTCACTTGTTACAGTGTACTTGTCACTTGTTTTTCCTATGACATGGTATACCTTCACTGGTGTCTCATGACAAAACAATGTCACAGGTTTAGTACCTAAAGCCTTTTATACCAAGCCATAAAAAATAATTGTAACGAATCAGAATACAGGGAAGACAGTGAAATAATAACTGGATATGCAGCCTTATTCCACCAAACCTTGCTGCTGCACACCACATTGCTTGTGCAAGGATACATGTAACTATTTCCTATGAAAATTGGTATATAAAGCTTCTCACATGTTATTTGTCACTTGTACAGTGTATTGTGTTTGCATGTACATGTACAAGTGTATGCGAGCCTTTACAAAAAAATCCAATTGTCTTGTCGGGTATTCTATGGTAAAGTACTCAATGCATTACTAGCATTTCTCATGGAAGATTATACAGCTGCTATACATGTACATGTTGAGAGCTGGCTATCTAAATATACTGTACCAACCATTTTGTGTTAGAGTTGATATTGTCAATATTTTCAATTTCTCCCCATAAAACCTTACCGGTAAATTTTATTTGATAAGTACTTAGTGTACATGTAGCTCATACGGTAACAACACAAAAAGGACATCCTGGAGAATTTTTATTAAAACTTTTGTTTTAATGAGCAGTTTTCTGTCTGATTGCTCCACTGCTTTAATTGGATATGGTAAAACTCACAACATCATGCTTTTAGTGCTTTGTGGCCAGGAACCCAAGAAAAAAGAGCAAATTATAGATGAAATACAAAAGTTGTTTTGAGTTGTAGCCATCAAACACTAATTCCATTTTAAAATCATGAGAAACTCAAGCTCAGTAACTATTATTGATTTTATTACATGCACAAAATGGTCAATTTGGAAAGGTGGACACTTGTTGGAGGCTGTTACAGGCTTCCAGATAAGTTTGCAATTCCTTTAGCTTCATTATTCAGTTTCACTTACACCGGAGGATTGCTTATGAATGGCAAAGTGGTGTGTTACATCATTCATTGAAATGTACATGTAGCTTATGCATTGATTGATTGATTGATTGACTGGTGTGAATATTTTCCAGGGCCTATCTCAACCACAAGCTGCAGTGCTGAAGGGAATTTCTTGAGGTGCAAGAAACAGACAGTCCACTGATTGTGAATTGTGATGCAATTGCAAATTAATGTCTTTATGTCAATACTTGGGTAGAGTAGTGTCATTGTTATTCTGGATACACTGTATGAAATTAATCTTTTGACATGAACTGGGGTCAAGTAAATTTTTTCAGCTATCTGGTAATTATGGCAGAGTCGAATGTTCAGGGCAACAATCAGTGATTACCTGTGCTAATATAGGAATCGGTTCTCAATGATTTTTGACTAAAATCAAGAAAGGTTTCACAATCCTTTAAGTCTGAGAAAATTGTCAGTGATCTTTCGATACTAAATACATCAAACATAAGCAGTAACATGAGTTTAATTGATATCTTTCTAATAGACGTATCTGCACGTGGCATCAATAATTGAAAGATGGGTGTAATATAAGTACCATTCAATTACATGCAGATAATTTGTTATAGTATACAAATCTGTAGTATTTTCCATCTGACCTGGCGGGTGGCACGCCTCATACAGTTCGATGTAATTTGTAAAGTAGGTCTAACCATGCAGTTAATTTGTCATATCGTAGTACACTAATTTGTAATATTTTCCATCTGAACTGGCGGGTGGCGCACCTCATACAGTTCGATGTAACTTTTGAAGTAGGTCTAACCATGGAGTTAATTTGTCATATTGTAGTACACTAATTTGTAGTATTTTCCATCTGAACTGGCGGGTGGTATGCCTCATACAGTTCGATGTAATTTGTAAAGTAGGTCTAAACATGCAGTTAATTTGTTATAGCATACTGTGAAGCATTTTCCATCTGGTTCTGTAGATAAACGTGTTTGAAGAACTTAGATTCAAGTACACTACTATAGGAACTTGCTTTCAAACAATGCTTAACAAAATGTTCACCACAGTTTGTGGTTCGTGCATCATTAGTGTAAGTTGTTTGATAATAGTATTGGGCGCAGTTCAGGTACCAAACCTAGAATAACTTAAATCAATTACATGAAAATACAATGTAGCATATGAATCAATGTGAAATGGCTGAGTCATTCTCCTAGCTGCTATTTCAACTTTCAGGCAGGTTCGATTTAGATACTGAATTTTTCTTATATGGAGGTATACTGTGCATATACTTGTGACGTATTATGTTGTCCTAAGGTCAGCCTAAGTTTTTATTAATTCCCAATCAAATGTTTGGTACATGTATCTGAACTCAGCCTTAACTTCTCCGTTGGCTTTAACATTGCCAAGTTTACTGCTGTAAGGGATATTTTGTTGTGCTTTTTGGATTCAAAATGTGCATTCATCCAAATGAATTGTTGTGTTGGCAAAAACAAAAGCTATTGTATTTGGGGCAAAATGAAACCGCTTCTGCAGGTTACATTTCCAAAGTACTACATGTATAGAAAGGCAAAATAATTTCAACAATTTAAAGAGATGACTAATAATTGACAGAGGCCTTTGATATACCTTATATTATTGTGCTCCGAACTAAACAATGTAACTAATTAAAATTAATTTAGGATTTAAATACCTGTATATCTCTCATAATTAGAAACTTACTGTCATGCAAGTCAATTATTTATTAAGATGAATAATAATTTGCTGCTAGTTGTATTGCATTAGGTTGTTACTAATTTCTGCATCAGGGTACAGTGTCTGTTCGGCCACGAATTTGAAGAAAAACGTTGAGTAATTCTATCATCTTATTTACCTTACCTACATTCTTTTGCATGTAACATTTGTATTTCAGGTGCATTATGAGAATGGATTATTTTCGGCATTAGTTTCTAAGGAATAATTCACCTTTGAGTTCCATTGTATGGAGGCACTGTCTAAAGGGCAATAAAACAGCTTCATGAATATACTGCAAATACTGTATGTCCATCCAAGTTTCAGAGCTATTTAATTGCCATCTCAATGTGCACTTGTATTATTAATAGTCAAAATTGAGAATGAGACATTTTATTGCATATGTTTAGATAATTAAACCTGCTTTATTTTATTGTTGAAATGGTTGTTGCAGTATTCAATCAACAGAGATTCAAGGGTATGTCATCTTCCATCTCAAGGAAAATGCCAAACAGATTCTTTGATTACATTTGCTAATTTGAGAAAAAAAGTGATGGAAAAGCATTCACCTCTGGCCTAGTTAAAGAACATTGGTGTAAAATCAC
>NC_090885.1:60591895-60599406 GCF_036669925.1 Montipora capricornis
AAAACGCTCCGAAAGAACCATTCAAGGAGTAAGAATTGATCGTTATTTGAACATTTCAAGAGATCATCGAGCGCCATTTTCTGGACTTTGATCTGCATTTCCCAGGTCTTTTTTTTTTTCTTTACTCTGTAGTCTGAAGTGGCAAAAGAAAATGTAGTCGACATCTTCTTGGCTGTACTGTAAAAAACATCTCCAATTTAACCTGCCGATGTGGGTTGCCCGGTCTGGCAGACCTGCGAACCCGCCCAGCCGGGGTTGCACTATGCCTTGTATTATAAATCTCTTAATAATTAGTTCTTGATCTTTTTCGAAAACCAAACGTTCAACATTTTTTTGTCTGGAGGCAACGTGACTCTTGGTGAAATATTTACAAGTAAGAAGCCTGGGAAAATACTCCGTACATTTACTTAGCCAACAGAAAATAATTCTTTCACTGATATGTTATGTTATGTTCATTCTCGATCGCAAGATTGTCCTCCGTCAACTGTGCCAGGTTTGATTTCTATTATTCGGATCTTTATGACGAAAAGACAGGGATTCAGACTGATACTCACTGCCCATTCTTGGTGGACTCCTTAACAATTCCGAAATTAAACGATGATATGAGGAAAATATGTAATGGCCAGTTAACATATCCTGAATGTTTTAAAGTCCTTTCTACTTTTGAAAATAACAAAGCCCCTGGGAATGACGGACTCTCTAAAGAGTTTATCTTTTTTTTTGGCCAGAGATTGGTAATTTGTGGTATACTCATTAAACTACTCTCATGATCACGGCGAACTTTCGAAGTCACAAAAAGAAGCTGTTATAACCTTAATACAAAAAAAGGATAGAGACAGAAGACTGATAAAAAAATGGAGACCAATTTTTCTTGTAAATGTAGACGTAAAAATAGGCTCGAAGGCTAATCGCAAAAAGATTAGAAAAGGTCCTACCATATATAATGCATCGCGATCAAAATGCATTTGTGAAAAGACGTACAATTTTTGATGCGGTTAGAACAATTAACGATGTCAGAATATAACGAGTGTATACTGACGAGTGTATGAACTTTGCCAAATCATTTTTGTTGAGGTTACCGTTAAAGATAACAGCCCCGCCAAAATCGTGTAATTCAGCATCAAAGAACAATTTCCATTTACCACATTATCGTTGTCCAAATATTTTTTGACCCATGTTGATTTGAGCGCCTTATTAAAAGATTTAATGTCGATCATCCTTAAACCTCCATTTTTATAGTCACTGATCATAACATCTCGCTTAATTTTGTCCCCCCGTCCACTCCAAAGAAAGCTGTAGAAACATGTGTTAATCACATCTAAAGCGCCATAGTTCGTTGGCAACGGTGATAGAATAAGCAGAGTGCGATTAACAAGCAGAGTGCGATTAAATTTTTTAATACAACGATTTTCCCTAACAGGCTTAGACGACGGTATTCCCAGCAGCTTATTTTTAATAAGCAGTTTCTAAACCTTTCTTAATTTTTCGTTGCAATTTGCTTTCATGCTAACCACGGGATCGGTCGAAAATCCAGACAACCCAAGGCCTTAAGTTTGTCTGTAACCCATTTTAAATCTTTTTCGGGACATAATTTATCCTGACGCCCAGCGCTAGCTCCAATCCACGATCTATCCAGAGGACTTCTGTTTTCTTGTTGTTAAGCCGTAGCAAGCCAGATATCACACCGAAAAGATCTAGCGTCGAGTAACGCTTTTTCGAAATCTAAAAACAGTAACAGTCCGGGAATATTATGAGCAGTAGTGTGATTTATTAAGCCATTAATTAATCTTATGTTTTCACCAATAAATCTTCCTTTAAGAAAACCGGTTTGGTCACTATTTATTATTTTTGGAAGTACATTTTGAAGTCGATTTGCAATGGCCTTAGCCGCTATTTTATAGTCGGAGTTCAGTAAAGTAATTGGTCGCCAGTTTTTAACAAAGTAGGGTTCTGAATCTTTTTTTTGGGTATGAGCTTAATTATCCCACGTCTTTGACTTACTGATAATTTTCCTTCAGCATAAGCGAAATTGATTGCATTTCAAAGACAGTCAGAGATTCCATTCCAGAAAACCTTATAAAAAATTCTATAGGCAAACCACCCGAGCCTGGCGTTTTTCCGGGTTTCATACTTTTTAGAGCTTGTAAGCACTCTGCTTTGGTTAACATGCCCTCGCATTTTTCTTTTTCCTCAAGGTTCAATGATCTTGAAGCAGTGTTTCCAAAAAATAGGTCGTTAATTCGTGAATCATCGCAGCCTGTTTTGGAACTATAAATATTTCTGTAAAAGGTTTCGCATTCAGACAAAATTTCTTAGTCTGAGCTGGCAAATTCATTGTCACCTAATTTAAGTTGAGTGATAACCCATTTTTGAAGTGCTTTTTTTCAAGATTAATTAAGGAATTACTTTGAATTTTTTTCACCTTCATGGTACCATCTGCATTTTGCCGTCAAGATCGCTCCCTTTGTTCTGTGTTCAATTATCTTTCCTAATTCCTTCGTTTTCTCTTCCAATTGAATATTAATCACTAGCTTTTCGTTAGCGTTATTACAACCGGAATCAATTTGCCTCTGCAATATGTTAATTTTCTTCTCCAGTTCTTCTTCTTGCCGCAACATTTTGCCTTTTTTGTTTTTGCCTATCCCAGAGTTTGTTCTCTAACTTTTAACTTGATCATTTCCCATAACAAGGAGGCATTCACTGATTTATCACTTTGATATTCGTCCTTAACACCCTCGATGGTAGCCCTTTTATTGATTTATGTATTCCGTCTTTGATAAAAACGACGTGTTTAATTCCAGAAGCCTGGTCCCCTTTGATTCCTGTGGATTGCAATTTGAATCGTCACCATGGAATGATCTGTTTTAAAGCCAGCCAAGATGTCCGTGTGCGTGACATTACACATTAGACTCTGACTCACTAAGAAAAAATCTAATCTACAATGGATTTCGGGTCTCCTTCTACGCCATGTGTATCTCAGGATATCAGGGTTAGATACCCTCCATGCATCAACCAAGTCGAATTTTGTAGCGTGCTCGCTGATTACATTAACTGCTTTAGTGTGGGTTTTGGGAAGACCACCTTTCTTGCCCTTTTCTAGATTAAATACTAAATTAAAATCACCACCTAAGATTACATCGTCACAATGAAAATCTTGCAAGTGGCTAAAGAACCTCTCAAAAAAGGCTGGGTCGTCATCGTTTGGTGCGTAAATTGTGGCTAAGTGAACAGCTTTTCATTCGTTTTGATATCACAAGTAATAAATCTGCCCTTGGGATCCGAATACGATCTTTCCAGCTGAAAGGCGAAATTATTGATAAAGATAATTGCGACTCCACTACTGGCGCTGGAGCAGCAGCTAAACAAAGCTTAATAGCCCCATTCGGATGACCAAGTTGTAATTGTGTTTTCCGAACAGTGTGTTTCTTGCAGCAGATAAATGGAAAACTTTTGCTCTTAGCCAATTAAATGTTTCCCTTATTTTCGGTCTCTCTCCTAAACCCCGAACATTAAGTGAACATATTTTAAGATCCATTACTGGATAATTTTAAATTGAAAGAAAACAATGCAAGTGAAACAGCTTGGATCGGTCGAGTCGGAGGTAATGAAATTAACGTAGATTTCATATTATAGCTTACGAACTGCACATATATACAAATAACACGAAAACATCAACACATAAAAAAACCTTATTGTTAGACTGAGGTCCCAGCAGCGTTCATAGGTGTTAACGTCCATCTTGAACTTGACAGAATTTCTATTGCCAATCAAGAATTTGGGTGCGCACATTGGAAATAGCTATTGATTTGAACTTCTTTTGACTACAAAGGATTTGCATAGAAAATTGTCATTATTTCAACGGCGAAAAGAAAACATAGGCTTGCAAGTAAATATACTAGGTTTGAGGTTGCTTTGATTCCGAAGAAGAGATCTATTAAAAAACCGTGGTTAACTAAAGCTCTTCTCAAGTCGATTAAAAGGAAAAACAAACTTTATAAACAATTCCTTCATAAACCGACACAGAATAACAATCTACTCTATAAGTCTTTCAAAAACAAATTAAATCACATTTTGAGATCGGCTAGACGATTATATTATGAGAAGAAATTAGAATATGCAAAAGCAAATACCCATGCTACTTGGAAAATTCTTAATGACATCTTGAATCGGAAGAAATCAAAGCCCAAAGTAAACTCAATATTCAAATCTGATGGTCAAGAGATATCTGATCCAGTTATCATCGCGAATAGATTTTGTAAGTATTTCTCCAGTATTGGTCCTAACCTTGCGAAAGAAATACAATCTCATCCTTTCCTCATAAAGACTTTCTTTCAGGATCTTTTGCAGAATCTATCTTTTTCAATCCGGCAACAAAAGAAGAAATTATTGTTATTGCTCAATCATTTGCATCCAACAAAGCTGCGGGTTATGATAACATTCCAATGTCCCTCATAAAGGAATCTATCATATTAATCTCTGAACCTTTGGCTCACATTATTAACTTGTCAATTGCTCATGGCATTGTACCAGATCAAATGAAGATAGCACGGGTAATACCTTTATTCAAAGCTGATGACCAGTCGTTGTTCACTAACTATAGACCTGTTTCAGTTCTACCTAGTTTTTCCAAATTTCTTGAGAGAATAATTTATAACCGTTTAAATGATGGGTCTATTGTTACATTATAATAGTCACGTTGATAATCGTTATAAGAAATCCTTAATTATTACCATGCTAGACCGAGCTTTCACGCTATCATCTAACTGGTCATTATTTCATGAAGAGTGTAGCCGCCTCAAGACCTTACTCCTACAGTTGGCATATCCTGAACATCTTGTTCACTCTATGATCTCCAACTTTATCACATCCAAACAAACACCAGCACCTCCACGTAAATCTACACCTGACCCGCAATCAGTACGAATTGTTCTACCGTTCAAGGAACAAAAATCAGCTGACTCTGTGCGCAAGCAGTTAAAAGATCTTGTGTAAGCTGTTAAAACATCGACTTATGCCCAGTCTTTATTTCTCGAAAAGTTGGAGAAGATCTCAAACATAAAGAAATCAAGCCCTCGTTGATCAACGAACAATCAGTAGTTTACAAATTTGAATGTGTCTGGTGTGATGCCAGCTGTGTTGGTTACACGCGTCGACATCTCTACCAACGGATCGATGAGCATAAAAGATCTGGTTCAATATTCAATCACAGCCAAAGTCAACATCAATCAAGAACAATAACATCTGACCTGTTTCGCATTCTTAAGAAATGCTCATGCAAAGTTGATTGGCTTGTGTATGAAATGTTCCTTATTCGCGAGCACAAACCGTGTCTGAATATCCAAAGTGAATCGAGAAAGGCAAAACATTTCACCTAGCCCCGAAGGACTTAGCACTTAAACTTGAACATTAATATACGAGTTATCTATAAAATATTGTATTTGACCTGATTATGTTGTCATGAGGACACAGAAACGTTGTCTTTAATAAGTATGTTTCTGCCCGTACTTTTTATCATCAAATGATTATCTAACTAATTTAAATGTCCTTTGTGATGAGCAATATGGCTTTAGGAAAATCACTCCCCTACACTTGCTTTGATTGATTTGTATGATAAGATTTCCTCTGCTTTAGATCGTGGTGATATAGCTGTTGGTATTTTCCTTGATCTCTCAAAAGCATTCGATACAGTTAATCATAATATTTTATTTGACAAACTGGAACACTATGGTATACGTGGACTGGCCTTAAAATGGGTAAAAAGCTATTTTTCTAACAGATTACAATTTGTAGATTTCACAGGTCATGTTTCTTCTCGCTTTAATATATCCTGTGAGGTTCCTCAGGGCTCTATTCTAGTGCCTTTATTTTTTCTTCTTTACATTAATGATATAGTCAATGCATCTACGGCACTACAACTGATTTTATTCGCGGACGATACCAACGTTTTTCTGTCTGGTAAAGATCCTGATTATTTGGTTAATCAGCTGAATAGCGAGTTAAATAAGTTGTCAGTATGGTTTAGGGTTAATAACTAACCGAGTGCTGCTCCCTAGTTAAGTTTTTTTTTTTTTTCTTTAAATAACTTTTTTTAAAATTCTCTAATCAGAGCTATCCATTCCTTCACAGTCACCATCCTGAAAGTTGAATTATAGCGCGAAAAAGATGGTATCGGACCCAGGCCTTTACCTTTCCTCCCTAGTGAAACAAAAGTATTAGGTTCGACACATAGGGGTGCCCGTCCTGAAATCAGAATGTCTCGCCAATGTCCGCACCAAAGTCGTAGTTAATTCCAATTAGGTTCGGCCACATAAGTGGAGCGGCGGTCTTTACCAGGCTTAAGATCGTTTCCCGCGACATACAGTGCTCAGTTTTTTAACTTGCGAAGGGCTACGTGTAGGATCTCAGGCGAATGGCTTTTACTAACTTGTTCTTGCTCGTTTGCAGGCTCATTCAAACAAGAATTTGGTGACATTTCTAAGCGTTAATCCAGGGGTCAAGGAATTTTTTCCTCTGACTTCTTGTAAGAAAGATATCAGGTCGCATCTGAGGACGATAAAAGTGGTTCAAACTAGTCCTTTCCCAACGGAGAAAGATTTAAATTCTTGCTCGTACTGGTCATTTTCGTGAGGATGGAGCCAACTTGACAATTATGTCCAGCGCACCGTTGCCGAACTTGGGAACATTTTGAGCGGCCTAGCGAGATAGATGTGCAACAACCCTTCTGCATGGAAATTCGTAAAGGCAAGCCAGAGAGGGGAGCTAAAAATCTTCGCAATGTAGCGAGGAAATAATTGGCAAAGTGGAACGCAACCGTCGTTCCGATTTTGGTGCCAGGTAAGAACGTGCAAAACTTAGTATGATTTTGCATATGTGCACCGTAAAGTGACAGTATTTTCTGTTAGTTTTTCTGCATTTTGGTGTCCAACAAAGCTCATCGCCAATTAACTCTTTTCCAGGAATTTTTGCAAACTGTTGTCGAGTGATCACCTTGCTTGCTATCCGCATTTGACTCAGCCCAGTAGATGTCTTATTTAGTTTGAGGATACTGGCGAGCCATCTGCAGCTGCAGATGCTGAGGATGTTGTCTGAAACAGTTGATCTCACACCAGAACCGCATGCGTCTGGTGCAAAGTATAAGGCTACCTGGAGGTATAGTTTTACAATTTTGACAATACTGAACTACTAGATTTAAAATGTTAACACTGAACAAACTTAATTCAAAATAGTTGTGAGGGGTTGGCGCAGTGGTAAGATCTCTGCCTTGGAGGTTACTAAACTTTGAAGAACAAAACTTGGAATAATGCCTCTAGAAGAATAGCTAATTTTAGTTTTTCGAATCAATAATTATCTCGCCACTGTTCCACCCCTCTGGTTCATAGAATTTTTTGCGCTGGCGATCCCCAAGAAGAAAATCCCTAGCTGGACTGGACAGCATCACAAGCCGAATGGATTTTATATGTTGGCATTTTCACAGCCGTTGATGAAGGCACCAAATAAACTTTGCTCATTAG
>NC_090885.1:60612006-60617006 GCF_036669925.1 Montipora capricornis
GATTTTCAAAATGGCGGCTCGTCTGGAGAAGACCCTGGCCAACGCTGAACTCACGTGGTACAAAATCTCCAAAAATCTTGGAGATTTTTATCACGTGACATTTTGAGAAAGACCAAAACAAACTGGCGGCGAAGCATTGCGTGGGAAGCAAAACACCGGTCAAAGAACGCTTTAAGTTTGTACACGAGGCAGTGGTGGCTTCGCAGTAAGATGAAATATTTTTACGGACGTTTTAATTCTGGAGCAGGACTTTTGCGCTATAAAAGTATGTTTACAAAAATCCAAAAAAGTATCTCAATACAACGTTGTTAGCATTTGTAGGTTTATTCCACTCTCGTACTCACTTTATTTAACTGTCATTGAAATCAGATTGAACATCAAAGAAAAAAACTCAGCTGCTCTTAAGTACAGAGTGAAAAACTCTTTGTGGCCTCATATTACTAAGCTTATTCAAGCAACATGATCGAGTCACATACTCCAACTTGCTATGTGAACATGAAGTAATTAACTCTATATAAGCTTATTTTAATTAGTCTGACTGAAATTAAGTTATCGATTGATTGAATGATTTCCTTAATTCACAGGCATCGCTTTTTATTAAGTCTAATTAACAGAAGTTATTAAATTGAGTCTTAAGTTAATTATACACATGTAGTATACAGTTTTAAATGACTTAAAAATATACTCTAATGATCTAAAAACAGCACTACACACCCTTGTAATTGACCCTTTTTGGATCTACAGGTATGAAAATTTATATGATTATTAGGCTTTGGATTCAATTAAAAATTTAGGGGCTAAGAGAATCTAATTTTTGCAGAAACTTACGTTGTATAGGTGATATTCTATAACGTATTTCTGGCTTATACTGTAATCTGAAGGTATATAGGAAAATGTATAAATAATTAGAAACAATCTGGAAACCTATTTTCAATTCCCTGCTGAACCACATTTTCACTCAGTTCCTTAATCAAATGAAATTATTGCCTGATAACCCAAGGCTATACTGTTGTTAATTTTTCAGTTGGGCTAGTGGATGTCCTTCATGCTAATAAATTTTAAGTAACCTTTTTGGTGGTGGGGGGTAAATACTTATGTTTTTGTCAAACTACTGAATTACTTTAAGAAAACAAATAATTATTTCAATTGTTAATTTATTTTTTATTGTTTAACCTGGGAAAAAAGTTTGACTGTTATGTAAGTATATCCTATTTGCAGCCCACAAACGACAAAACTGATTTCCTGGCACCAAGTTTTTGCATGAATTTTTAGGCTTTGATTTACCATTGTCTAACCTTGAACACCCCTTAATTCCAGTAAACTATGTTTGCCAAAATGACCTGTTGCATTGTTCTCTTTATCAAATGACATCTACAGAATAATACTGAGAATGAATTTATCCAAAGATGTGTTGTTGAATTTTAATGTTCACCAGATTAAGTGTAAAATGGAAGAAAATGCTATTTATATGCATATGAAATTACTTAGTTATTCTACTTTTTAATTCTTAAGTGTATTGGTTGGAAGGGTGCGGGGGGGAGGGGGGGGGGGGTCAATGACGCATTGTAAAACTAAAACCAGAGTAAGAACTCTGGTCAATCGCAATGAGCACAGACAATCAAATGAAGCAATCAAATAAACTTGTATATATGTAGGTGATGCAAAGTGCGAGAAAGGGATTAGTGACAACCTGTTAAGATTGGTACTGGTTAAAATGCTTCTGATTGGTTGAAAAGATGGCAGAAGGTTTTTTTAAACTGGTCATCTAATAATGCATAATCATTTAAACACTCAAATAAATGCTCCTATGTTGCATTTGGTTAATTATACTACATTCTTTAATGTCTGATGTGGAGGCGTGGTGGCCTCATGGTTAATGTGCTTGACTCCGGATCAAGGGTTTGAGCCTTGACCAGAGACATTCTGTTTTGTTATACCTCCCAACTCAAATACGTTTTCTGATTGGAGGAGAACGTGTCACGTGTCATTGGTCAAAACTTCATGACGCCCTCGACCTCAATGTTTCCCTCGGCTTCGCCTCGGGAAACATTGAGGGTCTCGGGGAAACAAAGGTTTCAAATAAGTAGTATAAAGTTCACCAACACAAGTAGCAAATTCTTTCAACATGCCTTTATTATGCCAACATTGATTGAAGACAAGGTTGAGAATGCTTGATTAATACCCTTTATATATGATACATTATATAGTTATCACTGCCTAGATCAAAGAATACTACTTTGGAATATGTAATTTTTATTTATCTTCTCTGAGTAACTAATACTCTGTTACTAAAAGATATACAGCAGCTTTCATAAATATTCTATTGACCGCTTTCAGTGCTTAGATGGTTCATCAAGATGGCAATTTATCTACAGTAAACAATTGTTCTCTGGTGCACTACTTAAACAAGAATTGAAATAAGGCCCCTACTTATAGAAAAACTAACACAGTAAGGAATGTAAGTGTTTAGACACAATAAAACAGGAGCCATTTTCCCTGGCCAGGTACTGAGAAAAAAGCATCATAGTTCAGTGTTTCAGCCAGAAAAATTAATTATACTTAAGGGCCAAAGTGGCCCCTGAAGACTTGTTTCAGGGGCAAATTTCTTAGGAAAGGGGCCAATAGATAATAGTTGGACCTAAAAAATTAGTCACCAGAGGTCTGGCATGAAGGACCTGGGTCAAGAACAATACAAAGGCATACAAGACAAAGTCAATGACCAAGGGTTTGTAATGCATTATAGGGAGACACAGCAAAGCAAAAGGGTGGATTGACTTCTTTTCTTATGTTAAGTGTTTTAAAGAAGCAAAGATCTTTCATTATGGCTTACTAGAAGAACATAAGGTCTCCTCAACGTAGCGAAAGGAAGAATAAGAATATTCACAAGAATACTTTCAACCTAAACTCGGCAGAAAATAAAAATATTCAATTCAGCCTCGGCCACCAAAACTATATTACTATTAGAAAAAATAGTGCATTTGAAAAGATTTGAAGTAAGCCTAAACGTAATACAGGCAGAAGGCCTATATTTAAGGAATACGTGTCCAAGAAAATAGAAGCGATTTTCCGTATATTAAAACAGTGCTCTGTAACGAGCAAAAGCTCCTTTTTAGATTTGAAATTCGAACTTCTCTGTTTCCGTACGGGGAAAAACTAATTGCACATGAATACAGAACAACAAAAACAGCACATAAGACCACATGTGATGAGCTGCATCTCGCTAGCTGTCGGCAGATCTAAGTTTACATGCTCGTTATGTATATTTTCCCGCGCTTATTTCTACCTCTATGGTATAGCTACATCTTTTAAATTAAAATATAACGGAAAAGATTAACCTTTCGAATTGTTAATGGCAGTCTGATTCAACATCGCTTGAACTGAACTGCAATTCAACCTCCTAAAGCCCTTTCTTTTTCGTGTAAACACTCGTTACGTCCGCCATATTTCTTTAGAGTGAATTTAAACCAATCAGCGTGTTCGTATGAATGGGCTAATCAACAAAGGTGTTAGTTCAGCGTTGGCCAGGGTCTTCTCCAGACGAGCCGCCATTTTGAAAATCGCAGAGGAGAAGGCCCTGAGGACGAGGTTGGGCGTGGATTCGGTTTGATGTTTAGGCGGTCGCAAAGCGGTAAGCCACCGACGTCAACAAATTAAATTTAAGAACTGTTATAGCATGCGCATGGGTGGTATTTTACATGTTTTACGCTTTAACACATACTACCTTGCATACGGCCAGAGCTACTGAAATTTAAACTGACCAATCAGAATCCAGCGAGCGGGAAAAACTGTGCTATCCGACGTCACGCCAATTGTTTACATTCTGATTGGTTAGATCGGTGGACATTCGCTCAGCCTTCTCTTGTGACTCTCTTGACCTTCTTTGAAACTCAGCGAGACAGAAATCACGCATTATTCTGACAATCAATATGCTAATCCGCTTTATCCAGTTAATGGATTGGGTTAGCACACACGTGATTAACAACCAGGATCGATTTTTTAACTTGATTCTGTAGAAGAAGAAGACGTTGCTGAGTGAACATTTTTACGACGAAATCCCTAGACTTTCGAAAAGTCCGAAAAATCACTTCTGGGGTTATCGTGAGGTCGACTTGTGGCAAGTCTACGAAATCCCTTGGTTTGTTCAGCACTTTGATGTCCGATAACTGATCCGCTCTAACGAGTGTTGGGTTAATCACATTTGGTCGCCTGACCTTATGAAGTTCTTTCAGCTCTTCTTTGTGTCAATCATGATCGAACTTCAGGTGAAGCGCTATGCTGCTTTATGCCAACTTCGATGGCTTGTGATGAGCTTGGCTGCTGCCGAAATTGTTGTTGTATTTTGGCAAGATTGGTCTTATCGGGTTGGAACTTAATAGGGAAGGGAACAATTTTTCGTTCATCTGCAGTTCCAAACAACGAACAATCCTGTTGAGTGTTCCACGTGCTTGGCGAGTCTTGCACGACCATTGTCTATCACATCAGGAGTGGAGTTATCTTTCAATGATTACAACTTGCGATAGTTCTGCAAACATCCAAGTAGCATGCAGCACTTTTTACAGTGACTCGAGGATCCTTTTTTCCTGTTTCAAAAGGAGTTGTGTATTCTTGAGCAGTTTGTTCTTCAGTGCTTGTATTTTTCCGTTTGTTCCTGGTGGCTCAAAATAACTGATGATTTGAAAGGACTTCCTTAATTGAATTAGCACGTAATTAGCGATTTTATTTTAAGGAACCAACAAGTGAATGGTACAAAAAATTAGGAGAAACTGTTGGTTGAATAGACAATATTTGTAGACATAAATATCTATCCAGTTTAAGTGCTAAGTTCAACAAGTTGTTTGGCTCCACAAGTTTCAGTTTCCGGCCAGGTGTAGTGTTCTTTGGAAGCTGAATAGCTCCTTGAACACCTGGTTGCTTGAGAAGAAACTTGATGTGTTTGTTCTCTACATTGGTGAATGCAGCCACTAACTGTCCATTGTGGATAAACTCCAGACCAACTCGTC
>NC_090885.1:60627006-60679506 GCF_036669925.1 Montipora capricornis
TTTCATTCGCTATAATTAATCAGTTGATTAACGGGATGGGTTTCATTTCTTCATTCTACGGTCTATATAAATAAGCCTGCATCATTAACTTGATCCCTCTGATTAGCTGATGCCTAAGTTGGTGTTTGCCTGTGAATCGTTAGTCGATCCTTAGGTTTAAGGCTATGAAGGGGTTTAGGCTTTCCCATCCCACCCGTGAAAGAATCCCGGGATACTCACGATAGGCCAATTCACTGTCTCGATAGCTGCGTTGCCAGCTTGGTTGTCCTGATGGTGTCGTGGTCATCACACCCTACCGGTATTCAGGGGGACGTGGGTTCAAATCCCGCTCAGGGCAATTCTTCATGTTTTTCATTCGCTATAATTAATCAGTTGATTAACGGGATGGGTTTCATTTCTTCATTCTACGGTCTATATAAATAAGCCTGCATCATTAACTTGATCCCTCTGATTAGCTGATGCCTAAGTTGTTGTTTGCCTGTGAATCGTTAGTCGATCCTTAGGTTTAAGGCTATGAAGGGGTTTAGGCTTTCCCATCCCACCCGTGAAACAATCCCGGGATACTCACGATAGGCCAATTCACTGTCTCGATAGCTGCGTTGCCAGCGTGGTTGTCCTGATGGTGTAGTGGTCATCACACCCTACCGGTATTCAGGGGGACGTGGGTTCAAATCCCGCTCAGGGCAATTCTTCATGTTTTTCATTCGCTATAATTAATCAGTTGATTAACGGGATGGGTTTCATTTCTTCATTCTACGGTATATATATATATATATATATATCTGAGCGAATTTGCTAAAAGGTAGCTACTGGAGTTTTCGCTTGAGCACGGGCGCAGCCCGTGTTCAAGCCATTGTGGCCTCTCAAAATTGAGGGGGCTTGCCGTCAAGGCCTGCTTTGCCAAACAGCCCAGGGACAGTTCTAACTGTGAGTTGTGTGTCAAAAGCACAGGGCTGGGGGGGTTGCTGCTTTGGCACTTTAACTGCAGTTAGAGTTTGTGGCCTTGTTAAGTCAGACTTTACACTGTAGCATGTCTTCATTGGCAATTTTTCCTGGACTAGTCTAGGCTTCAATGATAGTTTGCTTTTGATCACCAATTAGAGTGAACCCACACTGTGGTGTGGGTAGGTGATTGTTGGTTGTCTGACCAAAGCACAGGGGTGGGGAGGGTGGCTTTTCTTTAAGTCTGTGACAGTAGCAGAATTGGCTTGTTTACACAATTTCTGCAGGCACCTTTTGACAAATCCAGTTAGAAATTTATAGTTATCGGTGCGTTTCTCTCCAGAATGGCATTCTGTGAGCCAGGCTGAGTAAATCGAGTGTGATCAGCCGATTTTTGACAGAATTTTAGGCGTTTGGCCCTTGATATCTGAGCGAATTTGCTAAAAGGTAGCTACTGGAGTTTTCGCTTGAGCACGGGCGCAGCCCGTGTTCAAGCCATTGTGGCCTCTCAAAATTGAGGGGGCTTGCCGTCAAGGCCTGCTTTGCCAAACAGCCCAGGGACAGTTCTAACTGTGAGTTGTGTGTCAAAAGCACAGGGCTGGGGGGGTTGCTGCTTTGGCACTTTAACTGCAGTTAGAGTTTGTGGCCTTGTTAAGTCAGACTTTACACTGTAGCATGTCTTCATTGGCAATTTTTCCTGGACTAGTCTAGGCTTCAATGATAGTTTGCTTTTGATCACCAATTAGAGTGAACCCACACTGTGGTGTGGGTAGGTGATTGTTGGTTGTCTGACCAAAGCACAGGGGTGGGGAGGGTGGCTTTTCTTTAAGTCTGTGACAGTAGCAGAATTGGCTTGTTTACACAATTTCTGCAGGCACCTTTTGACAAATCCAGTTAGAAATTTATAGTTATCGGTGCGTTTCTCTCCAGAATGGCATTCTGTGAGCCAGGCTGAGTAAATCGAGTGTGATCAGCCGATTTTTGACAGAATTTTAGGCGTTTGGCCCTTGATATCTGAGCGAATTTGCTAAAAGGTAGCTACTGGAGTTTTCGCTTGAGCACGGGCGCAGCCCGTGTTCAAGCCATTGTGGCCTCTCAAAATTGAGGGGGCTTGCCGTCAAGGCCTGCTTTGCCAAACAGCCCAGGGACAGTTCTAACTGTGAGTTGTGTGTCAAAAGCACAGGGCTGGGGGGGTTGCTGCTTTGGCACTTTAACTGCAGTTAGAGTTTGTGGCCTTGTTAAGTCAGACTTTACACTGTAGCATGTCTTCATTGGCAATTTTTCCTGGACTAGTCTAGGCTTCAATGATAGTTTGCTTTTGATCACCAATTAGAGTGAACCCACACTGTGGTGTGGGTAGGTGATTGTTGGTTGTCTGACCAAAGCACAGGGGTGGGGAGGGTGGCTTTTCTTTAAGTCTGTGACAGTAGCAGAATTGGCTTGTTTACACAATTTCTGCAGGCACCTTTTGACAAATCCAGTTAGAAATTTATAGTTATCGGTGCGTTTCTCTCCAGAATGGCATTCTGTGAGCCAGGCTGAGTAAATCGAGTGTGATCAGCCGATTTTTGACAGAATTTTAGGCGTTTGGCCCTTGATATCTGAGCGAATTTGCTAAAAGGTAGCTACTGGAGTTTTCGCTTGAGCACGGGCGCAGCCCGTGTTCAAGCCATTGTGGCCTCTCAAAATTGAGGGGGCTTGCCGTCAAGGCCTGCTTTGCCAAACAGCCCAGGGACAGTTCTAACTGTGAGTTGTGTGTCAAAAGCACAGGGCTGGGGGGGTTGCTGCTTTGGCACTTTAACTGCAGTTAGAGTTTGTGGCCTTGTTAAGTCAGACTTTACACTGTAGCATGTCTTCATTGGCAATTTTTCCTGGACTAGTCTAGGCTTCAATGATAGTTTGCTTTTGATCACCAATTAGAGTGAACCCACACTGTGGTGTGGGTAGGTGATTGTTGGTTGTCTGACCAAAGCACAGGGGTGGGGAGGGTGGCTTTTCTTTAAGTCTGTGACAGTAGCAGAATTGGCTTGTTTACACAATTTCTGCAGGCACCTTTTGACAAATCCAGTTAGAAATTTATAGTTATCGGTGCGTTTCTCTCCAGAATGGCATTCTGTGAGCCAGGCTGAGTAAATCGAGTGTGATCAGCCGATTTTTGACTGAATTTTAGGCGTTTGGCCCTTGATATCTGAGCGAATTTGCTAAAAGGTAGCTACTGGAGTTTTCGCTTGAGCACGGGCGCAGCCCGTGTTCAAGCCATTGTGGCCTCTCAAAATTGAGGGGGCTTGCCGTCAAGGCCTGCTTTGCCAAACAGCCCAGGGACAGTTCTAACTGTGAGTTGTGTGTCAAAAGCACAGGGCTGGGGGGGTTGCTGCTTTGGCACTTTAACTGCAGTTAGAGTTTGTGGCCTTGTTAAGTCAGACTTTACACTGTAGCATGTCTTCATTGGCAATTTTTCCTGGACTAGTCTAGGCTTCAATGATAGTTTGCTTTTGATCACCAATTAGAGTGAACCCACACTGTGGTGTGGGTAGGTGATTGTTGGTTGTCTGACCAAAGCACAGGGGTGGGGAGGGTGGCTTTTCTTTAAGTCTGTGACAGTAGCAGAATTGGCTTGTTTACACAATTTCTGCAGGCACCTTTTGACAAATCCAGTTAGAAATTTATAGTTATCGGTGCGTTTCTCTCCAGAATGGCATTCTGTGAGCCAGGCTGAGTAAATCGAGTGTGATCAGCCGATTTTTGACAGAATTTTAGGCGTTTGGCCCTTGATATCTGAGCGAATTTGCTAAAAGGTAGCTACTGGAGTTTTCGCTTGAGCACGGGCGCAGCCCGTGTTCAAGCCATTGTGGCCTCTCAAAATTGAGGGGGCTTGCCGTCAAGGCCTGCTTTGCCAAACAGCCCAGGGACAGTTCTAACTGTGAGTTGTGTGTCAAAAGCACAGGGCTGGGGGGGTTGCTGCTTTGGCACTTTAACTGCAGTTAGAGTTTGTGGCCTTGTTAAGTCAGACTTTACACTGTAGCATGTCTTCATTGGCAATTTTTCCTGGACTAGTCTAGGCTTCAATGATAGTTTGCTTTTGATCACCAATTAGAGTGAACCCACACTGTGGTGTGGGTAGGTGATTGTTGGTTGTCTGACCAAAGCACAGGGGTGGGGAGGGTGGCTTTTCTTTAAGTCTGTGACAGTAGCAGAATTGGCTTGTTTACACAATTTCTGCAGGCACCTTTTGACAAATCCAGTTAGAAATTTATAGTTATCGGTGCGTTTCTCTCCAGAATGGCATTCTGTGAGCCAGGCTGAGTAAATCGAGTGTGATCAGCCGATTTTTGACAGAATTTTAGGCGTTTGGCCCTTGATATCTGAGCGAATTTGCTAAAAGGTAGCTACTGGAGTTTTCGCTTGAGCACGGGCGCAGCCCGTGTTCAAGCCATTGTGGCCTCTCAAAATTGAGGGGGCTTGCCGTCAAGGCCTGCTTTGCCAAACAGCCCAGGGACAGTTCTAACTGTGAGTTGTGTGTCAAAAGCACAGGGCTGGGGGGGTTGCTGCTTTGGCACTTTAACTGCAGTTAGAGTTTGTGGCCTTGTTAAGTCAGACTTTACACTGTAGCATGTCTTCATTGGCAATTTTTCCTGGACTAGTCTAGGCTTCAATGATAGTTTGCTTTTGATCACCAATTAGAGTGAACCCACACTGTGGTGTGGGTAGGTGATTGTTGGTTGTCTGACCAAAGCACAGGGGTGGGGAGGGTGGCTTTTCTTTAAGTCTGTGACAGTAGCAGAATTGGCTTGTTTACACAATTTCTGCAGGCACCTTTTGACAAATCCAGTTAGAAATTTATAGTTATCGGTGCGTTTCTCTCCAGAATGGCATTCTGTGAGCCAGGCTGAGTAAATCGAGTGTGATCAGCCGATTTTTGACAGAATTTTAGGCGTTTGGCCCTTGATATCTGAGCGAATTTGCTAAAAGGTAGCTACTGGAGTTTTCGCTTGAGCACGGGCGCAGCCCGTGTTCAAGCCATTGTGGCCTCTCAAAATTGAGGGGGCTTGCCGTCAAGGCCTGCTTTGCCAAACAGCCCAGGGACAGTTCTAACTGTGAGTTGTGTGTCAAAAGCACAGGGCTGGGGGGGTTGCTGCTTTGGCACTTTAACTGCAGTTAGAGTTTGTGGCCTTGTTAAGTCAGACTTTACACTGTAGCATGTCTTCATTGGCAATTTTTCCTGGACTAGTCTAGGCTTCAATGATAGTTTGCTTTTGATCACCAATTAGAGTGAACCCACACTGTGGTGTGGGTAGGTGATTGTTGGTTGTCTGACCAAAGCACAGGGGTGGGGAGGGTGGCTTTTCTTTAAGTCTGTGACAGTAGCAGAATTGGCTTGTTTACACAATTTCTGCAGGCACCTTTTGACAAATCCAGTTAGAAATTTATAGTTATCGGTGCGTTTCTCTCCAGAATGGCATTCTGTGAGCCAGGCTGAGTAAATCGAGTGTGATCAGCCGATTTTTGACTGAATTTTAGGCGTTTGGCCCTTGATATCTGAGCGAATTTGCTAAAAGGTAGCTACTGGAGTTTTCGCTTGAGCACGGGCGCAGCCCGTGTTCAAGCCATTGTGGCCTCTCAAAATTGAGGGGGCTTGCCGTCAAGGCCTGCTTTGCCAAACAGCCCAGGGACAGTTCTAACTGTGAGTTGTGTGTCAAAAGCACAGGGCTGGGGGGGTTGCTGCTTTGGCACTTTAACTGCAGTTAGAGTTTGTGGCCTTGTTAAGTCAGACTTTACACTGTAGCATGTCTTCATTGGCAATTTTTCCTGGACTAGTCTAGGCTTCAATGATAGTTTGCTTTTGATCACCAATTAGAGTGAACCCACACTGTGGTGTGGGTAGGTGATTGTTGGTTGTCTGACCAAAGCACAGGGGTGGGGAGGGTGGCTTTTCTTTAAGTCTGTGACAGTAGCAGAATTGGCTTGTTTACACAATTTCTGCAGGCACCTTTTGACAAATCCAGTTAGAAATTTATAGTTATCGGTGCGTTTCTCTCCAGAATGGCATTCTGTGAGCCAGGCTGAGTAAATCGAGTGTGATCAGCCGATTTTTGACAGAATTTTAGGCGTTTGGCCCTTGATATCTGAGCGAATTTGCTAAAAGGTAGCTACTGGAGTTTTCGCTTGAGCACGGGCGCAGCCCGTGTTCAAGCCATTGTGGCCTCTCAAAATTGAGGGGGCTTGCCGTCAAGGCCTGCTTTGCCAAACAGCCCAGGGACAGTTCTAACTGTGAGTTGTGTGTCAAAAGCACAGGGCTGGGGGGGTTGCTGCTTTGGCACTTTAACTGCAGTTAGAGTTTGTGGCCTTGTTAAGTCAGACTTTACACTGTAGCATGTCTTCATTGGCAATTTTTCCTGGACTAGTCTAGGCTTCAATGATAGTTTGCTTTTGATCACCAATTAGAGTGAACCCACACTGTGGTGTGGGTAGGTGATTGTTGGTTGTCTGACCAAAGCACAGGGGTGGGGAGGGTGGCTTTTCTTTAAGTCTGTGACAGTAGCAGAATTGGCTTGTTTACACAATTTCTGCAGGCACCTTTTGACAAATCCAGTTAGAAATTTATAGTTATCGGTGCGTTTCTCTCCAGAATGGCATTCTGTGAGCCAGGCTGAGTAAATCGAGTGTGATCAGCCGATTTTTGACAGAATTTTAGGCGTTTGGCCCTTGATATCTGAGCGAATTTGCTAAAAGGTAGCTACTGGAGTTTTCGCTTGAGCACGGGCGCAGCCCGTGTTCAAGCCATTGTGGCCTCTCAAAATTGAGGGGGCTTGCCGTCAAGGCCTGCTTTGCCAAACAGCCCAGGGACAGTTCTAACTGTGAGTTGTGTGTCAAAAGCACAGGGCTGGGGGGGTTGCTGCTTTGGCACTTTAACTGCAGTTAGAGTTTGTGGCCTTGTTAAGTCAGACTTTACACTGTAGCATGTCTTCATTGGCAATTTTTCCTGGACTAGTCTAGGCTTCAATGATAGTTTGCTTTTGATCACCAATTAGAGTGAACCCACACTGTGGTGTGGGTAGGTGATTGTTGGTTGTCTGACCAAAGCACAGGGGTGGGGAGGGTGGCTTTTCTTTAAGTCTGTGACAGTAGCAGAATTGGCTTGTTTACACAATTTCTGCAGGCACCTTTTGACAAATCCAGTTAGAAATTTATAGTTATCGGTGCGTTTCTCTCCAGAATGGCATTCTGTGAGCCAGGCTGAGTAAATCGAGTGTGATCAGCCGATTTTTGACAGAATTTTAGGCGTTTGGCCCTTGATATCTGAGCGAATTTGCTAAAAGGTAGCTACTGGAGTTTTCGCTTGAGCACGGGCGCAGCCCGTGTTCAAGCCATTGTGGCCTCTCAAAATTGAGGGGGCTTGCCGTCAAGGCCTGCTTTGCCAAACAGCCCAGGGACAGTTCTAACTGTGAGTTGTGTGTCAAAAGCACAGGGCTGGGGGGGTTGCTGCTTTGGCACTTTAACTGCAGTTAGAGTTTGTGGCCTTGTTAAGTCAGACTTTACACTGTAGCATGTCTTCATTGGCAATTTTTCCTGGACTAGTCTAGGCTTCAATGATAGTTTGCTTTTGATCACCAATTAGAGTGAACCCACACTGTGGTGTGGGTAGGTGATTGTTGGTTGTCTGACCAAAGCACAGGGGTGGGGAGGGTGGCTTTTCTTTAAGTCTGTGACAGTAGCAGAATTGGCTTGTTTACACAATTTCTGCAGGCACCTTTTGACAAATCCAGTTAGAAATTTATAGTTATCGGTGCGTTTCTCTCCAGAATGGCATTCTGTGAGCCAGGCTGAGTAAATCGAGTGTGATCAGCCGATTTTTGACAGAATTTTAGGCGTTTGGCCCTTGATATCTGAGCGAATTTGCTAAAAGGTAGCTACTGGAGTTTTCGCTTGAGCACGGGCGCAGCCCGTGTTCAAGCCATTGTGGCCTCTCAAAATTGAGGGGGCTTGCCGTCAAGGCCTGCTTTGCCAAACAGCCCAGGGACAGTTCTAACTGTGAGTTGTGTGTCAAAAGCACAGGGCTGGGGGGGTTGCTGCTTTGGCACTTTAACTGCAGTTAGAGTTTGTGGCCTTGTTAAGTCAGACTTTACACTGTAGCATGTCTTCATTGGCAATTTTTCCTGGACTAGTCTAGGCTTCAATGATAGTTTGCTTTTGATCACCAATTAGAGTGAACCCACACTGTGGTGTGGGTAGGTGATTGTTGGTTGTCTGACCAAAGCACAGGGGTGGGGAGGGTGGCTTTTCTTTAAGTCTGTGACAGTAGCAGAATTGGCTTGTTTACACAATTTCTGCAGGCACCTTTTGACAAATCCAGTTAGAAATTTATAGTTATCGGTGCGTTTCTCTCCAGAATGGCATTCTGTGAGCCAGGCTGAGTAAATCGAGTGTGATCAGCCGATTTTTGACAGAATTTTAGGCGTTTGGCCCTTGATATCTGAGCGAATTTGCTAAAAGGTAGCTACTGGAGTTTTCGCTTGAGCACGGGCGCAGCCCGTGTTCAAGCCATTGTGGCCTCTCAAAATTGAGGGGGCTTGCCGTCAAGGCCTGCTTTGCCAAACAGCCCAGGGACAGTTCTAACTGTGAGTTGTGTGTCAAAAGCACAGGGCTGGGGGGGTTGCTGCTTTGGCACTTTAACTGCAGTTAGAGTTTGTGGCCTTGTTAAGTCAGACTTTACACTGTAGCATGTCTTCATTGGCAATTTTTCCTGGACTAGTCTAGGCTTCAATGATAGTTTGCTTTTGATCACCAATTAGAGTGAACCCACACTGTGGTGTGGGTAGGTGATTGTTGGTTGTCTGACCAAAGCACAGGGGTGGGGAGGGTGGCTTTTCTTTAAGTCTGTGACAGTAGCAGAATTGGCTTGTTTACACAATTTCTGCAGGCACCTTTTGACAAATCCAGTTAGAAATTTATAGTTATCGGTGCGTTTCTCTCCAGAATGGCATTCTGTGAGCCAGGCTGAGTAAATCGAGTGTGATCAGCCGATTTTTGACAGAATTTTAGGCGTTTGGCCCTTGATATCTGAGCGAATTTGCTAAAAGGTAGCTACTGGAGTTTTCGCTTGAGCACGGGCGCAGCCCGTGTTCAAGCCATTGTGGCCTCTCAAAATTGAGGGGGCTTGCCGTCAAGGCCTGCTTTGCCAAACAGCCCAGGGACAGTTCTAACTGTGAGTTGTGTGTCAAAAGCACAGGGCTGGGGGGGTTGCTGCTTTGGCACTTTAACTGCAGTTAGAGTTTGTGGCCTTGTTAAGTCAGACTTTACACTGTAGCATGTCTTCATTGGCAATTTTTCCTGGACTAGTCTAGGCTTCAATGATAGTTTGCTTTTGATCACCAATTAGAGTGAACCCACACTGTGGTGTGGGTAGGTGATTGTTGGTTGTCTGACCAAAGCACAGGGGTGGGGAGGGTGGCTTTTCTTTAAGTCTGTGACAGTAGCAGAATTGGCTTGTTTACACAATTTCTGCAGGCACCTTTTGACAAATCCAGTTAGAAATTTATAGTTATCGGTGCGTTTCTCTCCAGAATGGCATTCTGTGAGCCAGGCTGAGTAAATCGAGTGTGATCAGCCGATTTTTGACAGAATTTTAGGCGTTTGGCCCTTGATATCTGAGCGAATTTGCTAAAAGGTAGCTACTGGAGTTTTCGCTTGAGCACGGGCGCAGCCCGTGTTCAAGCCATTGTGGCCTCTCAAAATTGAGGGGGCTTGCCGTCAAGGCCTGCTTTGCCAAACAGCCCAGGGACAGTTCTAACTGTGAGTTGTGTGTCAAAAGCACAGGGCTGGGGGGGTTGCTGCTTTGGCACTTTAACTGCAGTTAGAGTTTGTGGCCTTGTTAAGTCAGACTTTACACTGTAGCATGTCTTCATTGGCAATTTTTCCTGGACTAGTCTAGGCTTCAATGATAGTTTGCTTTTGATCACCAATTAGAGTGAACCCACACTGTGGTGTGGGTAGGTGATTGTTGGTTGTCTGACCAAAGCACAGGGGTGGGGAGGGTGGCTTTTCTTTAAGTCTGTGACAGTAGCAGAATTGGCTTGTTTACACAATTTCTGCAGGCACCTTTTGACAAATCCAGTTAGAAATTTATAGTTATCGGTGCGTTTCTCTCCAGAATGGCATTCTGTGAGCCAGGCTGAGTAAATCGAGTGTGATCAGCCGATTTTTGACAGAATTTTAGGCGTTTGGCCCTTGATATCTGAGCGAATTTGCTAAAAGGTAGCTACTGGAGTTTTCGCTTGAGCACGGGCGCAGCCCGTGTTCAAGCCATTGTGGCCTCTCAAAATTGAGGGGGCTTGCCGTCAAGGCCTGCTTTGCCAAACAGCCCAGGGACAGTTCTAACTGTGAGTTGTGTGTCAAAAGCACAGGGCTGGGGGGGTTGCTGCTTTGGCACTTTAACTGCAGTTAGAGTTTGTGGCCTTGTTAAGTCAGACTTTACACTGTAGCATGTCTTCATTGGCAATTTTTCCTGGACTAGTCTAGGCTTCAATGATAGTTTGCTTTTGATCACCAATTAGAGTGAACCCACACTGTGGTGTGGGTAGGTGATTGTTGGTTGTCTGACCAAAGCACAGGGGTGGGGAGGGTGGCTTTTCTTTAAGTCTGTGACAGTAGCAGAATTGGCTTGTTTACACAATTTCTGCAGGCACCTTTTGACAAATCCAGTTAGAAATTTATAGTTATCGGTGCGTTTCTCTCCAGAATGGCATTCTGTGAGCCAGGCTGAGTAAATCGAGTGTGATCAGCCGATTTTTGACAGAATTTTAGGCGTTTGGCCCTTGA
The DNA here is from genome assembly GCF_036669925.1 of Montipora capricornis. Taxonomy (NCBI): domain Eukaryota; kingdom Metazoa; phylum Cnidaria; class Anthozoa; order Scleractinia; family Acroporidae; genus Montipora; species Montipora capricornis. The sequence continues at coordinate 60,637,765 of NC_090885.1, forward strand.
TATCTGAGCGAATTTGCTAAAAGGTAGCTACTGGAGTTTTCGCTTGAGCACGGGCGCAGCCCGTGTTCAAGCCATTGTGGCCTCTCAAAATTGAGGGGGCTTGCCGTCAAGGCCTGCTTTGCCAAACAGCCCAGGGACAGTTCTAACTGTGAGTTGTGTGTCAAAAGCACAGGGCTGGGGGGGTTGCTGCTTTGGCACTTTAACTGCAGTTAGAGTTTGTGGCCTTGTTAAGTCAGACTTTACACTGTAGCATGTCTTCATTGGCAATTTTTCCTGGACTAGTCTAGGCTTCAATGATAGTTTGCTTTTGATCACCAATTAGAGTGAACCCACACTGTGGTGTGGGTAGGTGATTGTTGGTTGTCTGACCAAAGCACAGGGGTGGGGAGGGTGGCTTTTCTTTAAGTCTGTGACAGTAGCAGAATTGGCTTGTTTACACAATTTCTGCAGGCACCTTTTGACAAATCCAGTTAGAAATTTATAGTTATCGGTGCGTTTCTCTCCAGAATGGCATTCTGTGAGCCAGGCTGAGTAAATCGAGTGTGATCAGCCGATTTTTGACAGAATTTTAGGCGTTTGGCCCTTGATATCTGAGCGAATTTGCTAAAAGGTAGCTACTGGAGTTTTCGCTTGAGCACGGGCGCAGCCCGTGTTCAAGCCATTGTGGCCTCTCAAAATTGAGGGGGCTTGCCGTCAAGGCCTGCTTTGCCAAACAGCCCAGGGACAGTTCTAACTGTGAGTTGTGTGTCAAAAGCACAGGGCTGGGGGGGTTGCTGCTTTGGCACTTTAACTGCAGTTAGAGTTTGTGGCCTTGTTAAGTCAGACTTTACACTGTAGCATGTCTTCATTGGCAATTTTTCCTGGACTAGTCTAGGCTTCAATGATAGTTTGCTTTTGATCACCAATTAGAGTGAACCCACACTGTGGTGTGGGTAGGTGATTGTTGGTTGTCTGACCAAAGCACAGGGGTGGGGAGGGTGGCTTTTCTTTAAGTCTGTGACAGTAGCAGAATTGGCTTGTTTACACAATTTCTGCAGGCACCTTTTGACAAATCCAGTTAGAAATTTATAGTTATCGGTGCGTTTCTCTCCAGAATGGCATTCTGTGAGCCAGGCTGAGTAAATCGAGTGTGATCAGCCGATTTTTGACAGAATTTTAGGCGTTTGGCCCTTGATATCTGAGCGAATTTGCTAAAAGGTAGCTACTGGAGTTTTCGCTTGAGCACGGGCGCAGCCCGTGTTCAAGCCATTGTGGCCTCTCAAAATTGAGGGGGCTTGCCGTCAAGGCCTGCTTTGCCAAACAGCCCAGGGACAGTTCTAACTGTGAGTTGTGTGTCAAAAGCACAGGGCTGGGGGGGTTGCTGCTTTGGCACTTTAACTGCAGTTAGAGTTTGTGGCCTTGTTAAGTCAGACTTTACACTGTAGCATGTCTTCATTGGCAATTTTTCCTGGACTAGTCTAGGCTTCAATGATAGTTTGCTTTTGATCACCAATTAGAGTGAACCCACACTGTGGTGTGGGTAGGTGATTGTTGGTTGTCTGACCAAAGCACAGGGGTGGGGAGGGTGGCTTTTCTTTAAGTCTGTGACAGTAGCAGAATTGGCTTGTTTACACAATTTCTGCAGGCACCTTTTGACAAATCCAGTTAGAAATTTATAGTTATCGGTGCGTTTCTCTCCAGAATGGCATTCTGTGAGCCAGGCTGAGTAAATCGAGTGTGATCAGCCGATTTTTGACAGAATTTTAGGCGTTTGGCCCTTGATATCTGAGCGAATTTGCTAAAAGGTAGCTACTGGAGTTTTCGCTTGAGCACGGGCGCAGCCCGTGTTCAAGCCATTGTGGCCTCTCAAAATTGAGGGGGCTTGCCGTCAAGGCCTGCTTTGCCAAACAGCCCAGGGACAGTTCTAACTGTGAGTTGTGTGTCAAAAGCACAGGGCTGGGGGGGTTGCTGCTTTGGCACTTTAACTGCAGTTAGAGTTTGTGGCCTTGTTAAGTCAGACTTTACACTGTAGCATGTCTTCATTGGCAATTTTTCCTGGACTAGTCTAGGCTTCAATGATAGTTTGCTTTTGATCACCAATTAGAGTGAACCCACACTGTGGTGTGGGTAGGTGATTGTTGGTTGTCTGACCAAAGCACAGGGGTGGGGAGGGTGGCTTTTCTTTAAGTCTGTGACAGTAGCAGAATTGGCTTGTTTACACAATTTCTGCAGGCACCTTTTGACAAATCCAGTTAGAAATTTATAGTTATCGGTGCGTTTCTCTCCAGAATGGCATTCTGTGAGCCAGGCTGAGTAAATCGAGTGTGATCAGCCGATTTTTGACAGAATTTTAGGCGTTTGGCCCTTGATATCTGAGCGAATTTGCTAAAAGGTAGCTACTGGAGTTTTCGCTTGAGCACGGGCGCTTTCTGGCCCCTCAAAATTGAGGGGGCTTGCCGTCAAGGCCTGCTTTGCCAAACAGCCCAGGGACAGTTCTAACTGTGAATTGTGTGTCAAAAGCACAGGGCTGGGGGGGTTGCTGCTTTGGCACTTTAACTGCAGTTAGAGTTTGTGGCCTTGTTAAGTCAGACTTTACACTGTAGCATGTCTTCATTGGCAATTTTCCTGGACTAGTCTAGGCTTCAATGATAGTTTGCTTTTGATCACCAATTAGAGTGAACCCACACTGTGGTGTGGGTAGGTGATTGTTGGTTGTCTGACCAAAGCACAGGGGTGGGGAGGGTGGCTTTTCTTTAAGTCTGTGACAGTAGCAGAATTGGCTTGTTTACACAATTTCTGCAGGCACCTTTTGACAAATCCAGTTAGAAATTTATAGTTATCGGTGCGTTTCTCTCCAGAATGGCATTCTGTGAGCCAGGCTGAGTAAATCGAGTGTGATCAGCCGATTTTTGACAGAATTTTAGGCGTTTGGCCCTTGATATCTGAGCGAATTTGCTAAAAGGTAGCTACTGGAGTTTTCGCTTGAGCACGGGCGCAGCCCGTGTTCAAGCCATTGTGGCCTCTCAAAATTGAGGGGGCTTGCCGTCAAGGCCTGCTTTGCCAAACAGCCCAGGGACAGTTCTAACTGTGAGTTGTGTGTCAAAAGCACAGGGCTGGGGGGGTTGCTGCTTTGGCACTTTAACTGCAGTTAGAGTTTGTGGCCTTGTTAAGTCAGACTTTACACTGTAGCATGTCTTCATTGGCAATTTTTCCTGGACTAGTCTAGGCTTCAATGATAGTTTGCTTTTGATCACCAATTAGAGTGAACCCACACTGTGGTGTGGGTAGGTGATTGGTAGGTGTCTGACCAAATCACAGTGGTGGTGAGGGTAGCTGTTCTTGTACGTGTGTGACAGTAGCGGAATTGGCTTGTTTACACAATTTCTGCAGGCAGACCTATCGACGCTACGACCATAATGGCCATAGTGCTTTCACACAACACTTCAATTGTCGTGCAGGCACCTTTTTGACAAATCCAGTAGTAAATTTATAGCTTATCCGAGTGCGGTTCGAGCTCTGCAGAATGGCATTCCCTGTGTCCATGCTTAGTAAATCGAGTGTGATCGCCGATTTTTGACTGAAATTTTAGGCGTTTGGACAATTTGAATATCTGAGCCGAATTTGCCCTAAGGAGGCGTAGCTCGGAGTCAGTCACCTTGATGCACGGAAACCAGCCCGTGGTTCAAGCTCTGTGTCGCTGGCCTCTCAAAATTGAGGGGGCTTGCCGCATCGGGCCGTAGCTTTGCCAACAGGCCCAGGGACGTTTCTAACTGAAAACGCCTAAAATTCAGTCAAAAATCGGCTGATCACACTCGATTTACTCAGCCGGGCTCACAGAATGCCATTCTGGAGAGAAACGCACCGATAACTATAAATTTCTAACTGGATTTGTCAAAAGGTGCCTGCAGAAATTGTGTAAACAAGCCAATTCTGCTACTGTCACAGACTTAAAGAAAAGCCACCCTCCCCACCCCTGTGCTTTGGTCAGACAACCAACAATCACCTACCCACACCACAGTGTGGGTTCACTCTAATTGGTGATCAAAAGCAAACTATCATTGAAGCCTAGACTAGTCCAGGAAAAATTGCCAATGAAGACATGCTACAGTGTAAAGTCTGACTTAACAAGGCCACAAACTCTAACTGCAGTTAAAGTGCCAAAGCAGCAACCCCCCCAGCCCTGTGCTTTTGACACACAACTCACAGTTAGAACTGTCCCTGGGCTGTTTGGCAAAGCAGGCCTTGACGGCAAGCCCCCTCAATTTTGAGAGGCCACAATGGCTTGAACACGGGCTGCGCCCGTGCTCAAGCGAAAACTCCAGTAGCTACCTTTTAGCAAATTCGCTCAGATATCAAGGGCCAAACGCCTAAAATTCAGTCAAAAATCGGCTGATCACACTCGATTTACTCAGCCTGGCTCACAGAATGCCATTCTGGAGAGAAACGCACCGATAACTATAAATTTCTAACTGGATTTGTCAAAAGGTGCCTGCAGAAATTGTGTAAACAAGCCAATTCTGCTACTGTCACAGACTTAAAGAAAAGCCACCCTCCCCACCCCTGTGCTTTGGTCAGACAACCAACAATCACCTACCCACACCACAGTGTGGGTTCACTCTAATTGGTGATCAAAAGCAAACTATCATTGAAGCCTAGACTAGTCCAGGAAAAATTGCCAATGAAGACATGCTACAGTGTAAAGTCTGACTTAACAAGGCCACAAACTCTAACTGCAGTTAAAGTGCCAAAGCAGCAACCCCCCCAGCCCTGTGCTTTTGACACACAACTCACAGTTAGAACTGTCCCTGGGCTGTTTGGCAAAGCAGGCCTTGACGGCAAGCCCCCTCAATTTTGAGAGGCCACAATGGCTTGAACACGGGCTGCGCCCGTGCTCAAGCGAAAACTCCAGTAGCTACCTTTTAGCAAATTCGCTCAGATATCAAGGGCCAAACGCCTAAAATTCTGTCAAAAATCGGCTGATCACACTCGATTTACTCAGCCTGGCTCACAGAATGCCATTCTGGAGAGAAACGCACCGATAACTATAAATTTCTAACTGGATTTGTCAAAAGGTGCCTGCAGAAATTGTGTAAACAAGCCAATTCTGCTACTGTCACAGACTTAAAGAAAAGCCACCCTCCCCACCCCTGTGCTTTGGTCAGACAACCAACAATCACCTACCCACACCACAGTGTGGGTTCACTCTAATTGGTGATCAAAAGCAAACTATCATTGAAGCCTAGACTAGTCCAGGAAAAATTGCCAATGAAGACATGCTACAGTGTAAAGTCTGACTTAACAAGGCCACAAACTCTAACTGCAGTTAAAGTGCCAAAGCAGCAACCCCCCCAGCCCTGTGCTTTTGACACACAACTCACAGTTAGAACTGTCCCTGGGCTGTTTGGCAAAGCAGGCCTTGACGGCAAGCCCCCTCAATTTTGAGAGGCCACAATGGCTTGAACACGGGCTGCGCCCGTGCTCAAGCGAAAACTCCAGTAGCTACCTTTTAGCAAATTCGCTCAGATATCAAGGGCCAAACGCCTAAAATTCTGTCAAAAATCGGCTGATCACACTCGATTTACTCAGCCTGGCTCACAGAATGCCATTCTGGAGAGAAACGCACCGATAACTATAAATTTCTAACTGGATTTGTCAAAAGGTGCCTGCAGAAATTGTGTAAACAAGCCAATTCTGCTACTGTCACAGACTTAAAGAAAAGCCACCCTCCCCACCCCTGTGCTTTGGTCAGACAACCAACAATCACCTACCCACACCACAGTGTGGGTTCACTCTAATTGGTGATCAAAAGCAAACTATCATTGAAGCCTAGACTAGTCCAGGAAAAATTGCCAATGAAGACATGCTACAGTGTAAAGTCTGACTTAACAAGGCCACAAACTCTAACTGCAGTTAAAGTGCCAAAGCAGCAACCCCCCCAGCCCTGTGCTTTTGACACACAACTCACAGTTAGAACTGTCCCTGGGCTGTTTGGCAAAGCAGGCCTTGACGGCAAGCCCCCTCAATTTTGAGAGGCCACAATGGCTTGAACACGGGCTGCGCCCGTGCTCAAGCGAAAACTCCAGTAGCTACCTTTTAGCAAATTCGCTCAGATATCAAGGGCCAAACGCCTAAAATTCAGTCAAAAATCGGCTGATCACACTCGATTTACTCAGCCTGGCTCACAGAATGCCATTCTGGAGAGAAACGCACCGATAACTATAAATTTCTAACTGGATTTGTCAAAAGGTGCCTGCAGAAATTGTGTAAACAAGCCAATTCTGCTACTGTCACAGACTTAAAGAAAAGCCACCCTCCCCACCCCTGTGCTTTGGTCAGACAACCAACAATCACCTACCCACACCACAGTGTGGGTTCACTCTAATTGGTGATCAAAAGCAAACTATCATTGAAGCCTAGACTAGTCCAGGAAAAATTGCCAATGAAGACATGCTACAGTGTAAAGTCTGACTTAACAAGGCCACAAACTCTAACTGCAGTTAAAGTGCCAAAGCAGCAACCCCCCCAGCCCTGTGCTTTTGACACACAACTCACAGTTAGAACTGTCCCTGGGCTGTTTGGCAAAGCAGGCCTTGACGGCAAGCCCCCTCAATTTTGAGAGGCCACAATGGCTTGAACACGGGCTGCGCCCGTGCTCAAGCGAAAACTCCAGTAGCTACCTTTTAGCAAATTCGCTCAGATATCAAGGGCCAAACGCCTAAAATTCTGTCAAAAATCGGCTGATCACACTCGATTTACTCAGCCTGGCTCACAGAATGCCATTCTGGAGAGAAACGCACCGATAACTATAAATTTCTAACTGGATTTGTCAAAAGGTGCCTGCAGAAATTGTGTAAACAAGCCAATTCTGCTACTGTCACAGACTTAAAGAAAAGCCACCCTCCCCACCCCTGTGCTTTGGTCAGACAACCAACAATCACCTACCCACACCACAGTGTGGGTTCACTCTAATTGGTGATCAAAAGCAAACTATCATTGAAGCCTAGACTAGTCCAGGAAAAATTGCCAATGAAGACATGCTACAGTGTAAAGTCTGACTTAACAAGGCCACAAACTCTAACTGCAGTTAAAGTGCCAAAGCAGCAACCCCCCCAGCCCTGTGCTTTTGACACACAACTCACAGTTAGAACTGTCCCTGGGCTGTTTGGCAAAGCAGGCCTTGACGGCAAGCCCCCTCAATTTTGAGAGGCCACAATGGCTTGAACACGGGCTGCGCCCGTGCTCAAGCGAAAACTCCAGTAGCTACCTTTTAGCAAATTCGCTCAGATATCAAGGGCCAAACGCCTAAAATTCAGTCAAAAATCGGCTGATCACACTCGATTTACTCAGCCTGGCTCACAGAATGCCATTCTGGAGAGAAACGCACCGATAACTATAAATTTCTAACTGGATTTGTCAAAAGGTGCCTGCAGAAATTGTGTAAACAAGCCAATTCTGCTACTGTCACAGACTTAAAGAAAAGCCACCCTCCCCACCCCTGTGCTTTGGTCAGACAACCAACAATCACCTACCCACACCACAGTGTGGGTTCACTCTAATTGGTGATCAAAAGCAAACTATCATTGAAGCCTAGACTAGTCCAGGAAAAATTGCCAATGAAGACATGCTACAGTGTAAAGTCTGACTTAACAAGGCCACAAACTCTAACTGCAGTTAAAGTGCCAAAGCAGCAACCCCCCCAGCCCTGTGCTTTTGACACACAACTCACAGTTAGAACTGTCCCTGGGCTGTTTGGCAAAGCAGGCCTTGACGGCAAGCCCCCTCAATTTTGAGAGGCCACAATGGCTTGAACACGGGCTGCGCCCGTGCTCAAGCGAAAACTCCAGTAGCTACCTTTTAGCAAATTCGCTCAGATATCAAGGGCCAAACGCCTAAAATTCAGTCAAAAATCGGCTGATCACACTCGATTTACTCAGCCTGGCTCACAGAATGCCATTCTGGAGAGAAACGCACCGATAACTATAAATTTCTAACTGGATTTGTCAAAAGGTGCCTGCAGAAATTGTGTAAACAAGCCAATTCTGCTACTGTCACAGACTTAAAGAAAAGCCACCCTCCCCACCCCTGTGCTTTGGTCAGACAACCAACAATCACCTACCCACACCACAGTGTGGGTTCACTCTAATTGGTGATCAAAAGCAAACTATCATTGAAGCCTAGACTAGTCCAGGAAAAATTGCCAATGAAGACATGCTACAGTGTAAAGTCTGACTTAACAAGGCCACAAACTCTAACTGCAGTTAAAGTGCCAAAGCAGCAACCCCCCCAGCCCTGTGCTTTTGACACACAACTCACAGTTAGAACTGTCCCTGGGCTGTTTGGCAAAGCAGGCCTTGACGGCAAGCCCCCTCAATTTTGAGAGGCCACAATGGCTTGAACACGGGCTGCGCCCGTGCTCAAGCGAAAACTCCAGTAGCTACCTTTTAGCAAATTCGCTCAGATATCAAGGGCCAAACGCCTAAAATTCAGTCAAAAATCGGCTGATCACACTCGATTTACTCAGCCTGGCTCACAGAATGCCATTCTGGAGAGAAACGCACCGATAACTATAAATTTCTAACTGGATTTGTCAAAAGGTGCCTGCAGAAATTGTGTAAACAAGCCAATTCTGCTACTGTCACAGACTTAAAGAAAAGCCACCCTCCCCACCCCTGTGCTTTGGTCAGACAACCAACAATCACCTACCCACACCACAGTGTGGGTTCACTCTAATTGGTGATCAAAAGCAAACTATCATTGAAGCCTAGACTAGTCCAGGAAAAATTGCCAATGAAGACATGCTACAGTGTAAAGTCTGACTTAACAAGGCCACAAACTCTAACTGCAGTTAAAGTGCCAAAGCAGCAACCCCCCCAGCCCTGTGCTTTTGACACACAACTCACAGTTAGAACTGTCCCTGGGCTGTTTGGCAAAGCAGGCCTTGACGGCAAGCCCCCTCAATTTTGAGAGGCCACAATGGCTTGAACACGGGCTGCGCCCGTGCTCAAGCGAAAACTCCAGTAGCTACCTTTTAGCAAATTCGCTCAGATATCAAGGGCCAAACGCCTAAAATTCAGTCAAAAATCGGCTGATCACACTCGATTTACTCAGCCTGGCTCACAGAATGCCATTCTGGAGAGAAACGCACCGATAACTATAAATTTCTAACTGGATTTGTCAAAAGGTGCCTGCAGAAATTGTGTAAACAAGCCAATTCTGCTACTGTCACAGACTTAAAGAAAAGCCACCCTCCCCACCCCTGTGCTTTGGTCAGACAACCAACAATCACCTACCCACACCACAGTGTGGGTTCACTCTAATTGGTGATCAAAAGCAAACTATCATTGAAGCCTAGACTAGTCCAGGAAAAATTGCCAATGAAGACATGCTACAGTGTAAAGTCTGACTTAACAAGGCCACAAACTCTAACTGCAGTTAAAGTGCCAAAGCAGCAACCCCCCCAGCCCTGTGCTTTTGACACACAACTCACAGTTAGAACTGTCCCTGGGCTGTTTGGCAAAGCAGGCCTTGACGGCAAGCCCCCTCAATTTTGAGAGGCCACAATGGCTTGAACACGGGCTGCGCCCGTGCTCAAGCGAAAACTCCAGTAGCTACCTTTTAGCAAATTCGCTCAGATATCAAGGGCCAAACGCCTAAAATTCAGTCAAAAATCGGCTGATCACACTCGATTTACTCAGCCTGGCTCACAGAATGCCATTCTGGAGAGAAACGCACCGATAACTATAAATTTCTAACTGGATTTGTCAAAAGGTGCCTGCAGAAATTGTGTAAACAAGCCAATTCTGCTACTGTCACAGACTTAAAGAAAAGCCACCCTCCCCACCCCTGTGCTTTGGTCAGACAACCAACAATCACCTACCCACACCACAGTGTGGGTTCACTCTAATTGGTGATCAAAAGCAAACTATCATTGAAGCCTAGACTAGTCCAGGAAAAATTGCCAATGAAGACATGCTACAGTGTAAAGTCTGACTTAACAAGGCCACAAACTCTAACTGCAGTTAAAGTGCCAAAGCAGCAACCCCCCCAGCCCTGTGCTTTTGACACACAACTCACAGTTAGAACTGTCCCTGGGCTGTTTGGCAAAGCAGGCCTTGACGGCAAGCCCCCTCAATTTTGAGAGGCCACAATGGCTTGAACACGGGCTGCGCCCGTGCTCAAGCGAAAACTCCAGTAGCTACCTTTTAGCAAATTCGCTCAGATATCAAGGGCCAAACGCCTAAAATTCAGTCAAAAATCGGCTGATCACACTCGATTTACTCAGCCTGGCTCACAGAATGCCATTCTGGAGAGAAACGCACCGATAACTATAAATTTCTAACTGGATTTGTCAAAAGGTGCCTGCAGAAATTGTGTAAACAAGCCAATTCTGCTACTGTCACAGACTTAAAGAAAAGCCACCCTCCCCACCCCTGTGCTTTGGTCAGACAACCAACAATCACCTACCCACACCACAGTGTGGGTTCACTCTAATTGGTGATCAAAAGCAAACTATCATTGAAGCCTAGACTAGTCCAGGAAAAATTGCCAATGAAGACATGCTACAGTGTAAAGTCTGACTTAACAAGGCCACAAACTCTAACTGCAGTTAAAGTGCCAAAGCAGCAACCCCCCCAGCCCTGTGCTTTTGACACACAACTCACAGTTAGAACTGTCCCTGGGCTGTTTGGCAAAGCAGGCCTTGACGGCAAGCCCCCTCAATTTTGAGAGGCCACAATGGCTTGAACACGGGCTGCGCCCGTGCTCAAGCGAAAACTCCAGTAGCTACCTTTTAGCAAATTCGCTCAGATATCAAGGGCCAAACGCCTAAAATTCAGTCAAAAATCGGCTGATCACACTCGATTTACTCAGCCTGGCTCACAGAATGCCATTCTGGAGAGAAACGCACCGATAACTATAAATTTCTAACTGGATTTGTCAAAAGGTGCCTGCAGAAATTGTGTAAACAAGCCAATTCTGCTACTGTCACAGACTTAAAGAAAAGCCACCCTCCCCACCCCTGTGCTTTGGTCAGACAACCAACAATCACCTACCCACACCACAGTGTGGGTTCACTCTAATTGGTGATCAAAAGCAAACTATCATTGAAGCCTAGACTAGTCCAGGAAAAATTGCCAATGAAGACATGCTACAGTGTAAAGTCTGACTTAACAAGGCCACAAACTCTAACTGCAGTTAAAGTGCCAAAGCAGCAACCCCCCCAGCCCTGTGCTTTTGACACACAACTCACAGTTAGAACTGTCCCTGGGCTGTTTGGCAAAGCAGGCCTTGACGGCAAGCCCCCTCAATTTTGAGAGGCCACAATGGCTTGAACACGGGCTGCGCCCGTGCTCAAGCGAAAACTCCAGTAGCTACCTTTTAGCAAATTCGCTCAGATATCAAGGGCCAAACGCCTAAAATTCAGTCAAAAATCGGCTGATCACACTCGATTTACTCAGCCTGGCTCACAGAATGCCATTCTGGAGAGAAACGCACCGATAACTATAAATTTCTAACTGGATTTGTCAAAAGGTGCCTGCAGAAATTGTGTAAACAAGCCAATTCTGCTACTGTCACAGACTTAAAGAAAAGCCACCCTCCCCACCCCTGTGCTTTGGTCAGACAACCAACAATCACCTACCCACACCACAGTGTGGGTTCACTCTAATTGGTGATCAAAAGCAAACTATCATTGAAGCCTAGACTAGTCCAGGAAAAATTGCCAATGAAGACATGCTACAGTGTAAAGTCTGACTTAACAAGGCCACAAACTCTAACTGCAGTTAAAGTGCCAAAGCAGCAACCCCCCCAGCCCTGTGCTTTTGACACACAACTCACAGTTAGAACTGTCCCTGGGCTGTTTGGCAAAGCAGGCCTTGACGGCAAGCCCCCTCAATTTTGAGAGGCCACAATGGCTTGAACACGGGCTGCGCCCGTGCTCAAGCGAAAACTCCAGTAGCTACCTTTTAGCAAATTCGCTCAGATATCAAGGGCCAAACGCCTAAAATTCAGTCAAAAATCGGCTGATCACACTCGATTTACTCAGCCTGGCTCACAGAATGCCATTCTGGAGAGAAACGCACCGATAACTATAAATTTCTAACTGGATTTGTCAAAAGGTGCCTGCAGAAATTGTGTAAACAAGCCAATTCTGCTACTGTCACAGACTTAAAGAAAAGCCACCCTCCCCACCCCTGTGCTTTGGTCAGACAACCAACAATCACCTACCCACACCACAGTGTGGGTTCACTCTAATTGGTGATCAAAAGCAAACTATCATTGAAGCCTAGACTAGTCCAGGAAAAATTGCCAATGAAGACATGCTACAGTGTAAAGTCTGACTTAACAAGGCCACAAACTCTAACTGCAGTTAAAGTGCCAAAGCAGCAACCCCCCCAGCCCTGTGCTTTTGACACACAACTCACAGTTAGAACTGTCCCTGGGCTGTTTGGCAAAGCAGGCCTTGACGGCAAGCCCCCTCAATTTTGAGAGGCCACAATGGCTTGAACACGGGCTGCGCCCGTGCTCAAGCGAAAACTCCAGTAGCTACCTTTTAGCAAATTCGCTCAGATATCAAGGGCCAAACGCCTAAAATTCAGTCAAAAATCGGCTGATCACACTCGATTTACTCAGCCTGGCTCACAGAATGCCATTCTGGAGAGAAACGCACCGATAACTATAAATTTCTAACTGGATTTGTCAAAAGGTGCCTGCAGAAATTGTGTAAACAAGCCAATTCTGCTACTGTCACAGACTTAAAGAAAAGCCACCCTCCCCACCCCTGTGCTTTGGTCAGACAACCAACAATCACCTACCCACACCACAGTGTGGGTTCACTCTAATTGGTGATCAAAAGCAAACTATCATTGAAGCCTAGACTAGTCCAGGAAAAATTGCCAATGAAGACATGCTACAGTGTAAAGTCTGACTTAACAAGGCCACAAACTCTAACTGCAGTTAAAGTGCCAAAGCAGCAACCCCCCCAGCCCTGTGCTTTTGACACACAACTCACAGTTAGAACTGTCCCTGGGCTGTTTGGCAAAGCAGGCCTTGACGGCAAGCCCCCTCAATTTTGAGAGGCCACAATGGCTTGAACACGGGCTGCGCCCGTGCTCAAGCGAAAACTCCAGTAGCTACCTTTTAGCAAATTCGCTCAGATATCAAGGGCCAAACGCCTAAAATTCAGTCAAAAATCGGCTGATCACACTCGATTTACTCAGCCTGGCTCACAGAATGCCATTCTGGAGAGAAACGCACCGATAACTATAAATTTCTAACTGGATTTGTCAAAAGGTGCCTGCAGAAATTGTGTAAACAAGCCAATTCTGCTACTGTCACAGACTTAAAGAAAAGCCACCCTCCCCACCCCTGTGCTTTGGTCAGACAACCAACAATCACCTACCCACACCACAGTGTGGGTTCACTCTAATTGGTGATCAAAAGCAAACTATCATTGAAGCCTAGACTAGTCCAGGAAAAATTGCCAATGAAGACATGCTACAGTGTAAAGTCTGACTTAACAAGGCCACAAACTCTAACTGCAGTTAAAGTGCCAAAGCAGCAACCCCCCCAGCCCTGTGCTTTTGACACACAACTCACAGTTAGAACTGTCCCTGGGCTGTTTGGCAAAGCAGGCCTTGACGGCAAGCCCCCTCAATTTTGAGAGGCCACAATGGCTTGAACACGGGCTGCGCCCGTGCTCAAGCGAAAACTCCAGTAGCTACCTTTTAGCAAATTCGCTCAGATATCAAGGGCCAAACGCCTAAAATTCAGTCAAAAATCGGCTGATCACACTCGATTTACTCAGCCTGGCTCACAGAATGCCATTCTGGAGAGAAACGCACCGATAACTATAAATTTCTAACTGGATTTGTCAAAAGGTGCCTGCAGAAATTGTGTAAACAAGCCAATTCTGCTACTGTCACAGACTTAAAGAAAAGCCACCCTCCCCACCCCTGTGCTTTGGTCAGACAACCAACAATCACCTACCCACACCACAGTGTGGGTTCACTCTAATTGGTGATCAAAAGCAAACTATCATTGAAGCCTAGACTAGTCCAGGAAAAATTGCCAATGAAGACATGCTACAGTGTAAAGTCTGACTTAACAAGGCCACAAACTCTAACTGCAGTTAAAGTGCCAAAGCAGCAACCCCCCCAGCCCTGTGCTTTTGACACACAACTCACAGTTAGAACTGTCCCTGGGCTGTTTGGCAAAGCAGGCCTTGACGGCAAGCCCCCTCAATTTTGAGAGGCCACAATGGCTTGAACACGGGCTGCGCCCGTGCTCAAGCGAAAACTCCAGTAGCTACCTTTTAGCAAATTCGCTCAGATATCAAGGGCCAAACGCCTAAAATTCAGTCAAAAATCGGCTGATCACACTCGATTTACTCAGCCTGGCTCACAGAATGCCATTCTGGAGAGAAACGCACCGATAACTATAAATTTCTAACTGGATTTGTCAAAAGGTGCCTGCAGAAATTGTGTAAACAAGCCAATTCTGCTACTGTCACAGACTTAAAGAAAAGCCACCCTCCCCACCCCTGTGCTTTGGTCAGACAACCAACAATCACCTACCCACACCACAGTGTGGGTTCACTCTAATTGGTGATCAAAAGCAAACTATCATTGAAGCCTAGACTAGTCCAGGAAAAATTGCCAATGAAGACATGCTACAGTGTAAAGTCTGACTTAACAAGGCCACAAACTCTAACTGCAGTTAAAGTGCCAAAGCAGCAACCCCCCCAGCCCTGTGCTTTTGACACACAACTCACAGTTAGAACTGTCCCTGGGCTGTTTGGCAAAGCAGGCCTTGACGGCAAGCCCCCTCAATTTTGAGAGGCCACAATGGCTTGAACACGGGCTGCGCCCGTGCTCAAGCGAAAACTCCAGTAGCTACCTTTTAGCAAATTCGCTCAGATATCAAGGGCCAAACGCCTAAAATTCAGTCAAAAATCGGCTGATCACACTCGATTTACTCAGCCTGGCTCACAGAATGCCATTCTGGAGAGAAACGCACCGATAACTATAAATTTCTAACTGGATTTGTCAAAAGGTGCCTGCAGAAATTGTGTAAACAAGCCAATTCTGCTACTGTCACAGACTTAAAGAAAAGCCACCCTCCCCACCCCTGTGCTTTGGTCAGACAACCAACAATCACCTACCCACACCACAGTGTGGGTTCACTCTAATTGGTGATCAAAAGCAAACTATCATTGAAGCCTAGACTAGTCCAGGAAAAATTGCCAATGAAGACATGCTACAGTGTAAAGTCTGACTTAACAAGGCCACAAACTCTAACTGCAGTTAAAGTGCCAAAGCAGCAACCCCCCCAGCCCTGTGCTTTTGACACACAACTCACAGTTAGAACTGTCCCTGGGCTGTTTGGCAAAGCAGGCCTTGACGGCAAGCCCCCTCAATTTTGAGAGGCCACAATGGCTTGAACACGGGCTGCGCCCGTGCTCAAGCGAAAACTCCAGTAGCTACCTTTTAGCAAATTCGCTCAGATATCAAGGGCCAAACGCCTAAAATTCAGTCAAAAATCGGCTGATCACACTCGATTTACTCAGCCTGGCTCACAGAATGCCATTCTGGAGAGAAACGCACCGATAACTATAAATTTCTAACTGGATTTGTCAAAAGGTGCCTGCAGAAATTGTGTAAACAAGCCAATTCTGCTACTGTCACAGACTTAAAGAAAAGCCACCCTCCCCACCCCTGTGCTTTGGTCAGACAACCAACAATCACCTACCCACACCACAGTGTGGGTTCACTCTAATTGGTGATCAAAAGCAAACTATCATTGAAGCCTAGACTAGTCCAGGAAAAATTGCCAATGAAGACATGCTACAGTGTAAAGTCTGACTTAACAAGGCCACAAACTCTAACTGCAGTTAAAGTGCCAAAGCAGCAACCCCCCCAGCCCTGTGCTTTTGACACACAACTCACAGTTAGAACTGTCCCTGGGCTGTTTGGCAAAGCAGGCCTTGACGGCAAGCCCCCTCAATTTTGAGAGGCCACAATGGCTTGAACACGGGCTGCGCCCGTGCTCAAGCGAAAACTCCAGTAGCTACCTTTTAGCAAATTCGCTCAGATATCAAGGGCCAAACGCCTAAAATTCAGTCAAAAATCGGCTGATCACACTCGATTTACTCAGCCTGGCTCACAGAATGCCATTCTGGAGAGAAACGCACCGATAACTATAAATTTCTAACTGGATTTGTCAAAAGGTGCCTGCAGAAATTGTGTAAACAAGCCAATTCTGCTACTGTCACAGACTTAAAGAAAAGCCACCCTCCCCACCCCTGTGCTTTGGTCAGACAACCAACAATCACCTACCCACACCACAGTGTGGGTTCACTCTAATTGGTGATCAAAAGCAAACTATCATTGAAGCCTAGACTAGTCCAGGAAAAATTGCCAATGAAGACATGCTACAGTGTAAAGTCTGACTTAACAAGGCCACAAACTCTAACTGCAGTTAAAGTGCCAAAGCAGCAACCCCCCCAGCCCTGTGCTTTTGACACACAACTCACAGTTAGAACTGTCCCTGGGCTGTTTGGCAAAGCAGGCCTTGACGGCAAGCCCCCTCAATTTTGAGAGGCCACAATGGCTTGAACACGGGCTGCGCCCGTGCTCAAGCGAAAACTCCAGTAGCTACCTTTTAGCAAATTCGCTCAGATATCAAGGGCCAAACGCCTAAAATTCTGTCAAAAATCGGCTGATCACACTCGATTTACTCAGCCTGGCTCACAGAATGCCATTCTGGAGAGAAACGCACCGATAACTATAAATTTCTAACTGGATTTGTCAAAAGGTGCCTGCAGAAATTGTGTAAACAAGCCAATTCTGCTACTGTCACAGACTTAAAGAAAAGCCACCCTCCCCACCCCTGTGCTTTGGTCAGACAACCAACAATCACCTACCCACACCACAGTGTGGGTTCACTCTAATTGGTGATCAAAAGCAAACTATCATTGAAGCCTAGACTAGTCCAGGAAAAATTGCCAATGAAGACATGCTACAGTGTAAAGTCTGACTTAACAAGGCCACAAACTCTAACTGCAGTTAAAGTGCCAAAGCAGCAACCCCCCCAGCCCTGTGCTTTTGACACACAACTCACAGTTAGAACTGTCCCTGGGCTGTTTGGCAAAGCAGGCCTTGACGGCAAGCCCCCTCAATTTTGAGAGGCCACAATGGCTTGAACACGGGCTGCGCCCGTGCTCAAGCGAAAACTCCAGTAGCTACCTTTTAGCAAATTCGCTCAGATATCAAGGGCCAAACGCCTAAAATTCAGTCAAAAATCGGCTGATCACACTCGATTTACTCAGCCTGGCTCACAGAATGCCATTCTGGAGAGAAACGCACCGATAACTATAAATTTCTAACTGGATTTGTCAAAAGGTGCCTGCAGAAATTGTGTAAACAAGCCAATTCTGCTACTGTCACAGACTTAAAGAAAAGCCACCCTCCCCACCCCTGTGCTTTGGTCAGACAACCAACAATCACCTACCCACACCACAGTGTGGGTTCACTCTAATTGGTGATCAAAAGCAAACTATCATTGAAGCCTAGACTAGTCCAGGAAAAATTGCCAATGAAGACATGCTACAGTGTAAAGTCTGACTTAACAAGGCCACAAACTCTAACTGCAGTTAAAGTGCCAAAGCAGCAACCCCCCCAGCCCTGTGCTTTTGACACACAACTCACAGTTAGAACTGTCCCTGGGCTGTTTGGCAAAGCAGGCCTTGACGGCAAGCCCCCTCAATTTTGAGAGGCCACAATGGCTTGAACACGGGCTGCGCCCGTGCTCAAGCGAAAACTCCAGTAGCTACCTTTTAGCAAATTCGCTCAGATATCAAGGGCCAAACGCCTAAAATTCTGTCAAAAATCGGCTGATCACACTCGATTTACTCAGCCTGGCTCACAGAATGCCATTCTGGAGAGAAACGCACCGATAACTATAAATTTCTAACTGGATTTGTCAAAAGGTGCCTGCAGAAATTGTGTAAACAAGCCAATTCTGCTACTGTCACAGACTTAAAGAAAAGCCACCCTCCCCACCCCTGTGCTTTGGTCAGACAACCAACAATCACCTACCCACACCACAGTGTGGGTTCACTCTAATTGGTGATCAAAAGCAAACTATCATTGAAGCCTAGACTAGTCCAGGAAAAATTGCCAATGAAGACATGCTACAGTGTAAAGTCTGACTTAACAAGGCCACAAACTCTAACTGCAGTTAAAGTGCCAAAGCAGCAACCCCCCCAGCCCTGTGCTTTTGACACACAACTCACAGTTAGAACTGTCCCTGGGCTGTTTGGCAAAGCAGGCCTTGACGGCAAGCCCCCTCAATTTTGAGAGGCCACAATGGCTTGAACACGGGCTGCGCCCGTGCTCAAGCGAAAACTCCAGTAGCTACCTTTTAGCAAATTCGCTCAGATATCAAGGGCCAAACGCCTAAAATTCAGTCAAAAATCGGCTGATCACACTCGATTTACTCAGCCTGGCTCACAGAATGCCATTCTGGAGAGAAACGCACCGATAACTATAAATTTCTAACTGGATTTGTCAAAAGGTGCCTGCAGAAATTGTGTAAACAAGCCAATTCTGCTACTGTCACAGACTTAAAGAAAAGCCACCCTCCCCACCCCTGTGCTTTGGTCAGACAACCAACAATCACCTACCCACACCACAGTGTGGGTTCACTCTAATTGGTGATCAAAAGCAAACTATCATTGAAGCCTAGACTAGTCCAGGAAAAATTGCCAATGAAGACATGCTAACAGTGTAAAGTCCTAGACTTAACAAGGCCACAAACTCTAACATGCGTATTTAAAGTGCCAAAGCAGCAACCCCCCCAGCCCTGTGCTTTTGACACACAACTCACAGTTAGTAACTGTCCCCTGTGGCTGTGGTTGGCATAAGCAGTGCCTTGAAACGGCAAGCCCCCACAGTCAAAATTTTTGAGGTGCCACAATGGGCTTGAACACGGGCTGCGCCCGTGCTCAAGCGAAAACTCCAGTAGCGACCTTTTCGCAAATTCGTTCAGATAGCAATGGACAAACGCCTTAAATTCTGTCAAATATGTGCTGATCCCACTCGATTTACTCAGCCTGGCTCTCAGAATTCCATTCTGGAGAGAAACGCACCGATAACTATAAATTTC
Organism: Montipora capricornis; assembly: GCF_036669925.1. Lineage (NCBI taxonomy): Eukaryota > Metazoa > Cnidaria > Anthozoa > Scleractinia > Acroporidae > Montipora > Montipora capricornis. Next base: position 60,656,908 of record NC_090885.1, read on the forward strand.
TAACTGGATTTGTCAAAAGGTGCCTGCAGAAATTGTGTAAACAAGCCAATTCTGCTACTGTCACAGACTTAAAGAAAAGCCCCCCTCCCCACCCCTGTGCTTTGGTCAGACAACCAACAATCACCTACCCACACCACAGTGTGGGTTCACTCTAATTGGTGATCAAAAGCAAACTATCATTGAAGCCTAGACTAGTCCAGGAAAAATTGCCAATGAAGACATGCTACAGTGTAAAGTCTGACTTAACAAGGCCACAAACTCTAACTGCAGTTAAAGTGCCAAAGCAGCAACCCCCCAGCCCTGTGCTTTTGACACACAACTCACAGTTAGAACTGTCCCTGGGCTGTTTGGCAAAGCAGGCCTTGACGGCAAGCCCCCTCAATTTTGAGAGGCCACAATGGCTTGAACACGGGCTGCGCCCGTGCTCAAGCGAAAACTCCAGTAGCTACCTTTTAGCAAATTCGCTCAGATATCAAGGGCCACAAACGCCTAAAATTCAGTCAAAAATCGGCTGATCACACTCGATTTACTCAGCCTGGCTCACAGAATGCCATTCTGGAGAGAAACGCACCGATAACTATAAATTTCTAACTGGATTTGTCAAAAGGTGCCTGCAGAAATTGTGTAAACAAGCCAATTCTGCTACTGTCACAGACTTAAAGAAAAGCCACCCTCCCCACCCCTGTGCTTTGGTCAGACAACCAACAATCACCTACCCACACCACAGTGTGGGTTCACTCTAATTGGTGATCAAAAGCAAACTATCATTGAAGCCTAGACTAGTCCAGGAAAAATTGCCAATGAAGACATGCTACAGTGTAAAGTCTGACTTAACAAGGCCACAAACTCTAACTGCAGTTAAAGTGCCAAAGAAGCAACCCCCCCAGCCCAAAACTGTTGACACACAACTCACAGTTAGAACTGTCCCTGGGCTGTTTGTCAAAGCAGGCCTTGACGGCAAGCCCCCTCAATTTTGAGAGGCCACAATGGCTTGAACACGGGCTGCGCCCGTGCTCAAGCGAAAACTCCAGTAGCTACCTTTTAGCAAATTCGCTCAGATATCAAGGGCCAAACGCCTAAAATTCTGTCAAAAATCGGCTGATCACACTCGATTTACTCAGCCTGGCTCACAGAATGCCATTCTGGAGAGAAACGCACCGATAACTATAAATTTCTAACTGGATTTGTCAAAAGGTGCCTGCAGAAATTGTGTAAACAAGCCAATTCTGCTACTGTCACAGACTTAAAGAAAAGCCACCCTCCCCACCCCTGTGCTTTGGTCAGACAACCAACAATCACCTACCCACACCACAGTGTGGGTTCACTCTAATTGGTGATCAAAAGCAAACTATCATTGAAGCCTAGACTAGTCCAGGAAAAATTGCCAATGAAGACATGCTACAGTGTAAAGTCTGACTTAACAAGGCCACAAACTCTAACTGCAGTTAAAGTGCCAAAGCAGCAACCCCCCCAGCCCTGTGCTTTTGACACACAACTCACAGTTAGAACTGTCCCTGGGCTGTTTGGCAAAGCAGGCCTTGACGGCAAGCCCCCTCAATTTTGAGAGGCCACAATGGCTTGAACACGGGCTGCGCCCGTGCTCAAGCGAAAACTCCAGTAGCTACCTTTTAGCAAATTCGCTCAGATATCAAGGGCCAAACGCCTAAAATTCTGTCAAAAATCGGCTGATCACACTCGATTTACTCAGCCTGGCTCACAGAATGCCATTCTGGAGAGAAACGCACCGATAACTATAAATTTCTAACTGGATTTGTCAAAAGGTGCCTGCAGAAATTGTGTAAACAAGCCAATTCTGCTACTGTCACAGACTTAAAGAAAAGCCACCCTCCCCACCCCTGTGCTTTGGTCAGACAACCAACAATCACCTACCCACACCACAGTGTGGGTTCACTCTAATTGGTGATCAAAAGCAAACTATCATTGAAGCCTAGACTAGTCCAGGAAAAATTGCCAATGAAGACATGCTACAGTGTAAAGTCTGACTTAACAAGGCCACAAACTCTAACTGCAGTTAAAGTGCCAAAGCAGCAACCCCCCCAGCCCTGTGCTTTTGACACACAACTCACAGTTAGAACTGTCCCTGGGCTGTTTGGCAAAGCAGGCCTTGACGGCAAGCCCCCTCAATTTTGAGAGGCCACAATGGCTTGAACACGGGCTGCGCCCGTGCTCAAGCGAAAACTCCAGTAGCTACCTTTTAGCAAATTCGCTCAGATATCAAGGGCCAAACGCCTAAAATTCAGTCAAAAATCGGCTGATCACACTCGATTTACTCAGCCTGGCTCACAGAATGCCATTCTGGAGAGAAACGCACCGATAACTATAAATTTCTAACTGGATTTGTCAAAAGGTGCCTGCAGAAATTGTGTAAACAAGCCAATTCTGCTACTGTCACAGACTTAAAGAAAAGCCACCCTCCCCACCCCTGTGCTTTGGTCAGACAACCAACAATCACCTACCCACACCACAGTGTGGGTTCACTCTAATTGGTGATCAAAAGCAAACTATCATTGAAGCCTAGACTAGTCCAGGAAAAATTGCCAATGAAGACATGCTACAGTGTAAAGTCTGACTTAACAAGGCCACAAACTCTAACTGCAGTTAAAGTGCCAAAGCAGCAACCCCCCCAGCCCTGTGCTTTTGACACACAACTCACAGTTAGAACTGTCCCTGGGCTGTTTGGCAAAGCAGGCCTTGACGGCAAGCCCCCTCAATTTTGAGAGGCCACAATGGCTTGAACACGGGCTGCGCCCGTGCTCAAGCGAAAACTCCAGTAGCTACCTTTTAGCAAATTCGCTCAGATATCAAGGGCCAAACGCCTAAAATTCAGTCAAAAATCGGCTGATCACACTCGATTTACTCAGCCTGGCTCACAGAATGCCATTCTGGAGAGAAACGCACCGATAACTATAAATTTCTAACTGGATTTGTCAAAAGGTGCCTGCAGAAATTGTGTAAACAAGCCAATTCTGCTACTGTCACAGACTTAAAGAAAAGCCACCCTCCCCACCCCTGTGCTTTGGTCAGACAACCAACAATCACCTACCCACACCACAGTGTGGGTTCACTCTAATTGGTGATCAAAAGCAAACTATCATTGAAGCCTAGACTAGTCCAGGAAAAATTGCCAATGAAGACATGCTACAGTGTAAAGTCTGACTTAACAAGGCCACAAACTCTAACTGCAGTTAAAGTGCCAAAGCAGCAACCCCCCAGCCCTGTGCTTTTGACACACAACTCACAGTTAGAACTGTCCCTGGGCTGTTTGGCAAAGCAGGCCTTGACGGCAAGCCCCCTCAATTTTGAGAGGCCACAATGGCTTGAACACGGGCTGCGCCCGTGCTCAAGCGAAAACTCCAGTAGCTACCTTTTAGCAAATTCGCTCAGATATCAAGGGCCAAACGCCTAAAATTCTGTCAAAAATCGGCTGATCACACTCGATTTACTCAGCCTGGCTCACAGAATGCCATTCTGGAGAGAAACGCACCGATAACTATAAATTTCTAACTGGATTTGTCAAAAGGTGCCTGCAGAAATTGTGTAAACAAGCCAATTCTGCTACTGTCACAGACTTAAAGAAAAGCCACCCTCCCCACCCCTGTGCTTTGGTCAGACAACCAACAATCACCTACCCACACCACAGTGTGGGTTCACTCTAATTGGTGATCAAAAGCAAACTATCATTGAAGCCTAGACTAGTCCAGGAAAAATTGCCAATGAAGACATGCTACAGTGTAAAGTCTGACTTAACAAGGCCACAAACTCTAACTGCAGTTAAAGTGCCAAAGCAGCAACCCCCCAGCCCTGTGCTTTTGACACACAACTCACAGTTAGAACTGTCCCTGGGCTGTTTGGCAAAGCAGGCCTTGACGGCAAGCCCCCTCAATTTTGAGAGGCCACAATGGCTTGAACACGGGCTGCGCCCGTGCTCAAGCGAAAACTCCAGTAGCTACCTTTTAGCAAATTCGCTCAGATATCAAGGGCCAAACGCCTAAAATTCAGTCAAAAATCGGCTGATCACACTCGATTTACTCAGCCTGGCTCACAGAATGCCATTCTGGAGAGAAACGCACCGATAACTATAAATTTCTAACTGGATTTGTCAAAAGGTGCCTGCAGAAATTGTGTAAACAAGCCAATTCTGCTACTGTCACAGACTTAAAGAAAAGCCACCCTCCCCACCCCTGTGCTTTGGTCAGACAACCAACAATCACCTACCCACACCACAGTGTGGGTTCACTCTAATTGGTGATCAAAAGCAAACTATCATTGAAGCCTAGACTAGTCCAGGAAAAATTGCCAATGAAGACATGCTACAGTGTAAAGTCTGACTTAACAAGGCCACAAACTCTAACTGCAGTTAAAGTGCCAAAGCAGCAACCCCCCAGCCCTGTGCTTTTGACACACAACTCACAGTTAGAACTGTCCCTGGGCTGTTTGGCAAAGCAGGCCTTGACGGCAAGCCCCCTCAATTTTGAGAGGCCACAATGGCTTGAACACGGGCTGCGCCCGTGCTCAAGCGAAAACTCCAGTAGCTACCTTTTAGCAAATTCGCTCAGATATCAAGGGCCAAACGCCTAAAATTCTGTCAAAAATCGGCTGATCACACTCGATTTACTCAGCCTGGCTCACAGAATGCCATTCTGGAGAGAAACGCACCGATAACTATAAATTTCTAACTGGATTTGTCAAAAGGTGCCTGCAGAAATTGTGTAAACAAGCCAATTCTGCTACTGTCACAGACTTAAAGAAAAGCCACCCTCCCCACCCCTGTGCTTTGGTCAGACAACCAACAATCACCTACCCACACCACAGTGTGGGTTCACTCTAATTGGTGATCAAAAGCAAACTATCATTGAAGCCTAGACTAGTCCAGGAAAAATTGCCAATGAAGACATGCTACAGTGTAAAGTCTGACTTAACAAGGCCACAAACTCTAACTGCAGTTAAAGTGCCAAAGCAGCAACCCCCCCAGCCCTGTGCTTTTGACACACAACTCACAGTTAGAACTGTCCCTGGGCTGTTTGGCAAAGCAGGCCTTGACGGCAAGCCCCCTCAATTTTGAGAGGCCACAATGGCTTGAACACGGGCTGCGCCCGTGCTCAAGCGAAAACTCCAGTAGCTACCTTTTAGCAAATTCGCTCAGATATCAAGGGCCAAACGCCTAAAATTCTGTCAAAAATCGGCTGATCACACTCGATTTACTCAGCCTGGCTCACAGAATGCCATTCTGGAGAGAAACGCACCGATAACTATAAATTTCTAACTGGATTTGTCAAAAGGTGCCTGCAGAAATTGTGTAAACAAGCCAATTCTGCTACTGTCACAGACTTAAAGAAAAGCCACCCTCCCCACCCCTGTGCTTTGGTCAGACAACCAACAATCACCTACCCACACCACAGTGTGGGTTCACTCTAATTGGTGATCAAAAGCAAACTATCATTGAAGCCTAGACTAGTCCAGGAAAAATTGCCAATGAAGACATGCTACAGTGTAAAGTCTGACTTAACAAGGCCACAAACTCTAACTGCAGTTAAAGTGCCAAAGCAGCAACCCCCCAGCCCTGTGCTTTTGACACACAACTCACAGTTAGAACTGTCCCTGGGCTGTTTGGCAAAGCAGGCCTTGACGGCAAGCCCCCTCAATTTTGAGAGGCCACAATGGCTTGAACACGGGCTGCGCCCGTGCTCAAGCGAAAACTCCAGTAGCTACCTTTTAGCAAATTCGCTCAGATATCAAGGGCCAAACGCCTAAAATTCAGTCAAAAATCGGCTGATCACACTCGATTTACTCAGCCTGGCTCACAGAATGCCATTCTGGAGAGAAACGCACCGATAACTATAAATTTCTAACTGGATTTGTCAAAAGGTGCCTGCAGAAATTGTGTAAACAAGCCAATTCTGCTACTGTCACAGACTTAAAGAAAAGCCACCCTCCCCACCCCTGTGCTTTGGTCAGACAACCAACAATCACCTACCCACACCACAGTGTGGGTTCACTCTAATTGGTGATCAAAAGCAAACTATCATTGAAGCCTAGACTAGTCCAGGAAAAATTGCCAATGAAGACATGCTACAGTGTAAAGTCTGACTTAACAAGGCCACAAACTCTAACTGCAGTTAAAGTGCCAAAGCAGCAACCCCCCCAGCCCTGTGCTTTTGACACACAACTCACAGTTAGAACTGTCCCTGGGCTGTTTGGCAAAGCAGGCCTTGACGGCAAGCCCCCTCAATTTTGAGAGGCCACAATGGCTTGAACACGGGCTGCGCCCGTGCTCAAGCGAAAACTCCAGTAGCTACCTTTTAGCAAATTCGCTCAGATATCAAGGGCCAAACGCCTAAAATTCAGTCAAAAATCGGCTGATCACACTCGATTTACTCAGCCTGGCTCACAGAATGCCATTCTGGAGAGAAACGCACCGATAACTATAAATTTCTAACTGGATTTGTCAAAAGGTGCCTGCAGAAATTGTGTAAACAAGCCAATTCTGCTACTGTCACAGACTTAAAGAAAAGCCACCCTCCCCACCCCTGTGCTTTGGTCAGACAACCAACAATCACCTACCCACACCACAGTGTGGGTTCACTCTAATTGGTGATCAAAAGCAAACTATCATTGAAGCCTAGACTAGTCCAGGAAAAATTGCCAATGAAGACATGCTACAGTGTAAAGTCTGACTTAACAAGGCCACAAACTCTAACTGCAGTTAAAGTGCCAAAGCAGCAACCCCCCCAGCCCTGTGCTTTTGACACACAACTCACAGTTAGAACTGTCCCTGGGCTGTTTGGCAAAGCAGGCCTTGACGGCAAGCCCCCTCAATTTTGAGAGGCCACAATGGCTTGAACACGGGCTGCGCCCGTGCTCAAGCGAAAACTCCAGTAGCTACCTTTTAGCAAATTCGCTCAGATATCAAGGGCCAAACGCCTAAAATTCTGTCAAAAATCGGCTGATCACACTCGATTTACTCAGCCTGGCTCACAGAATGCCATTCTGGAGAGAAACGCACCGATAACTATAAATTTCTAACTGGATTTGTCAAAAGGTGCCTGCAGAAATTGTGTAAACAAGCCAATTCTGCTACTGTCACAGACTTAAAGAAAAGCCACCCCCCACCCCTGTGCTTTGGTCAGACAACCAACAATCACCTACCCACACCACAGTGTGGGTTCACTCTAATTGGTGATCAAAAGCAAACTATCATTGAAGCCTAGACTAGTCCAGGAAAAATTGCCAATGAAGACATGCTACAGTGTAAAGTCTGACTTAACAAGGCCACAAACTCTAACTGCAGTTAAAGTGCCAAAGCAGCAACCCCCCCAGCCCTGTGCTTTTGACACACAACTCACAGTTAGAACTGTCCCTGGGCTGTTTGGCAAAGCAGGCCTTGACGGCAAGCCCCCTCAATTTTGAGAGGCCACAATGGCTTGAACACGGGCTGCGCCCGTGCTCAAGCGAAAACTCCAGTAGCTACCTTTTAGCAAATTCGCTCAGATATCAAGGGCCAAACGCCTAAAATTCTGTCAAAAATCGGCTGATCACACTCGATTTACTCAGCCTGGCTCACAGAATGCCATTCTGGAGAGAAACGCACCGATAACTATAAATTTCTAACTGGATTTGTCAAAAGGTGCCTGCAGAAATTGTGTAAACAAGCCAATTCTGCTACTGTCACAGACTTAAAGAAAAGCCACCCTCCCCACCCCTGTGCTTTGGTCAGACAACCAACAATCACCTACCCACACCACAGTGTGGGTTCACTCTAATTGGTGATCAAAAGCAAACTATCATTGAAGCCTAGACTAGTCCAGGAAAAATTGCCAATGAAGACATGCTACAGTGTAAAGTCTGACTTAACAAGGCCACAAACTCTAACTGCAGTTAAAGTGCCAAAGCAGCAACCCCCCAGCCCTGTGCTTTTGACACACAACTCACAGTTAGAACTGTCCCTGGGCTGTTTGGCAAAGCAGGCCTTGACGGCAAGCCCCCTCAATTTTGAGAGGCCACAATGGCTTGAACACGGGCTGCGCCCGTGCTCAAGCGAAAACTCCAGTAGCTACCTTTTAGCAAATTCGCTCAGATATCAAGGGCCAAACGCCTAAAATTCAGTCAAAAATCGGCTGATCACACTCGATTTACTCAGCCTGGCTCACAGAATGCCATTCTGGAGAGAAACGCACCGATAACTATAAATTTCTAACTGGATTTGTCAAAAGGTGCCTGCAGAAATTGTGTAAACAAGCCAATTCTGCTACTGTCACAGACTTAAAGAAAAGCCACCCTCCCCACCCCTGTGCTTTGGTCAGACAACCAACAATCACCTACCCACACCACAGTGTGGGTTCACTCTAATTGGTGATCAAAAGCAAACTATCATTGAAGCCTAGACTAGTCCAGGAAAAATTGCCAATGAAGACATGCTACAGTGTAAAGTCTGACTTAACAAGGCCACAAACTCTAACTGCAGTTAAAGTGCCAAAGCAGCAACCCCCCCAGCCCTGTGCTTTTGACACACAACTCACAGTTAGAACTGTCCCTGGGCTGTTTGGCAAAGCAGGCCTTGACGGCAAGCCCCCTCAATTTTGAGAGGCCACAATGGCTTGAACACGGGCTGCGCCCGTGCTCAAGCGAAAACTCCAGTAGCTACCTTTTAGCAAATTCGCTCAGATATCAAGGGCCAAACGCCTAAAATTCAGTCAAAAATCGGCTGATCACACTCGATTTACTCAGCCTGGCTCACAGAATGCCATTCTGGAGAGAAACGCACCGATAACTATAAATTTCTAACTGGATTTGTCAAAAGGTGCCTGCAGAAATTGTGTAAACAAGCCAATTCTGCTACTGTCACAGACTTAAAGAAAAGCCACCCTCCCCACCCCTGTGCTTTGGTCAGACAACCAACAATCACCTACCCACACCACAGTGTGGGTTCACTCTAATTGGTGATCAAAAGCAAACTATCATTGAAGCCTAGACTAGTCCAGGAAAAATTGCCAATGAAGACATGCTACAGTGTAAAGTCTGACTTAACAAGGCCACAAACTCTAACTGCAGTTAAAGTGCCAAAGCAGCAACCCCCCAGCCCTGTGCTTTTGACACACAACTCACAGTTAGAACTGTCCCTGGGCTGTTTGGCAAAGCAGGCCTTGACGGCAAGCCCCCTCAATTTTGAGAGGCCACAATGGCTTGAACACGGGCTGCGCCCGTGCTCAAGCGAAAACTCCAGTAGCTACCTTTTAGCAAATTCGCTCAGATATCAAGGGCCAAACGCCTAAAATTCTGTCAAAAATCGGCTGATCACACTCGATTTACTCAGCCTGGCTCACAGAATGCCATTCTGGAGAGAAACGCACCGATAACTATAAATTTCTAACTGGATTTGTCAAAAGGTGCCTGCAGAAATTGTAAACAAGCCAATTCTGCTACTGTCACAGACTTAAAGAAAAGCCACCCTCCCCACCCCTGTGCTTTGGTCAGACAACCAACAATCACCTACCCACACCACAGTGTGGGTTCACTCTAATTGGTGATCAAAAGCAAACTATCATTGAAGCCTAGACTAGTCCAGGAAAAATTGCCAATGAAGACATGCTACAGTGTAAAGTCTGACTTAACAAGGCCACAAACTCTAACTGCAGTTAAAGTGCCAAAGCAGCAACCCCCCAGCCCTGTGCTTTTGACACACAACTCACAGTTAGAACTGTCCCTGGGCTGTTTGGCAAAGCAGGCCTTGACGGCAAGCCCCCTCAATTTTGAGAGGCCACAATGGCTTGAACACGGGCTGCGCCCGTGCTCAAGCGAAAACTCCAGTAGCTACCTTTTAGCAAATTCGCTCAGATATCAAGGGCCAAACGCCTAAAATTCAGTCAAAAATCGGCTGATCACACTCGATTTACTCAGCCTGGCTCACAGAATGCCATTCTGGAGAGAAACGCACCGATAACTATAAATTTCTAACTGGATTTGTCAAAAGGTGCCTGCAGAAATTGTGTAAACAAGCCAATTCTGCTACTGTCACAGACTTAAAGAAAAGCCACCCTCCCCACCCCTGTGCTTTGGTCAGACAACCAACAATCACCTACCCACACCACAGTGTGGGTTCACTCTAATTGGTGATCAAAAGCAAACTATCATTGAAGCCTAGACTAGTCCAGGAAAAATTGCCAATGAAGACATGCTACAGTGTAAAGTCTGACTTAACAAGGCCACAAACTCTAACTGCAGTTAAAGTGCCAAAGCAGCAACCCCCCAGCCCTGTGCTTTTGACACACAACTCACAGTTAGAACTGTCCCTGGGCTGTTTGGCAAAGCAGGCCTTGACGGCAAGCCCCCTCAATTTTGAGAGGCCACAATGGCTTGAACACGGGCTGCGCCCGTGCTCAAGCGAAAACTCCAGTAGCTACCTTTTAGCAAATTCGCTCAGATATCAAGGGCCAAACGCCTAAAATTCAGTCAAAAATCGGCTGATCACACTCGATTTACTCAGCCTGGCTCACAGAATGCCATTCTGGAGAGAAACGCACCGATAACTATAAATTTCTAACTGGATTTGTCAAAAGGTGCCTGCAGAAATTGTGTAAACAAGCCAATTCTGCTACTGTCACAGACTTAAAGAAAAGCCACCCTCCCCACCCCTGTGCTTTGGTCAGACAACCAACAATCACCTACCCACACCACAGTGTGGGTTCACTCTAATTGGTGATCAAAAGCAAACTATCATTGAAGCCTAGACTAGTCCAGGAAAAATTGCCAATGAAGACATGCTACAGTGTAAAGTCTGACTTAACAAGGCCACAAACTCTAACTGCAGTTAAAGTGCCAAAGCAGCAACCCCCCCAGCCCTGTGCTTTTGACACACAACTCACAGTTAGAACTGTCCCTGGGCTGTTTGGCAAAGCAGGCCTTGACGGCAAGCCCCCTCAATTTTGAGAGGCCACAATGGCTTGAACACGGGCTGCGCCCGTGCTCAAGCGAAAACTCCAGTAGCTACCTTTTAGCAAATTCGCTCAGATATCAAGGGCCAAACGCCTAAAATTCAGTCAAAAATCGGCTGATCACACTCGATTTACTCAGCCTGGCTCACAGAATGCCATTCTGGAGAGAAACGCACCGATAACTATAAATTTCTAACTGGATTTGTCAAAAGGTGCCTGCAGAAATTGTGTAAACAAGCCAATTCTGCTACTGTCACAGACTTAAAGAAAAGCCACCCTCCCCACCCCTGTGCTTTGGTCAGACAACCAACAATCACCTACCCACACCACAGTGTGGGTTCACTCTAATTGGTGATCAAAAGCAAACTATCATTGAAGCCTAGACTAGTCCAGGAAAAATTGCCAATGAAGACATGCTACAGTGTAAAGTCTGACTTAACAAGGCCACAAACTCTAACTGCAGTTAAAGTGCCAAAGCAGCAACCCCCCCAGCCCTGTGCTTTTGACACACAACTCACAGTTAGAACTGTCCCTGGGCTGTTTGGCAAAGCAGGCCTTGACGGCAAGCCCCCTCAATTTTGAGAGGCCACAATGGCTTGAACACGGGCTGCGCCCGTGCTCAAGCGAAAACTCCAGTAGCTACCTTTTAGCAAATTCGCTCAGATATCAAGGGCCAAACGCCTAAAATTCTGTCAAAAATCGGCTGATCACACTCGATTTACTCAGCCTGGCTCACAGAATGCCATTCTGGAGAGAAACGCACCGATAACTATAAATTTCTAACTGGATTTGTCAAAAGGTGCCTGCAGAAATTGTGTAAACAAGCCAATTCTGCTACTGTCACAGACTTAAAGAAAAGCCACCCTCCCCACCCCTGTGCTTTGGTCAGACAACCAACAATCACCTACCCACACCACAGTGTGGGTTCACTCTAATTGGTGATCAAAAGCAAACTATCATTGAAGCCTAGACTAGTCCAGGAAAAATTGCCAATGAAGACATGCTACAGTGTAAAGTCTGACTTAACAAGGCCACAAACTCTAACTGCAGTTAAAGTGCCAAAGCAGCAACCCCCCCAGCCCTGTGCTTTTGACACACAACTCACAGTTAGAACTGTCCCTGGGCTGTTTGGCAAAGCAGGCCTTGACGGCAAGCCCCCTCAATTTTGAGAGGCCACAATGGCTTGAACACGGGCTGCGCCCGTGCTCAAGCGAAAACTCCAGTAGCTACCTTTTAGCAAATTCGCTCAGATATCAAGGGCCAAACGCCTAAAATTCAGTCAAAAATCGGCTGATCACACTCGATTTACTCAGCCTGGCTCACAGAATGCCATTCTGGAGAGAAACGCACCGATAACTATAAATTTCTAACTGGATTTGTCAAAAGGTGCCTGCAGAAATTGTGTAAACAAGCCAATTCTGCTACTGTCACAGACTTAAAGAAAAGCCACCCTCCCCACCCCTGTGCTTTGGTCAGACAACCAACAATCACCTACCCACCCCCCAGTGTGGGTTCACTCTAATTGGTGATCAAAAGCAAACTATCATTGAAGCCTAGACTAGTCCAGGAAAAATTGCCAATGAAGACATGCTACAGTGTAAAGTCTGACTTAACAAGGCCACAAACTCTAACTGCAGTTAAAGTGCCAAAGCAGCAACCCCCCCAGCCCTGTGCTTTTGACACACAACTCACAGTTAGAACTGTCCCTGGGCTGTTTGGCAAAGCAGGCCTTGACGGCAAGCCCCCTCAATTTTGAGAGGCCACAATGGCTTGAACACGGGCTGCGCCCGTGCTCAAGCGAAAACTCCAGTAGCTACCTTTTAGCAAATTCGCTCAGATATCAAGGGCCAAACGCCTAAAATTCTGTCAAAAATCGGCTGATCACACTCGATTTACTCAGCCTGGCTCACAGAATGCCATTCTGGAGAGAAACGCACCGATAACTATAAATTTCTAACTGGATTTGTCAAAAGGTGCCTGCAGAAATTGTGTAAACAAGCCAATTCTGCTACTGTCACAGACTTAAAGAAAAGCCACCCTCCCCACCCCTGTGCTTTGGTCAGACAACCAACAATCACCTACCCACACCACAGTGTGGGTTCACTCTAATTGGTGATCAAAAGCAAACTATCATTGAAGCCTAGACTAGTCCAGGAAAAATTGCCAATGAAGACATGCTACAGTGTAAAGTCTGACTTAACAAGGCCACAAACTCTAACTGCAGTTAAAGTGCCAAAGCAGCAACCCCCCCAGCCCTGTGCTTTTGACACACAACTCACAGTTAGAACTGTCCCTGGGCTGTTTGGCAAAGCAGGCCTTGACGGCAAGCCCCCTCAATTTTGAGAGGCCACAATGGCTTGAACACGGGCTGCGCCCGTGCTCAAGCGAAAACTCCAGTAGCTACCTTTTAGCAAATTCGCTCAGATATCAAGGGCCAAACGCCTAAAATTCAGTCAAAAATCGGCTGATCACACTCGATTTACTCAGCCTGGCTCACAGAATGCCATTCTGGAGAGAAACGCACCGATAACTATAAATTTCTAACTGGATTTGTCAAAAGGTGCCTGCAGAAATTGTGTAAACAAGCCAATTCTGCTACTGTCACAGACTTAAAGAAAAGCCACCCTCCCCACCCCTGTGCTTTGGTCAGACAACCAACAATCACCTACCCACACCACAGTGTGGGTTCACTCTAATTGGTGATCAAAAGCAAACTATCATTGAAGCCTAGACTAGTCCAGGAAAAATTGCCAATGAAGACATGCTACAGTGTAAAGTCTGACTTAACAAGGCCACAAACTCTAACTGCAGTTAAAGTGCCAAAGCAGCAACCCCCCAGCCCTGTGCTTTTGACACACAACTCACAGTTAGAACTGTCCCTGGGCTGTTTGGCAAAGCAGGCCTTGACGGCAAGCCCCCTCAATTTTGAGAGGCCACAATGGCTTGAACACGGGCTGCGCCCGTGCTCAAGCGAAAACCCAGTAGCTACCTTTTAGCAAATTCGCTCAGATATCAAGGGCCAAACGCCTAAAATTCAGTCAAAAATCGGCTGATCACACTCGATTTACTCAGCCTGGCTCACAGAATGCCATTCTGGAGAGAAACGCACCGATAACTATAAATTTCTAACTGGATTTGTCAAAAGGTGCCTGCAGAAATTGTGTAAACAAGCCAATTCTGCTACTGTCACAGACTTAAAGAAAAGCCACCCTCCCCACCCCTGTGCTTTGGTCAGACAACCAACAATCACCTACCCACACCACAGTGTGGGTTCACTCTAATTGGTGATCAAAAGCAAACTATCATTGAAGCCTAGACTAGTCCAGGAAAAATTGCCAATGAAGACATGCTACAGTGTAAAGTCTGACTTAACAAGGCCACAAACTCTAACTGCAGTTAAAGTGCCAAAGCAGCAACCCCCCCAGCCCTGTGCTTTTGACACACAACTCACAGTTAGAACTGTCCCTGGGCTGTTTGGCAAAGCAGGCCTTGACGGCAAGCCCCCTCAATTTTGAGAGGCCACAATGGCTTGAACACGGGCTGCGCCCGTGCTCAAGCGAAAACTCCAGTAGCTACCTTTTAGCAAATTCGCTCAGATATCAAGGGCCAAACGCCTAAAATTCAGTCAAAAATCGGCTGATCACACTCGATTTACTCAGCCTGGCTCACAGAATGCCATTCTGGAGAGAAACGCACCGATAACTATAAATTTCTAACTGGATTTGTCAAAAGGTGCCTGCAGAAATTGTGTAAACAAGCCAATTCTGCTACTGTCACAGACTTAAAGAAAAGCCACCCTCCCCACCCCTGTGCTTTGGTCAGACAACCAACAATCACCTACCCACACCACAGTGTGGGTTCACTCTAATTGGTGATCAAAAGCAAACTATCATTGAAGCCTAGACTAGTCCAGGAAAAATTGCCAATGAAGACATGCTACAGTGTAAAGTCTGACTTAACAAGGCCACAAACTCTAACTGCAGTTAAAGTGCCAAAGCAGCAACCCCCCCAGCCCTGTGCTTTTGACACACAACTCACAGTTAGAACTGTCCCTGGGCTGTTTGGCAAAGCAGGCCTTGACGGCAAGCCCCCTCAATTTTGAGAGGCCACAATGGCTTGAACACGGGCTGCGCCCGTGCTCAAGCGAAAACTCCAGTAGCTACCTTTTAGCAAATTCGCTCAGATATCAAGGGCCAAACGCCTAAAATTCAGTCAAAAATCGGCTGATCACACTCGATTTACTCAGCCTGGCTCACAGAATGCCATTCTGGAGAGAAACGCACCGATAACTATAAATTTCTAACTGGATTTGTCAAAAGGTGCCTGCAGAAATTGTGTAAACAAGCCAATTCTGCTACTGTCACAGACTTAAAGAAAAGCCACCCTCCCCACCCCTGTGCTTTGGTCAGACAACCAACAATCACCTACCCACACCACAGTGTGGGTTCACTCTAATTGGTGATCAAAAGCAAACTATCATTGAAGCCTAGACTAGTCCAGGAAAAATTGCCAATGAAGACATGCTACAGTGTAAAGTCTGACTTAACAAGGCCACAAACTCTAACTGCAGTTAAAGTGCCAAAGCAGCAACCCCCCCAGCCCTGTGCTTTTGACACACAACTCACAGTTAGAACTGTCCCTGGGCTGTTTGGCAAAGCAGGCCTTGACGGCAAGCCCCCTCAATTTTGAGAGGCCACAATGGCTTGAACACGGGCTGCGCCCGTGCTCAAGCGAAAACTCCAGTAGCTACCTTTTAGCAAATTCGCTCAGATATCAAGGGCCAAACGCCTAAAATTCAGTCAAAAATCGGCTGATCACACTCGATTTACTCAGCCTGGCTCACAGAATGCCATTCTGGAGAGAAACGCACCGATAACTATAAATTTCTAACTGGATTTGTCAAAAGGTGCCTGCAGAAATTGTGTAAACAAGCCAATTCTGCTACTGTCACAGACTTAAAGAAAAGCCACCCTCCCCACCCCTGTGCTTTGGTCAGACAACCAACAATCACCTACCCACACCACAGTGTGGGTTCACTCTAATTGGTGATCAAAAGCAAACTATCATTGAAGCCTAGACTAGTCCAGGAAAAATTGCCAATGAAGACATGCTACAGTGTAAAGTCTGACTTAACAAGGCCACAAACTCTAACTGCAGTTAAAGTGCCAAAGCAGCAACCCCCCCAGCCCTGTGCTTTTGACACACAACTCACAGTTAGAACTGTCCCTGGGCTGTTTGGCAAAGCAGGCCTTGACGGCAAGCCCCTCAATTTTGAGAGGCCACAATGGCTTGAACACGGGCTGCGCCCGTGCTCAAGCGAAAACTCCAGTAGCTACCTTTTAGCAAATTCGCTCAGATATCAAGGGCCAAACGCCTAAAATTCAGTCAAAAATCGGCTGATCACACTCGATTTACTCAGCCTGGCTCACAGAATGCCATTCTGGAGAGAAACGCACCGATAACTATAAATTTCTAACTGGATTTGTCAAAAGGTGCCTGCAGAAATTGTGTAAACAAGCCAATTCTGCTACTGTCACAGACTTAAAGAAAAGCCACCCTCCCCACCCCTGTGCTTTGGTCAGACAACCAACAATCACCTACCCACACCACAGTGTGGGTTCACTAATTGGTGATCAAAAGCAAACTATCATTGAAGCCTAGACTAGTCCAGGAAAAATTGCCAATGAAGACATGCTACAGTGTAAAGTCTGACTTAACAAGGCCACAAACTCTAACTGCAGTTAAAGTGCCAAAGCAGCAACCCCCCCAGCCCTGTGCTTTTGACACACAACTCACAGTTAGAACTGTCCCTGGGCTGTTTGGCAAAGCAGGCCTTGACGGCAAGCCCCCTCAATTTTGAGAGGCCACAATGGCTTGAACACGGGCTGCGCCCGTGCTCAAGCGGAAAACTCCAGTAGCTACCTTTTAGCAAATTCGCTCAGATATCAAGGGCCAAACGCCTAAAATTCAGTCAAAAATCGGCTGATCACACTCGATTTACTCAGCCTGGCTCACAGAATGCCATTCTGGAGAGAAACGCACCGATAACTATAAATTTCTAACTGGATTTGTCAAAAGGTGCCTGCAGAAATTGTGTAAACAAGCCAATTCTGCTACTGTCACAGACTTAAAGAAAAGCCACCCTCCCCACCCCTGTGCTTTGGTCAGACAACCAACAATCACCTACCCACACCACAGTGTGGGTTCACTCTAATTGGTGATCAAAAGCAAACTATCATTGAAGCCTAGACTAGTCCAGGAAAAATTGCCAATGAAGACATGCTACAGTGTAAAGTCTGACTTAACAAGGCCACAAACTCTAACTGCAGTTAAAGTGCCAAAGCAGCAACCCCCCAGCCCTGTGCTTTTGACACACAACTCACAGTTAGAACTGTCCCTGGGCTGTTTGGCAAAGCAGGCCTTGACGGCAAGCCCCCTCAATTTTGAGAGGCCACAATGGCTTGAACACGGGCTGCGCCCGTGCTCAAGCGAAAACTCCAGTAGCTACCTTTTAGCAAATTCGCTCAGATATCAAGGGCCAAACGCCTAAAATTCAGTCAAAAATCGGCTGATCACACTCGATTTACTCAGCCTGGCTCACAGAATGCCATTCTGGAGAGAAACGCACCGATAACTATAAATTTCTAACTGGATTTGTCAAAAGGTGCCTGCAGAAATTGTGTAAACAAGCCAATTCTGCTACTGTCACAGACTTAAAGAAAAGCCACCCTCCCACCCCTGTGCTTTGGTCAGACAACCAACAATCACCTACCCACACCACAGTGTGGGTTCACTCTAATTGGTGATCAAAAGCAAACTATCATTGAAGCCTAGACTAGTCCAGGAAAAATTGCCAATGAAGACATGCTACAGTGTAAAGTCTGACTTAACAAGGCCACAAACTCTAACTGCAGTTAAAGTGCCAAAGCAGCAACCCCCCAGCCCTGTGCTTTTGACACACAACTCACAGTTAGAACTGTCCCTGGGCTGTTTGGCAAAGCAGGCCTTGACGGCAAGCCCCTCAATTTTGAGAGGCCACAATGGCTTGAACACGGGCTGCGCCCGTGCTCAAGCGAAAACTCCAGTAGCTACCTTTTAGCAAATTCGCTCAGATATCAAGGGCCAAACGCCTAAAATTCAGTCAAAAATCGGCTGATCACACTCGATTTACTCAGCCTGGCTCACAGAATGCCATTCTGGAGAGAAACGCACCGATAACTATAAATTTCTAACTGGATTTGTCAAAAGGTGCCTGCAGAAATTGTGTAAACAAGCCAATTCTGCTACTGTCACAGACTTAAAGAAAAGCCACCCTCCCCACCCCTGTGCTTTGGTCAGACAACCAACAATCACCTACCCACACCACAGTGTGGGTTCACTCTAATTGGTGATCAAAAGCAAACTATCATTGAAGCCTAGACTAGTCCAGGAAAAATTGCCAATGAAGACATGCTACAGTGTAAAGTCTGACTTAACAAGGCCACAAACTCTAACTGCAGTTAAAGTGCCAAAGCAGCAACCCCCCCAGCCCTGTGCTTTTGACACACAACTCACAGTTAGAACTGTCCCTGGGCTGTTTGGCAAAGCAGGCCTTGACGGCAAGCCCCCTCAATTTTGAGAGGCCACAATGGCTTGAACACGGGCTGCGCCCGTGCTCAAGCGAAAACTCCAGTAGCTACCTTTTAGCAAATTCGCTCAGATATCAAGGGCCAAACGCCTAAAATTCAGTCAAAAATCGGCTGATCACACTCGATTTACTCAGCCTGGCTCACAGAATGCCATTCTGGAGAGAAACGCACCGATAACTATAAATTTCTAACTGGATTTGTCAAAAGGTGCCTGCAGAAATTGTGTAAACAAGCCAATTCTGCTACTGTCACAGACTTAAAGAAAAGCCACCCTCCCCACCCCTGTGCTTTGGTCAGACAACCAACAATCACCTACCCACACCACAGTGTGGGTTCACTCTAATTGGTGATCAAAAGCAAACTATCATTGAAGCCTAGACTAGTCCAGGAAAAATTGCCAATGAAGACATGCTACAGTGTAAAGTCTGACTTAACAAGGCCACAACCGCTAACTGCAGTTAAAGTGCCAAAGCAGCAACCCCCCCAGCCCTGTGCTTTTGACACACAACTCACAGTTAGAACTGTCCCTGGGCTGTTTGGCAAAGCAGGCCTTGACGGCAAGCCCCCTCAATTTTGAGAGGCCACAATGGCTTGAACACGGGCTGCGCCCGTGCTCAAGCGAAAACTCCAGTAGCTACCTTTTAGCAAATTCGCTCAGATATCAAGGGCCAAACGCCTAAAATTCAGTCAAAAATCGGCTGATCACACTCGATTTACTCAGCCTGGCTCACAGAATGCCATTCTGGAGAGAAACGCACCGATAACTATAAATTTCTAACTGGATTTGTCAAAAGGTGCCTGCAGAAATTGTGTAAACAAGCCAATTCTGCTACTGTCACAGACTTAAAGAAAAGCCACCCTCCCCACCCTGTGCTTTGGTCAGACAACCAACAATCACCTACCCACACCACAGTGTGGGTTCACTCTAATTGGTGATCAAAAGCAAACTATCATTGAAGCCTAGACTAGTCCAGGAAAAATTGCCAATGAAGACATGCTACAGTGTAAAGTCTGACTTAACAAGGCCACAAACTCTAACTGCAGTTAAAGTGCCAAAGCAGCAACCCCCCCAGCCCTGTGCTTTTGACACACAACTCACAGTTAGAACTGTCCCTGGGCTGTTTGGCAAAGCAGGCCTTGACGGCAAGCCCCCTCAATTTTGAGAGGCCACAATGGCTTGAACACGGGCTGCGCCCGTGCTCAAGCGAAAACTCCAGTAGCTACCTTTTAGCAAATTCGCTCAGATATCAAGGGCCAAACGCCTAAAATTCTGTCAAAAATCGGCTGATCACACTCGATTTACTCAGCCTGGCTCACAGAATGCCATTCTGGAGAGAAACGCACCGATAACTATAAATTTCTAACTGGATTTGTCAAAAGGTGCCTGCAGAAATTGTGTAAACAAGCCAATTCTGCTACTGTCACAGACTTAAAGAAAAGCCACCCTCCCACCCCTGTGCTTTGGTCAGACAACCAACAATCACCTACCCACACCACAGTGTGGGTTCACTCTAATTGGTGATCAAAAGCAAACTATCATTGAAGCCTAGACTAGTCCAGGAAAAATTGCCAATGAAGACATGCTACAGTGTAAAGTCTGACTTAACAAGGCCACAAACTCTAACTGCAGTTAAAGTGCCAAAGCAGCAACCCCCCCAGCCCTGTGCTTTTGACACACAACTCACAGTTAGAACTGTCCCTGGGCTGTTTGGCAAAGCAGGCCTTGACGGCAAGCCCCCTCAATTTTGAGAGGCCACAATGGCTTGAACACGGGCTGCGCCCGTGCTCAAGCGAAAACTCCAGTAGCTACCTTTTAGCAAATTCGCTCAGATATCAAGGGCCAAACGCCTAAAATTCAGTCAAAAATCGGCTGATCACACTCGATTTACTCAGCCTGGCTCACAGAATGCCATTCTGGAGAGAAACGCACCGATAACTATAAATTTCTAACTGGATTTGTCAAAAGGTGCCTGCAGAAATTGTGTAAACAAGCCAATTCTGCTACTGTCACAGACTTAAAGAAAAGCCACCCTCCCCACCCCTGTGCTTTGGTCAGACAACCAACAATCACCTACCCACACCACAGTGTGGGTTCACTCTAATTGGTGATCAAAAGCAAACTATCATTGAAGCCAAAACTGCTCCAGAATTAAAACGTCCGTAAAATATTTCATCTTACTGCGAAGCCACCACTGCCTCGTGTACAAACTTAAAGCGTTCTTTGACCGGTGTTTTGCTTCCCACGCAATGCTTCGCCGCCAGTTTGTTTTGGTCTTTCTCAAAAAATGCACGTGATAAAAATCTCCAAGATTTTTGGAGATTTTGTACCACGTGAGTTTCAGCGTTGGCCAGGGTCTTCTCCAGACGAGCCGCCATTTTGAAAATCGCAGAGGAGAAGGCCCTGGGGACGAGGTTGAATCCACGCCTTGACTTGTCTTCCAGACCTTGTTATCACAGGTTTACCGATAACCATCTCCTATAAATTAAGTCGAAATCTGCTGAATCAGTATCACTATGGTCGCCTTCGCTTTCGTACTCCTGCACCTGGTTGAAATCGGCCTCAGACGCGAGCCTAAGTTGCGGCACAGTGACATCACTTATGGAACTAATTGCGCACTCTTCGTCAACAACAGATAAATTTCTGAAGAGGCAGCGGGCGTTACCATCTTAACTTGGTCGGGTGGAAAATGCACCCTTGGTACACCTGTAGGATTTGCCTTTGCATACATTGCCGATCTGAAGAACTCCTGCCTTATCTTGGGTTGTCTCACTATTCTCTCTCGCACCGGACGGTAGTTTTCGAGCCACTCTTTCATGGTGTCTTCTTCGTTTTTGGTAAGAGTATTAAGAGGCAGTGGGATCATGAATCTTACATCTTTGAACGACATACCCGTCTGAGGGGTAAATTCTACTGTTGTAAGTAAAGTTATCCAGTCACTGTTATCTTTGAGCTGTAGATCAATAATTTCGATTTTTCTCATATATAAGGCTCTTCACACCATTGACTAGAAGATCTACAGAAATGTCTGACTTTTGGAACACAGTTCCATCGCATGGGAATCGGAAAGTCGTCAATGAAACTGGAGAAGGTCTAAAAGTAGTAAGAACTGTCAAAACGTCTGTCAACTCATGCTGTGACAAAGTTCGTCAGACACTCAGCAGCTTCCAACACCCCCGTTTTGCGGAAAAGGGAAGAGTGTCGGCTTTTCTCGCTACAAACGCTCATAAATTCATAAAATTCAAGACTATTTGAATCTTCAAACGAGACATTAAACTTTTATTATTACGGCGAGAATTTTTCACGGTTAACATGTTTTACGGCTAACGGTTTATAATTTTCAATTTTTACACCTATCGGCTAGATTTTGGGTTATTACGCAGCTATTACAAAGGCTCTCGGGATTGCTTCAAAGAACAATGGACACAAAGAACGGTACAAAAGAAAGAATGGACCCTAACTCTAAAAACAATACAGCTGCGTCCTAAAGGAATCCAATGAAATTAAAGGTTGTAAAGATCTGTGTCCTATCTCTACATTTTTGGTCGTTTTGTGGCTATATGAACAAAAATCAACAACTCAAGTGAAGCTATGATCCTCGCAGTTATGAACGCAATTTTAAAAAATGCGTAGAGAGGCCTGAATAATTGAGGACTTAAAGGGGTTTGAACCCGTGACCTCGCGGTGCGACGCTTTAACCAACTTAGCTATGAAGCCACTGACGTTGAGAGCTGCTCATTTGTGAGTTGTAATGTTCTCGTGATGAATGAATTAACGAATGAAATGATGTATGAAATGAATCATATATTGAACTGCGGATATGAATCAAGTGAAGCAGTTATGAACGCAATTTTAGAACATTAGAACTCACAAATGACCAATTCCCACGTCAGTGGCTTCATAGCTCAGTTGGTTAGAGCGGTATTGCGAGGTCACGGGTTCAAAACCGCGATGAACCTTTAAAGATAGATAGCTACTTTTTTTGTTATAAACACCTTGCAGCCATAGGCTGAATTACGGAATA
>NC_090885.1:60694506-60712006 GCF_036669925.1 Montipora capricornis
CACCTATGGGGATATCGATGATGGTCCACCCCTGACACCATCACACTTTTTATGTGGTCACAGATTGTTGGCACTTCCCTGCCCAGAATCAACAGAGGAAGATCCTGAATACTTGCCAAGCGATTTGACACCAAATGAATTTACAAAGAAATTCAGATATCACCAACGGCTTATGCAAATGTTCTGGAGGCAGTGGAGAAACGAATACCTTACTAGCCTTCGTGAACATCGTTGGACGAGGAGAGCGAGTTATAACCAAAAAATCAAAGTTGGAGACGTGGTTTTGATACATGATGACACGTCACTCAATCAGTGGAGGCTTGGTTCCATCATAAAAATACATCGTGCAAAAGATGATCTGATAAGAGCAGTGTCATTGCGTGTGAGAAATGGCAGAGAATTGTCAAGACCAATTGAAAAGTTATATCCACTAGAGATACATTCAGATGAAAAGGAAGAGTTGACTATGCAGACATGACTCAACAAATTTGAGAAATTTGTCTCGTTAAGCAAACCCGTCCTAAGCGAGCAGCAGCACAAGTTGCAGCTCAGAAAATCAAGAAACTGTCCCATTAATGTTTCCTAAAAACCGTATCTATTTTCTTGTAAGATATCTATGACAGTCATCTCATCTCGGCCGCCCGGGAGGGTGTTAAAAATATAATGTGCTTATTAATTAGTGTGCGTCATAGAGCGCTAATTGTGTAAGGAATCGATCTTTCTCAGCTGCAGTAAAAATAAACACTTGAACCCGTCAATCAAGTAGTCAGTCTGATTTCTTTCCCAAAAAACTTTGCACATATTTTTTAACGATTGATTGATTTATTGATTGGTTGGTTGATTAAAAAAACGGGTCCCAATTATATTGATCACGTCAACATTTTAAAATTACACTTCAGTGAATTTGAGAGACTACATTTACCTGAAAATATTGAAGTTCAAACCACTTCTCCACTCCTGGAGCTGTAACCATTTCATCCGAAAAATTCTCCACGCAACTGGCCACCTCTCCACAAGGTAGTACCTTGAGAAGATGAGAGGAATCATCTTGGCCAAATCTCCGAGACCTATGTTGGGAAAACGTGCGACCACTTTGCAGGCAATGCGTGCATGCCACACTTAACTCATATCGAACATTACCTAGCCAAGGAAGGTCTTGTGAGAGGCCATCTAAAGTTCTCTCGATGAAAGTGCGAACTTTGATGGCCATTTTATTTGAAGCATTGCTCGATGACGGTTCCAGTGGAGACTGACACCTTAGGAAGAAATGGGGCGGATAGGACATAGGTGCCCCTTCTTCTCATAGGGGATTTAACCTTTTGCCTCTTATCTCAGTTTACGAAATCATAAGTCACTTATCCTTACTGCTGACGCGCGCGTAATATAGTTCCTTACGCATTAATTCAGTTAATTGGCCACAACATCGAAATTTTACAGGGGCACCCAACTAGAATATAGTTCAAAACCACTTAAACATAGCATTGTTAAACGTATTTTGGTATTTAAACGGTACATGAAGGCATATTTTTATGCCCTAAAAATGTTTTATCTGTTCGGATTTCCTAGCTGAAAGTCTAGTGATCGGAAAACTATAGGAATCAAAACTTACCTTTCAGCCAGAAAAAAGGCTCCCGAAAATTGTAGGTGACCTTTTTAGGGTAAAAATCCGTTAAAAGTGGGCAATTATACCATTTTTTCAGATGTTCGAAAATCCTAGGAGAGGCAGGCAAGCAAGAATTTTTGCAACAAATGTTCCGAAGATCCTAGATCTCAAATCGTCTTCCGAACAGATAATTCCGAAAATTGACGTTGGGTGCCCCTGATTTTAAACGGGGGAAGAGTGGAGAAATTAGTAGCAATATGAGCGATAGACTAAGGGAATAAGGAGAGAATGGAATTGCAATGGCATCCGGTAGGGTTGACTGTATCACCTTGAATTCATTGATTACCGTTAAATTTATATTATCTATGTAGGTACAACATCACGACTGATGACTTTCCACGTAAATTCACAGCTAAAGACAATGACAAGTAAGTCACTTTCAACCAAAGTTCAGTGAAATAAACCATTGAACAACTTAAAATGCACAAATAATCATCAAAATTTACATATCTTGCAGGGTTAAGAACGACCCGAAAACAAAGGCTGTTGATGGAAACACTGACCTCCAGCTCGCTTTGGACACTACCCAGCTGGGTCGAACATTCCAGGACAGATCTCACGTATTCATCTTAAAAAGGAATTCCAGCACCTTGATATTAAATATATTATCAGTATGGGAAAGAGAGGAAATATCGTGCAAGCTTATCCCGCCATGGAATATCGCTTCTTCCCTGAAGAAGTAACGGTGACAACAAATACTATCATATGTTTTGCGTGGTCTGGTAAGCTTGACTTCCTTGCGTTTAAAAGTAGATAACAGCCCACCTCAGGTGAAAAGGGGAATGTCTTTGAAACTCACCATCGTATTCAATAAACTTTGAGATATGTATAAGCGTTTCGGAATGTCTTCGAAATGAGACTTTATACAGGTAACCTAGCGTTAATTTACCACAGTCATACCAACATATTGGGAAGTAAATTGGCAAAAACAGAACGCAAGCTCATAAATTAAAGGTCCACAGATGAAAAAGGAATTAAAGAAACATCGCTTGTCGCTTCGGTGTTTTCCCCCCGCTATGGGAAAACAAAGGGAAAATATCAGTGTACATTAATTTTAGCCACAAGCGCTTCAAGACATGCGAGAATAGATAACTATTTTTAATTATAACCCACCGATTAATTTTTGCGGGTAGTCATTAAATAAAACTGATCACGTGATACAAATCGGATGATAGTTATCAGAGAATATCCGTCCTCTGATTTTATTTCTACAAAAGAAGATCAGGAAACGAGCAAACGTTCAAGCTAAACTTTTGATTGGTCATGAAAGACACAAAAATTCTTTTTGCAGAAGCCAGTGATGGAGAAATCACAAAGCTGGTTGACAATGCAGGCAACAAGAAAAAGTCCACGTCACAAAATATGCTCTCAACGTCTTTGAATTTAGTTTTCTTTTGTGTAGGAACAAACTGAAGGTTATATACATTTTTGTGACAGTCTATTTACCAAGCTACTAGCAACGGTATATAATTTTCATCCAATTTTTATCGTGGAGAAAAGAAAAGAGGTTCCAAAACACTCACACTGGAGTCGTCCGGAACTGTACATATCCAGTGCGTTGAGGCGATTTTTCGTGGAAACAAGAAAAGTTGACGGAAAGCCATACAGCCGCAAAATACCATGAAAGCCATTCGTGTTGGGCTGGATAACTCCATTAGCTTCAACGTTCATAATCCATGCAAGGCCGATTTTTCTCACTCCAACTTTCTTGCCTGTAATTCCAAAGGGCACCTAAAAATTCTACGCATTTTTGCATGTGAAAGATTGTTAATTCGTCGGCTGTCCTCTTTTCGAACAATATAATTGCAAAAACATTTAGAAAAACTGTGTTTTATTTCATTTATGTTTTCAAGCTTTTAATCTTTAAGGCGTTATAAAGAGTATACTTGACATGACAACTTGTCAACATTTCCTCCAATTACTGTGTAATATAAAATCGTCGAGCAAACCTATCAACATGCGTTTGTTGATTACGTCAACGGCAATTGAGCCATTCACATACACGAAAGCTGGCTTTTTTCCCCTTTTGGATCTAAGTGCGTTCTTCTTGAGAAATTAATCGCGGGGTTATAAAGTAAATTAACCCCTTTCCGGCTAGCTGGTGTATCGGAGGATAATGCCCCCGGCTAACTGTTCATTTTTCGGCCAGTCTTTAAGCCTTGGGCATTATCCTCCGCAAGGGGTTTATTTACTAATTATTAAAAACTGGATCATTTGATAATGCAATTCGAGAGTTTTGATTGGCTAAGCCATCATGCATGGGTTATGAGCCATTATACCATGATCTACAAACACGGCAAGCATACACGTGAATTTTTGGGGCCTTTTTCTTTTTATTATAGTCTAGTTTTCTATATTTTGGGGTCGTTTTTAATAAAACAATTATTCCACTCGCGCTTGTTAGATATGAGATGATTATAGCCAACTCGGCGCTAAGTGGCTCGTTGGCTATCTATCATCTCATATCCAATGCGCGCTCATGGAATAATTGGTAATTATTATTTCGTGGTGCGTACTCAACTTCTATCCTGCGATAAACGCAATTTTGTGTGTCGCGGAGAGAAATGGTAGTTATACCTCAAGTAATATCTACATGTTCCAGCACTCGGCAAAGTCCTTTTTTGGCTTATGGGTGTTTCTGCCTAGGTGGCCTCATACACTTTATATTATAAGCCTTTTTATGACTCCACTGCCAAGCCGGCACTTATGCTGGAGAGAATAGAACAGCCACAACCCCGGGGGCTTCATCTCCTTATCTTCTCGTATATTGTTGGGGTTTTTAACGTCCCACCGTGGAACTTATTAGCCTCCTTCGCGACCTAAAAAACGGCTGCGATGAGGCCAGGAACTTATGAACATGGAAGATATTTGTGAGACGGGGCCTACGGTTTAAGGTCCTCATCCGAGGAGACTAGAAAGTCTAACCATTTGCAGATAAAATTGCAAAGGCAGCACTTTCTCCTCAGTTATTCGGCCGGAATTCGAACCCGCGACCTCCCGCATGACAGCCCGATGCTCAACCAACTACTGATCCACAGGTGTGCGGTTAACTTTAACTTTTATTTTGTACTACAGCAGAGAATATTCTAAAATTCGTAGTGGTTTGATTACCAAAGAGATTAATTATAACACGCGCATTCTAAAGCCAACAATCTCGTCTGCAAGACTTGACATCAACTTACACGATTCTTGTACTTTTAACTTTATCTTTTCCTTTCTTTTAGGTTCAAACAACAACCCGGCAAACAACGCTGGCGAAGGAAAAGCCCGTAAGTATCTCTACATGACATTTTCAGTCGAGCCCTGCTAAATCAAACAAAATCCGATTTCCCTTGCATTTGAACCCATTATTTTAGTCATTTACAATTAGCTAACTCAACATCGGTTTACTAGAACTGCCCGTTAAGTAGAATTAATTTTACATTCCCTTCCCCTGGTAACTCGAACTAAGCAAAGACGTCAGTCGGTAAACGTCCAAGTGTCAGCACATAGCTGAACGATATGTCACAATATATTTAATCGCGAATGATACGGAAGCCGACGAAAGGCCAATAAACTTCTGTTGTCCCAAAAGCACAAAATTAAAAAAAAAGACACATTGCAACAAGATTTCTAAGATCGAATGAAAGAAAGAGTGGTCCTCTCTGGTTCATTCTCGACGTATTAGTATGCGACCCTATACTAAAAAGATAAATCGAGTCCCGTGAGTGACCAAAAAATTTGGGTTATCTTTTCCTTTAGTATGTTTATTTCAAGTCCCAAAATCACTGCGTTAAATTGGTGATAATCCCCATACTTTACAATGGTACGCTGGTTAGGCTCAATTTTCTCCACTCTCTCGAGTCCGGTCTTCATTCAGGAGGGTGGGCTCATTTCCCGAAAAAGAGGTTGGTAATCACGAGCCCATGCGATGGTCTCATAAAGATGGTTCAAACGGCAACATGAAATTGTGAGGAAATGTCCAGACTCAACGTGTGTCCCTCTAAAATTACTTCTGCACCTAATTTTCTTCGCGCGGCAAGAATACGGGAAAATATATCTTTGGAAACTTTTCC
Organism: Montipora capricornis; assembly: GCF_036669925.1. Taxonomy (NCBI): domain Eukaryota; kingdom Metazoa; phylum Cnidaria; class Anthozoa; order Scleractinia; family Acroporidae; genus Montipora; species Montipora capricornis. The sequence goes on from NC_090885.1 coordinate 60,700,225, forward strand.
CTGGCATACATAAAAGTCGGATCGGAGTCCTTACCCTTGGGCAGAGTAATTTAACTTGCTGTGACCGAGATGCCCAAAAAGCCTCTATGTTTTACACTTATTTCTCTCCTGTCATTTTAATTTCAGAAACGGATCGCACCAATATTTGCTGGATAAAGGAAGGATGCAGCTCTCTCAAACCAGCGACTTGTCAGAAAATCCCTCTTGAAGTCATTGATCAAAGGACTAGATTTGACGAGGACTCGCTGAATCTTTATCTGAACAAGGGATGTTACCAGGGTCCACGATTACAGGCTCAGCTTGATAACGCCCCAGCCTCCTGTAACCCGCCCTGTTTCCGCATCACGAAGCCTGGGGAGTACTGTTATATGGGCACGCGCAATAACAACTTCTCCAATCGACGCCATGTTGGTAAAATCACTGTCACCGCCGAGACCTCGGCTGCGCCTTCTGCAAAAAGACATTTTCACTCTGGTTTTAATTTTAACTAAGGCGTCACTGACGGAAAAATGAATATGACTGCAGTATATCTTACTCAACCAGTACTGAGTAGAATAAAAGGTTCTCTAAAAACTAACGGTTAAACGGCTTCCAAAAGTTTTCATTGTCTGGCTGCCCGTATTATCCTTCTTATCTTGCATGTTGTGTTTTCCGGTTAGGACTTCAAATAATCACTTATTTTTATAAGTGATCAGTGCGAAAGCAAGAACTTCATTTTTTTGTTTCTGCCTATTATTTTCTCTGATTATTATTTTTTTTCATTAGATGAAGCTTGGCTCTTTGAATTTGTAATGCTGTAATGACGATTATTAGAAACACTCTGTTAGAGTACTTCGTTTGAATTTTCGGTGTCCTTCCGCAAAATTTTGAGAAATCTCTTTTCTGTATCAGTAAGATTTAATAAAAGAGACCGTCACCAACCCAGGGTACGGTGGTCAATTTACATTATCAACTCCGTTGATCAAACCAAATGTTTGGGCTAAGAAACAGACACCGTACCAGCCTCGACTGAAAAGAGCCAGAAAAAGAGTGAAAGAGAGCCAGTGTTTGAGACTTACTTCTACCCACTTCCCAGCCTTACACACATTGGTGTGTTTGCGTAAACCGTGATATAAAACAGTGAAAAGGTATGTCACCACTACACGCCTTGGTATGTTAGGGGAATCAGGTGTGTTATAAAAACACAACTTATTTTAGAGTGCATTATGGGTATTGCATGATGCAGTATTCCATAATGCATTATACAATACCACCCAAAATATCTGAAAACAAAACAAGTAATAAATAATAATTGAGGAATTCTGCTTTTAGGCTTGCCTTAATGTGTATATGTAACATTTTGCGCTTTTAGGGGGTAGTTAAAACGCCATCACCTTGATTTGCATAATACGTCACCAACATGTTACGGAGCTTTAGCCATTATTATAAATCATTATATTGGGCTGTACGCGGGATGCCAATCGCAAAAAAATAGTCGGAAGCAGATATATAATAATATTCAAGTTCTTTAAAACGTGGCTCTGTGCGATCAACAAAGCACAAACCCGCTTCACAAGCGACACACGCAGATCAAGGACTACAAATGGATTGATGGTAAGTTCTTTTCAGCTTACAGTTCGTCTTAATGGGTCTGTCTATTTTCATTTTACAATATATAATTTTCAATCCACACGTTTTAAGCTCGTTCCTGACGATGTCAGGTAGAGTTGGGTGACAAAAATCGGATTCCTTCTTCATGTGTATTTACAAATTACTTTCTCTCAAATTCAATATTCCATTTTATTTATATTGCTTTGATTGCACTGCCTCTAAACATCTCTAAATATTAATTCCCCTTTAAATAAAACAAGATTTGTTTCAGTATGTTATAATTAAGGACAAAAAACTCTTAAGATCGTTTTTACGTAGGCTACATTTTGCATTAAGAAATTATTTGACTGGGGCAATTTGTTAGACTAATTGAATTGATCAGGCATCGACAACTCACCAATCATTCTTGTCACTTATTCTCACAGACACTCAAGCAAATACAATCACGGTTTTAAATTCCTGTGCCGTGAAGGTGTTGTCGAATGAGAAACAATGCAGCCTTCGGGCTGAAAAATCATTATTGTTAGTATTGTTAATGTCGTAATCAGCGTTACTGATGTAAAACCTATAGCTAGTCATAGTAATCTAATCTATGTCACTACTCAGCTCGTCCAATTTAGTTTGTTTCCATTCTAGGTAGGTTGATTTATATGTTGTAATTATCTCTATTTTCGGCTCTGGCAAATAAAATTGTTGTCTTTGTAGAACAAGTGTTCTACTTTATTTTTTTATTTTATTTATTTAATAGCTTCAACAGAGCATGAAAAGACTCGAAGTTCATATGAACATGCCCCATACTTACATAAACATGCCCCAAACTTACATAAACATATGTGATTCAATATACGAACAGATACATAACTCACAAATAATGTGACACATAATACAAATAAAGCAATAATACTAATAATAATTTATCGAAAACAGACTGTTGCCGGGGTAACAGATCTGCATTTAGAGCAAATAGTTTTAAAAGTTCTTATTCGTTCAGGATCAAAAGCTGAATGAAGAAGTGACTTGTAATGCGAACGAACTTTCGTTTTAAAGGATGAAAGAGTACTTTCCTTAGTATTAAAAGGCAATGAGTTCCAGAGAAGTATAATCCTATTAAAGTAAGAATCCCTGAAGGTTGAGGTTTTAGTTAAATTCGGCTTATAATCAATACTGATAAAGGAGTTCCTAGTTACTCTGGACTTACTATATGGAGTAACATACTTAAGGATGTCAAGGTTAAATAAACCGTTGCGGCATTTTTAGAAAAAGACCAAATCTAGATATTCAAACCAATAGGAAACAGGAATCAAGTCAAGTTTTATCAACCTATCTCTGTACGAAAGATCTGCGAAGCACGCTCCACCTGGTGCAAGAATGTATTTGCTTGCACGACGCTGAACACGTTCAAGCAAAAGTAGATCGCGAGTGCTTGACTGAGGGGCCCAAACTTGGCTTCCGTAACACAAAGTTGTGGTTGTGGGATCAAAAAATGTATTATAATAATTTATGCATTAGGTTCGGTACATAAAAAAATTCGACGTTTCAATCGGAGTCGCTCCGTACGTAGTCGAACTGACCGACTGGCTATGTCGAACTTAATTCTCGGGTCGACCCAAATAACATCTGTCGAACTTAATTGATTCAAACGTCGATCTCGTCAAGTACTTAATTGGGGCTATTAGGTTCGGCTCATGAAAAGTTCGACGTTTGAAACCGGGCGTAAGTTCCCTACCGGTTCCACGGACGGCTTTACGGACGAGTCCAAGGGACCACCCCTTCGGACCCACTCCACGGACCAGCCCAAAACAACATAGGTGAAAGAATTAATGAAAGAAAATAATTAACAACTAAAGATTTAAATCCAAATGCGAACTAACTTGCCGAAATAAACAAGTAGCAAGCAGCCGAATGAAGCACGCCTCCCAAATGTTTGACATAATTATTAACACGAAGTTTCCAAACCAGAAAAAACAGGGGCACTTGCCGTTCAACGAAACTGTCGAAAAGTTCAGTTGGAAATTAGATGGGACAAGATCTTTCCTCAACAACATCATCATATTTTCTACTAGCCTGTTTCAGGCTACCAGATAGTCGGGACGACGAAACACAACTCCGTATGAAAAACGGTCGACCCAAGTCCGCACTCGTTTTTGTGACTATTGCGTATGCGCCATCCTCTTAGTTTTTCCGAAGATGAGAAATGTAACAATAGACTACACTTCGGAGCCAATCCGCATACAAAGAGTACCAAAGTCCGGACTCTGCAGACAGTACGATGATTTGCCGAACGATTTGTGAACGAAATGCTCGGGTGCCTCGTGTTCGCAGACGCTGATCTGTGAAGAATAAAGTTCTGTGAGTTGAGGTGAGTTTTTAATACTTACAACAGTTACTTCTCGCACTTTCGTGTTTTGTTTCTAACCTACCAAGTGAGGCAGTTTACGCTTTTAAGAATGGCTACCTGTAAGAATCGAGGATCGTCCGTCAACGACCATATGCTTTTTGGCGGATAGCTCATGTTTTGCCCAAAGATACCCTTTAGTGAACTATTTTCAAAAACCACATTTAAAAGTTCCAGCGATTCTTATATTTTGAGAAATTTGCGAAAAATTTGCGGTTTAAGTGCGGTCTCTGTTTGACAAATTTCCCAAAATTTGCTGTAAGAACCAAGCAACGGTGAAGTCTTAATTGAAATGAATTCAATTGGCACCAAAGGCCGCATAACATGGCGGCGGAAAATGGATAAAAATGTACCTGGTACCTCATTCTTAAATTTTTTTACTCCATATTCTTCAAATATTGCTATTATTCATTTTCTGTGTTAAGTCTTATGCTCGAACTCGGAACGCTTCCCTCCGAAATTATCTTGGTCATGCCGAATCGTCGAACTGACTGATTTTCGGTAATTGTTTTTTTTTTCACTCTCTGATACGCTAAGGTTGAGTGGATCAAATAGGAAAAAAAGATTAGGAGAGTTTAATTTGCGTTAAATGTTTCGCGCGAGGGGTGAGATGGATTAAATGTATCCACGCAAGTGACGCTGCCAAATACGCGTGTCCCTATCTGGAAAACGTTTTCATTATGTCAAGAAATACTTAATTAAATGGTTTCGTGTTCTCTCGGCGTGCGTTTTAGGTGCTGGTAAATGTGTAAAAAGTAATTACCGCGAATTCCAAAGCAACACCTCGGTTATCCGAAGGTGCCAACTTAGATCTTCAGTTACAGTTAGTAATAAGCCATGGGTAGATTCAATCTACCCTTAGCCTAATTTGCGTAAATTTTTTTCGTGGGCAAAGCTCGTCATGGTGAAAGAATTAATGAAAGAAAATAATTAACAACTAAAGATTTAAATCCAAATGCGAACTAACTTGCCGAAATAAACAAGTAGCAAGCAGCCGAATGAAGCACGCCTCCCAAATGTTTGACATAATTATTAACACGAAGTTTCCAAACCAGAAAAAACAGGGGCACTTGCCATTCAACGAAACTGTCGAAAAGTTCAGTTGGAAATTAGATGGGACAAGATCTTTCCTCAACAACATCATCATATTTTCTACTAGCCTGTTTCAGGCTACCAGATAGTCGGGACGACGAAACACAACTCCGTATGAAAAACGGTCGACCCAAGTCCGCACTCGTTTTTGTGACTATTGCGTATGCGCCATCCTCTTAGTTTTTCCGAAGATGAGAAATGTAACAATAGACTACACTTCGGAGCCAATCCGCATACAAAGAGTACCAAAGTCCGGACTCTGCAGACAGTACGATGATTTGCCGAACGATTTGTGAACGAAATGCTCGGGTGCCTCGTGTTCGCAGACGCTGATCTGTGAAGAATAAAGTTCTGTGAGTTGAGGTGAGTTTTTAATACTTACAACAGTTACTTCTCGCACTTTCGTGTTTTGTTTCTAACCTACCAAGTGAGGCAGTTTACGCTTTTAAGAATGGCTACCTGTAAGAATCGAGGATCGTCCGTCAACGACCATATGCTTTTTGGCGGATAGCTCATGTTTTGCCCAAAGATACCCTTTAGTGAACTATTTTCAAAAACCACATTTAAAAGTTCCAGCGATTCTTATATTTTGAGAAATTTGCGAAAAATTTGCGGTTTAAGTGCGGTCTCTGTTTGACAAATTTCCCAAAATTTGCTGTAAGAACCAAGCAACGGTGAAGTCTTAATTGAAATGAATTCAATTGGCACCAAAGGCCGCATAACATGGCGGCGGAAAATGGATAAAAATGTACCTGGTACCTCATTCTTAAATTTTTTTACTCCATATTCTTCAAATATTGCTATTATTCATTTTCTGTGTTAAGTCTTATGCTCGAACTCGGAACGCTTCCCTCCGAAATTATCTTGGTCATGCCGAATCGTCGAACTGACTGATTTTCGGTAATTGTTTTTTTTTCACTCTCTGATACGCTAAGGTTGAGTGGATCAAATAGGAAAAAAAGATTAGGAGAGTTTAATTTGCGTTAAATGTTTCGCGCGAGGGGTGAGATGGATTAAATGTATCCACGCAAGTGACGCTGCCAAATACGCGTGTCCCTATCTGGAAAACGTTTTCATTATGTCAAGAAATACTTAATTAAATGGTTTCGTGTTCTCTCGGCGTGCGTTTTAGGTGCTGGTAAATGTGTAAAAAGTAATTACCGCGAATTCCAAAGCAACACCTCGGTTATCCGAAGGTGCCAACTTAGATCTTCAGTTACAGTTAGTAATAAGCCATGGGTAGATTCAATCTACCCTTAGCCTAATTTGCGTAAATTTTTTTCGTGGGCAAAGCTCGTCATGGTGAAAGAATTAATGAAAGAAAATAATTAACAACTAAAGATTTAAATCCAAATGCGAACTAACTTGCCGAAATAAACAAGTAGCAAGCAGCCGAATGAAGCACGCCTCCCAAATGTTTGACATAATTATTAACACGAAGTTTCCAAACCAGAAAAAACAGGGGCACTTGCCATTCAACGAAACTGTCGAAAAGTTCAGTTGGAAATTAGATGGGACAAGATCTTTCCTCAACAACATCATCATATTTTCTACTAGCCTGTTTCAGGCTACCAGATAGTCGGGACGACGAAACACAACTCCGTATGAAAAACGGTCGACCCAAGTCCGCACTCGTTTTTGTGACTATTGCGTATGCGCCATCCTCTTAGTTTTTCCGAAGATGAGAAATGTAACAATAGACTACACTTCGGAGCCAATCCGCATACAAAGAGTACCAAAGTCCGGACTCTGCAGACAGTACGATGATTTGCCGAACGATTTGTGAACGAAATGCTCGGGTGCCTCGTGTTCGCAGACGCTGATCTGTGAAGAATAAAGTTCTGTGAGTTGAGGTGAGTTTTTAATACTTACAACAGTTACTTCTCGCACTTTCGTGTTTTGTTTCTAACCTACCAAGTGAGGCAGTTTACGCTTTTAAGAATGGCTACCTGTAAGAATCGAGGATCGTCCGTCAACGACCATATGCTTTTTGGCGGATAGCTCATGTTTTGCCCAAAGATACCCTTTAGTGAACTATTTTCAAAAACCACATTTAAAAGTTCCAGCGATTCTTATATTTTGAGAAATTTGCGAAAAATTTGCGGTTTAAGTGCGGTCTCTGTTTGACAAATTTCCCAAAATTTGCTGTAAGAACCAAGCAACGGTGAAGTCTTAATTGAAATGAATTCAATTGGCACCAAAGGCCGCATAACATGGCGGCGGAAAATGGATAAAAATGTACCTGGTACCTCATTCTTAAATTTTTTTACTCCATATTCTTCAAATATTGCTATTATTCATTTTCTGTGTTAAGTCTTATGCTCGAACTCGGAACGCTTCCCTCCGAAATTATCTTGGTCATGCCGAATCGTCGAACTGACTGATTTTCGGTAATTGTTTTTTTTTTCACTCTCTGATACGCTAAGGTTGAGTGGATCAAATAGGAAAAAAAGATTAGGAGAGTTTAATTTGCGTTAAATGTTTCGCGCGAGGGGTGAGATGGATTAAATGTATCCACGCAAGTGACGCTGCCAAATACGCGTGTCCCTATCTGGAAAACGTTTTCATTATGTCAAGAAATACTTAATTAAATGGTTTCGTGTTCTCTCGGCGTGCGTTTTAGGTGCTGGTAAATGTGTAAAAAGTAATTACCGCGAATTCCAAAGCAACACCTCGGTTATCCGAAGGTGCCAACTTAGATCTTCAGTTACAGTTAGTAATAAGCCATGGGTAGATTCAATCTACCCTTAGCCTAATTTGCGTAAATTTTTTTCGTGGGCAAAGCTCGTCATGGTGAAAGAATTAATGAAAGAAAATAATTAACAACTAAAGATTTAAATCCAAATGCGAACTAACTTGCCGAAATAAACAAGTAGCAAGCAGCCGAATGAAGCACGCCTCCCAAATGTTTGACATAATTATTAACACGAAGTTTCCAAACCAGAAAAAACAGGGGCACTTGCCATTCAACGAAACTGTCGAAAAGTTCAGTTGGAAATTAGATGGGACAAGATCTTTCCTCAACAACATCATCATATTTTCTACTAGCCTGTTTCAGGCTACCAGATAGTCGGGACGACGAAACACAACTCCGTATGAAAAACGGTCGACCCAAGTCCGCACTCGTTTTTGTGACTATTGCGTATGCGCCATCCTCTTAGTTTTTCCGAAGATGAGAAATGTAACAATAGACTACACTTCGGAGCCAATCCGCATACAAAGAGTACCAAAGTCCGGACTCTGCAGACAGTACGATGATTTGCCGAACGATTTGTGAACGAAATGCTCGGGTGCCTCGTGTTCGCAGACGCTGATCTGTGAAGAATAAAGTTCTGTGAGTTGAGGTGAGTTTTTAATACTTACAACAGTTACTTCTCGCACTTTCGTGTTTTGTTTCTAACCTACCAAGTGAGGCAGTTTACGCTTTTAAGAATGGCTACCTGTAAGAATCGAGGATCGTCCGTCAACGACCATATGCTTTTTGGCGGATAGCTCATGTTTTGCCCAAAGATACCCTTTAGTGAACTATTTTCAAAAACCACATTTAAAAGTTCCAGCGATTCTTATATTTTGAGAAATTTGCGAAAAATTTGCGGTTTAAGTGCGGTCTCTGTTTGACAAATTTCCCAAAATTTGCTGTAAGAACCAAGCAACGGTGAAGTCTTAATTGAAATGAATTCAATTGGCACCAAAGGCCGCATAACATGGCGGCGGAAAATGGATAAAAATGTACCTGGTACCTCATTCTTAAATTTTTTTACTCCATATTCTTCAAATATTGCTATTATTCATTTTCTGTGTTAAGTCTTATGCTCGAACTCGGAACGCTTCCCTCCGAAATTATCTTGGTCATGCCGAATCGTCGAACTGACTGATTTTCGGTAATTGTTTTTTTTTTCACTCTCTGATACGCTAAGGTTGAGTGGATCAAATAGGAAAAAAAGATTAGGAGAGTTTAATTTGCGTTAAATGTTTCGCGCGAGGGGTGAGATGGATTAAATGTATCCACGCAAGTGACGCTGCCAAATACGCGTGTCCCTATCTGGAAAACGTTTTCATTATGTCAAGAAATACTTAATTAAATGGTTTCGTGTTCTCTCGGCGTGCGTTTTAGGTGCTGGTAAATGTGTAAAAAGTAATTACCGCGAATTCCAAAGCAACACCTCGGTTATCCGAAGGTGCCAACTTAGATCTTCAGTTACAGTTAGTAATAAGCCATGGGTAGATTCAATCTACCCTTAGCCTAATTTGCGTAAATTTTTTTCGTGGGCAAAGCTCGTCATGGTGAAAGAATTAATGAAAGAAAATAATTAACAACTAAAGATTTAAATCCAAATGCGAACTAACTTGCCGAAATAAACAAGTAGCAAGCAGCCGAATGAAGCACGCCTCCCAAATGTTTGACATAATTATTAACACGAAGTTTCCAAACCAGAAAAAACAGGGGCACTTGCCATTCAACGAAACTGTCGAAAAGTTCAGTTGGAAATTAGATGGGACAAGATCTTTCCTCAACAACATCATCATATTTTCTACTAGCCTGTTTCAGGCTACCAGATAGTCGGGACGACGAAACACAACTCCGTATGAAAAACGGTCGACCCAAGTCCGCACTCGTTTTTGTGACTATTGCGTATGCGCCATCCTCTTAGTTTTTCCGAAGATGAGAAATGTAACAATAGACTACACTTCGGAGCCAATCCGCATACAAAGAGTACCAAAGTCCGGACTCTGCAGACAGTACGATGATTTGCCGAACGATTTGTGAACGAAATGCTCGGGTGCCTCGTGTTCGCAGACGCTGATCTGTGAAGAATAAAGTTCTGTGAGTTGAGGTGAGTTTTTAATACTTACAACAGTTACTTCTCGCACTTTCGTGTTTTGTTTCTAACCTACCAAGTGAGGCAGTTTACGCTTTTAAGAATGGCTACCTGTAAGAATCGAGGATCGTCCGTCAACGACCATATGCTTTTTGGCGGATAGCTCATGTTTTGCCCAAAGATACCCTTTAGTGAACTATTTTCAAAAACCACATTTAAAAGTTCCAGCGATTCTTATATTTTGAGAAATTTGCGAAAAATTTGCGGTTTAAGTGCGGTCTCTGTTTGACAAATTTCCCAAAATTTGCTGTAAGAACCAAGCAACGGTGAAGTCTTAATTGAAATGAATTCAATTGGCACCAAAGGCCGCATAACATGGCGGCGGAAAATGGATAAAAATGTACCTGGTACCTCATTCTTAAATTTTTTTACTCCATATTCTTCAAATATTGCTATTATTCATTTTCTGTGTTAAGTCTTATGCTCGAACTCGGAACGCTTCCCTCCGAAATTATCTTGGTCATGCCGAATCGTCGAACTGACTGATTTTCGGTAATTGTTTTTTTTTCACTCTCTGATACGCTAAGGTTGAGTGGATCAAATAGGAAAAAAAGATTAGGAGAGTTTAATTTGCGTTAAATGTTTCGCGCGAGGGGTGAGATGGATTAAATGTATCCACGCAAGTGACGCTGCCAAATACGCGTGTCCCTATCTGGAAAACGTTTTCATTATGTCAAGAAATACTTAATTAAATGGTTTCGTGTTCTCTCGGCGTGCGTTTTAGGTGCTGGTAAATGTGTAAAAAGTAATTACCTCGAATTCCAAAGCAACACCTCGGTTATCCGAAGGTGCCAACTTAGATCTTCAGTTACAGTTAGTAATAAGCCATGGGTAGATTCAATCTACCCTTAGCCTAATTTGCGTAAATTTTTTTCGTGGGCAAAGCTCGTCATGGTGAAAGAATTAATGAAAGAAAATAATTAACAACTAAAGATTTAAATCCAAATGCGAACTAACTTGCCGAAATAAACAAGTAGCAAGCAGCCGAATGAAGCACGCCTCCCAAATGTTTGACATAATTATTAACACGAAGTTTCCAAACCAGAAAAAACAGGGGCACTTGCCATTCAACGAAACTGTCGAAAAGTTCAGTTGGAAATTAGATGGGACAAGATCTTTCCTCAACAACATCATCATATTTTCTACTAGCCTGTTTCAGGCTACCAGATAGTCGGGACGACGAAACACAACTCCGTATGAAAAACGGTCGACCCAAGTCCGCACTCGTTTTTGTGACTATTGCGTATGCGCCATCCTCTTAGTTTTTCCGAAGATGAGAAATGTAACAATAGACTACACTTCGGAGCCAATCCGCATACAAAGAGTACCAAAGTCCGAACTCTGCAGACAGTACGATGATTTGCCGAACGATTTGTGAACGAAATGCTCGGGTGCCTCGTGTTCGCAGACGCTGATCTGTGAAGAATAAAGTTCTGTGAGTTGAGGTGAGTTTTTAATACTTACAACAGTTACTTCTCGCACTTTCGTGTTTTGTTTCTAACCTACCAAGTGAGGCAGTTTACGCTTTTAAGAATGGCTACCTGTAAGAATCGAGGATCGTCCGTCAACGACCATATGCTTTTTGGCGGATAGCTCATGTTTTGCCCAAAGATACCCTTTAGTGAACTATTTTCAAAAACCACATTTAAAAGTTCCAGCGATTCTTATATTTTGAGAAATTTGCGAAAAATTTGCGGTTTAAGTGCGGTCTCTGTTTGACAAATTTCCCAAAATTTGCTGTAAGAACCAAGCAACGGTGAAGTCTTAATTGAAATGAATTCAATTGGCACCAAAGGCCGCATAACATGGCGGCGGAAAATGGATA
>NC_090885.1:60719506-60722006 GCF_036669925.1 Montipora capricornis
TATTTAAATAATGCACCATGCACTTTCTAATTACCTTGTCTTTCTGAAACAAGCTTGACGTTTTCTTGTAAGGAATTAATCCTGGAAGGTTCTCTGTCCCGGGGAGGAGATTGGTACGGATTTCCCATCAGTTTTCGTTTCATAATCAGTGACCGAGTCTTTCGACAGTTCTTCATTATGGTCCACCACACAAGTACTAGTGTCTGGAAGCATGGATTGCTTGGTTGCCTCACTGTTTTTCACGTCATGGATGTTGTTCAAGTTCTATTCATGTGGCTTTGATGACTCATAGCTTGCAAAACTTCGTGATAGCTTTGAAAAACATTGGTATACTTTGAAAGCTTCGATGTTACTCTCCAAATGGAATTTATTTATCCCCCGTGAGCTTAGGGGATGAACAGGCACTGTCTTCTCACCATGTGTCAGACTGTCGATTCCATTTCTACATGTATTAAAGTCTTCGCGTTGGTCAGTCAAAGGCGGTGCACAATTAATTGCACCAATCTGTACTTGTTCTGAATATTTTGCTTCACCTTCGAAGAAAGCCATTTCTTTAATTCTTCCGTTTCTTGCTTCTAAATGCAGCGGAAGGTACTCAAACACTTAAATATAAAAGCGACATACAGCAATGGCGGCGCACAACCTCACGAACAAGAAGTCACAGCTTTCTAAGGTGTGTTGCGATTATCCATCCTGATTGGCTTATTAGATCGAACTTCCGGTTACGCAGCAGTGACACATTTGCATAAAGAACCTCACCAAAACTCGTGGATATATCCACGAGTAAAAATGACGAAGGTGGGAGTATTCAGTCTGCAACCTTTTTTTTACTTCAAGGTTATACGTATCTTTTCAATTACGTTTACTTGCAGATTTTTATCAGTTTTAGTTGTGGTTCTTGCCAGTGCATTCCTCCTCTACTCTCGACAGATGTTAGCAGGTATTAGAAGTGTCGTAGATTATTACAACGAATTGCGCGTTTCAAACCATCCACTGACCACCTTCCTTGGTAGTCTATTTTTATAACATACCAGTAACCTATGTAAGCGAGGATGCAATTTTATTCGAAAAGAAACAACAAGAACGAAACAACACTTCTCGTGCAACAGTAGAGATACGAATACACGACATGAATGGAACAAAAGAAACCTTTCGTTACTTTGCGTGACAGAAATATTTACCAGGTTTGAAGGTCAAAAGTTCAAGTTAACAACATATTGTATATGAATGCCTCCAGAAAATGAGTTCACAATGAAACGGATAACATTGAATAACATTATGGCCTCAAACTTTGCGTCACTGAAATGCAAGTACGTACTGCCTTAGGTAGCTTTCTTTCGGTAGTAACCGTTCATTAAGTCAATTTGTATCATCACAGGCTGCCCAGAGTCGGAAGGTAAACAATTATAAGGATTTGTATGGGAATCTCGATAGCAAACTGAAAAGGATATTTACCCGCAAAAGTCCTCAATAAAAAAGCCGTAATTTATTGTCGTGGTGAATTTCTCGCTATTGGTGTGGTTATTTGCCTGATTGAATGCGATTTAAGCGACTTCTCAAATTCCCGAGTTGTCACTCGTACCTAATAAAGGAAAGGCTGGAAAGTAATTTCTAGCTTACCTCACATCTCGCCGATAAAATCACACTTCTCCGGCATGAGTCACGCTCAAACCCCGGCGATGGCCACACGAATAAATTTACTTCTCCTTGGCCAAGTTTTCATTTTGACACGGCTGGTCAACCGTTCACTTATTAGCTCCCACCGTATCGAGGCTCAAGAGAACGGTTGACCAGCCGCGTCAAAATTCTACGTAGTCACTAAAACATGAAACGACCTAAAACCACCTACAACCACCTAAAACCATCTACAACCACCTGCAACCACCTCAAAAATATATATCTACAACCACCTACAACAACCTCAAAAACATCTACAACCACTCACAAGGAATCGAATACCATCTTAGGGCTGATTTACACGGTACGACTTTGTCGTATGCTACAGCGGCTTACGACAGGCCCACGACATGATTTACGATTGTTGTGTACGTCAGAAAAAATGTCGTAGCATTTTAAAACATGTTTTAAAACGCTGCGACAATCGTAACTCATTTCGTCGTAGGCCTGTCGTGCATGAGCTAGTCGACAAAAGCGTATCGTGTAAATCGGCCCTTAAACAAGCCATAATTGTATAAAATAAGCAAGACAATATGTGGTTACCATTTAGTCAAAAAAATCCGGATGGCATGATCGTGGCATAAAGGTAAGCAATTTTCCGAATTTGTTAAAAGCCAACCGGATGAGAATGGCGCTTTACTCTGCATTCCATCCTGTAAACCGCGCTAAAATCGTGAGAAAGTGCCTGAAAACGAAACAATCCTCACGAATTTCCCGAATTCCGGGAAATGCCGGCACTCTATTTACCGGAATTTGGGAAATTCGTGAGGATCGTTCCGTTTCCAGGCCCTTTTTCACGATTTTAGCGCCCTTTACAGGATAG
>NC_090885.1:60727006-60737006 GCF_036669925.1 Montipora capricornis
AGCCGCGGTTTGCAGTTGGCGGTTTCATGTTAGCTGTCTGCCCATATTTGGACTTAAGATTCGCGGGTTAAATAGCCGGCTGCCATGTTTGTTTTCATTCGTTCGTTCACTTCTGTTTTAGCTGAGAAAAGTAAAGCAAAGTCTCTACTTACGAGCCAGAAGGCCCATCAGGCCGGCACTTACTAGGAGTATTTCGACTCCCCCCTGGATAGGATGCTAGTCCATCGCAGGGTTATCCCCAGCATTAAATTCGCCGGTACCCATTTATACACCTGGGTGGAGAGAGGCACCGTGAAAGTAAAGTGTCTTGCCCAAGAACACAACACAATGTCCCCAGCCAGGACCCGAATCCGGACCACTCGATCCGGAGTCGAGCACTCTAACCATGAGCTAAATTCAAAATGGAGAGAGAAGAAAAATTGCAAAGAAAGATGCAAATTGCGCAAACACAGTTTGAACAGAACCCCTGTGATGAAATCGAAAATATTCAGGCAGAATAGTCTCGAACTGATTGCAATAACGGGAATTTGTTTTGAGGTGACGTTCTCGTTTTTGTTCCCGTCGTCGTTGCTAAGGCTCACTAGGGAGCTTACGCAGAACGACGACGCCGCCAACCAGCTGCAGGCCCGGGTTGCTCGAAGCATGGTTAGCGCTAACCGGCGTTAAATACCATGGAAACCTATAGGTTTTCATACCTCTTAGTCCACAGTTAGCGCTAACCAGGCATCGAGCAACCGGCCCTTGAACATCGCCTAAAAACATTATTTCCTGTTAATGTAACAATTTCGTTATAACCCTAAGTCGTTCAAAAAGGAAAGTGTGTATCAACATTGCAGGACTAAAATTGGCATGAATAGTGTGGTTGTTTGGGAAAAATTATAAAATGTTTCATCAGGTTCTCAAGTCCTCTTCACAACCTCAAATTTGGTCAATTCACGTCGTTGTCAGGACGAGGACGGGAAGAAATGTACCAAAATGCATATCGCACGTGCAGGGCGTGCAGAGCTTTTGATTTTGCTCATTAAACCCATTGTTTTGTGGCGTTCCCGTAGCCGTCATCGTTGTCCTTGCGTAAGCTCCCTACTATTGCGCCGGAGTCTTCCTCAGTTAGTAAATTACACTTTTGTCCCATTTTAGGCATTTGCTGCTCAAGATGATCAAGTTACGGAAACTGACATTAAGCATTTCTTTTGGTGCAGTGTTGCTGTTGCTGTTTCTGTTGAGGCAGTACACAACGGTCCCTAATGGTGCGTAAAATAATTTTTGTATAGCGATATTTCTTTTACGGTTTACAAACATTGACGTTACATTTCTTTTGATATTCGCATTTGCCAACCACCTGCAATTAGGTTCTCGTTGTCGTATTAATAGCAATGGCTGGAGTCACGAAATGTCAAAGAAATGTTGCTTGAGAGCGAGGCTAGATAGTCTCATTAGCACATAAACAAAAGAATACATTTTTGGCCGCCATTTATGCATTCGGCTAATATGGACTTGAAAAAAAAAACCGGTCGAACTTCTGACTGAAATACGGAAAATGGAACTTTTTCTCCTGCAATCTCGGCACTTTTCCTGCAATTTCACCCATTTTTTAATTTTAGAATAACCGAAAGTGGAGTTTCAAGCAATCGTTGTAATAGGGTTCAGATTCTCAAACATAACAAACAGACCAACTAAGGATAGTATCATAAAAAATTTAATGGCTACCTGCTCTTTTTATCGTGAAGTTGTTCTTTCTGTCTGCTTGCGAATTCGCCGAGACACTGCAAAGTGTATGACTTGTGTTCTTCCTTTCCTGTAATCAGGATCACGAACGGTGCATTTAGTGGGCTTTTGCGTTTTATCGCTCTTTGTAGAGATCGGCAATATGCTCAATGACACTTCCAAGTAAATAATTTTGGTAGAGATTCATGGATGTTCCCCTACGAGGCATACTTTTCAATGCCCTGCTGTGGCTCGTTTGTCTGGGTCGACGAAGTTTAGACGATGGTTAACTGTGAGATGATGTTACCTCTTGTCTTGTAGGCAATTGTAAACTTTCCGGCTACAGGTAGCTAGGGCTAATATTTTTTCAAGGAAAGTCTACTGTCAGAAAATTATGTGTGCTGGCGGATTGAAGGTTAACCATCATGTGCAGTTTTTTCTTGAGCATCGCGAAACATATCCATCTCCCGATGCACTTTGTCTTTGCCAACTGACTGCGTTTCCACACAGGTTTTAGACACGGAAGAGGAAAAGTAAATTGTTTTCTTTCCTCCACTCTATGCACCGCTCGGGATAGGCTATATGTTCAAATCTCCCTTTGCTGACGCTTTTACTTCAGTAGCCATCTTGATTATTACGAAGACACAAGTTTGCCTCAAAAGAAGGGAAACATGAAACGATTTTAATTGCAATGAACTCGTGCATTCAAGTTTCCCATGAATGACGCACCGATCAGACTGTAAGCGTGGTCTACTCTTCCACGCGGTGAACTTATAAGTGTGCCGCACCCACGGGGTATGAAGGAAAAGCAGGTCACAGTTCTCAGCAATACTGGAAAACCTAAAACTATCACAGGGACTAACCTTAAGATTAAACAGTGCGTTTAGTCGTAATTAGGGTTATGGTTAGCATTAGTAAAGGGATAGGTTGTTTCAAGAGTAGTAAAACAGGGATCTGTGAACAGTAGCCTGCGAGTGTAAGTTCGGTTGTAGGTGCTCGGTGCGGCACGTGTATATAATTACGTATCATTCTTATGTAAATAGTCAGCCAGAATTCAAAATATCGTTTAAATGGTGTAAATTAGCAACTTGATACGTTGACTCAGTGGTCAAGAACAGGGACAAGTAATCCAGAGGTTTACAGTGGGTCGGAATTCAAGGCAAGCTGCGAGTGGCATCATGTGATAAAATGGCAGAAAAAGCCTAGCGGGATTTGGAAAAAAGGACACGACGAAGGGATAGAAAGAGGAAAGCTGGGACGAAAACGAGTGAGGGTGTGGGCGATGTAGGGATAGAAGAGCGAGAGGGAGGGAGAGAGAACGAGAGGGAGAGAGAAATGAGATCCATTTTTATTCATCCCGTAAGTACAAATTAGCCATGTATATATTCGATTCTCTTGGATGGATGGACGAACGCGTATTGTTCTACAAAACAATAGCGCGAATGAATCATTAATTTCTTCTGCATGCATGAGGAAGTACGGACCTGTACGGAAATCATTCCTAAAATAACGTTTGTTTAAAAAGGCTACGTGAACTTGATTTTTTTTTGGACGGTGAAGCACCGATTATTTGGTGTGAAGGTGAGTCAAGCTTTTTGCTGCGTTGTCGATGTATTTCATACTTGTGAACCTCATTAGATTTGCAGACTTCTGTCTTCTCCTTAAAATGTCTTCGTAAATAAAATTATGATAAAGATTGTTGCTCTGTTTTAGTTATGAGTGCCAGTTGTGGATCGCCACAAACGATGTTTCCCCCCGCGCGTAAAACGGTGGAGCCTGATCGCGGGTTATTCGCTCTTTTAAGGTTTACTTTTCGCTTACATTTAGTTTGAACAAATGTATTAAATACAGGCCGGACATGGCATATTCTTTTAATGTAATTCTATTATAAAACCGACTTATAAGCTGCATAGCCAATTTTTTTTTTCTGCCGTTGAACATTGGGATGGTGAAACCAAGTAAGCTTAATTTTGCCTTAATTTTGTCTCTCTTTATAACCATTTTTATAATGCAATTATATTTGGCTGTTTATCGTAGGGGCTATGTTTGACAGGTTGTATTGGTAGATAGCTTTATTCAGTGGATGAGTGGTATTTAAACAATGCCTGGCTAATTTAATGATTAATTATCCACTGGAAAAAAGTTATCTGCAATTTCAACAGAGTGTCAGTCATAGTATATCTTGTTTTCCTAGATTTATGATAACTTTTAATACATGCTCGCAGCTGAGCAGGTTTTCACATTTAATTAACAATATGTTGAATGCGTTGAGATATCTTACTCACTGAACTCAAAGTCCGGCAGATGTTAGCTTTCTGAAGTTCATACATTTTGCAGGAATCATTCCCAAACAAGGGGATATAAAGCCTAGCCTGACTTAAGTTTAAAATAAGGTGGGCTAATCCTAAGGTAATCATTTTCCTCGCAGTCTGAAAGCTCATCAAACAGGATGGCTTGGGAAATCCTCTGTGGGCAAGGGGGCAATCATGGTTTCAGATGTTTCATAGAGGACGATGATGTTTGATGGCTGGAGGTCTCCAAAAATCTTGTTCAAGATTTCTTAAACAGTAATAGCAAGCCTTGCTGATGACAGAAAATACATTTGCATGGTACATGTATAGCTTATTGCTGTTGGCCACTATGGTCTCAATGACGTCTTTGGAAAATCCATGTGATATTGTTCCACTTTTGTCGAACAGTGATATCTTTGTTTGCCCCTCAAGGCTTATTCTCACTTCAAACAGTGCACTACGTAAACATTGCTATGGCAAGTCGTTTGTAGCTAAATTTATTCTTAGATATATAAGTTCAATCCTTTAAATAAAGGTTAAATTTAAAGTCATAAAAGGCAGTCAATGCTACCAATGTTGGTTCAATTCAAACTATGTCTTATCATTCAATCCCGTCCTTAAATTTTATTTGCAATTCAATGTCGAAATCCAATCTTTTAATTTTATGTTTAATGCAATATCATGAATATTGATTCAATCCAATCCTTAAATTTATATGCAATCCGATACCGCATATATTGATTCAATCCAATCTTCTGTTCAATCCAATAACAGGAATATTGATTAAATCCAATCCTCACGTTATTATATGCAATCCGAAAAAAACAACCAAGTCTCTTCCTCAATTGAAGTATTATTCTTCATTGTCACTTTCTTCCAAATGAAGTATTATCGTTCATTTTGGACACTGAAAGCTTGATAGGGATCATGGGAAATGAACATATTTCTTTTAAAAGCGGAACCCTAATGTCTGGACTCGCAGGACTCGAACCTGGGAACGTGTAATTAATAACCACTTCACTTAACCACTAGACTACCACACCACTAACTGCGAGGATGTCATTTTTAATTAATGTCAATAATTTTTTCTTCCAAAAGTGCCGCTGTAAATGTGTAACAACACCCGCTAAGAAGCAAGCTTACACAGTGAAAAATGTCGGTTACCAAACTTCAAGAGAAAGCTAACCATTTTAAAATCAAGCTTTAGACTTAACCATTATTCAGCAATGATTTTATATATATACTAATTAGTTTTGGTAAATAATCGTTTACGTCCGACACGTTTTGTCTCAAACTGAGACTTATTCAAGGAATGACTGATACAGCTATCATAGGACAGCATATACAGCATATGGGTGTGCTAAGTGGTAAGAACGATTACTCACAAACGGCACAAGGATTTTCATTAATATTGTATTCTGACACAAAGATATATTGCTACTATTTTAACCGATTAGATGAAACATTCTGATCATATCTTTATACAACAACTGCTTATGTGGACTGTGCAGTCAAAGAAACCATAATACATGATAACTGAAACAAAATAAGATGTCATTGACAATGTTGTGGTACCTGAAGGGTAGATCCTCGTGCAGCTATTGCAAATTTGACAAATCTTAACTAGTACTAAGCTGGCCGAACTGACCGTAACGTTCCTTTCGCTGACCGCGTGTGTCGAGATACAAAGATCATATAGAAAACGTGAAGGTAATCTAACACTTCTACGATCGAAGTGTTGATAAAAAATGTCAATCATGAATTCATAATCAGCGACAGAAATCAAACTAAATCAATTAAAAAAACAGAACAATAAAGCCCAAGTACTATGGCAAGCCTATTGTAGCAATATTCAATACCATAATCCAATGTCAATTCAATGAAATTCAATGTCAATTCAATGAAATTCAATGTCAATTCAATGAAATTCAATTTCAATTCAATGAAATTCAAGTTCAATTCAATGAAATTCAAGTTCAATTCAATGAAATTCAAGTTCAATTCAATGAAATTCAAGTTCAATTCAATAAAAATTCAAGTTCAATTCAATGAAAATTCAATTTCAATTCAATGAAAATTCAAGTTCAATTCAATGAAATTAACTTTCAATTCAATGAAAATTCAAGTTCAATTCAATGGCAATTCAAAATTCAATTTTTAAAAACATCCGGATTGAACATCCGGGAATCCGTTTCCAAAAGCTTCTCCCGCCATTTTTAACCAACAAAATGGAGGAACATCTTCGTAGTCTTGCCGATTCGTTGGGTGAGTGCTCGAGACTCGTATCACAAGTGTTAGCAAGCACTAGTTCAAGCTCAAATACGAAAGTTCCGGATTCAGTAACTCAAGTCGTTTCTGAAAATAACTTGAGTTCAAGGAGCAATGTTTCTAGTGCCGTCGAGCGAGCTCGATCCATGTTACAAAGAAGTCGAAGTACAGGATTGTATTCTCGCTTGAGCCAACGGGAGCGACTTCGATCAGCATCACCGTCCGTTCCTAGCAGTAACAGAGGAAAGAAACAAAAAACTACTCCAGAACAATCTAAACCGTTTGAATTTGCTCTTATGTACGTGGGGGATGCCGACGACGACGAAGAAGAAAATTTGTCAATTAACCACGACAATATTTTGCTTCGAGGATTTGTTAATTTAGTCAATACAGATGGAGAGGCCGACATCCGATCCAAAATTGGCGATGCGATCAGACTAAAATATCCGTTAGTTGGCAACAGAGATTTTGTGTTTCTTCGTGCAAACCGACGAAAGTTAAGCACACC
Organism: Montipora capricornis; assembly: GCF_036669925.1. Lineage (NCBI taxonomy): Eukaryota > Metazoa > Cnidaria > Anthozoa > Scleractinia > Acroporidae > Montipora > Montipora capricornis. The sequence goes on from NC_090885.1 coordinate 60,733,778, forward strand.
TGTTAGTTGTGAAGAATACACGTACAAACAAGTAAAACTGCTCTGTGGGAAAGGAGCCATTTACATTAAAATGAAAAGTGGGCTGAACAACAAAGGAGACTAATGTCACCCATGCGCATCATCAATGGCAAATTCAATTTTATTTGCATTGTGATTGGTTGAAAACCTTCGAGACAGTCTTAGAACGCGGGAAGAAAAGATGTCGACGCTGTCGCTAGTTGTAGTTTTTATTGCATTCACTTTCAATGCTATCTATGCACTTGTGGTACAAATACCGAAAGGAGATAGACAAAAGCTAGAAAGACCTCGGCAATTCTTTCTACTTGGGAAAGTCCTTTATCTCGGATGAAACGAAACATGCTTAGATCGGCTGTTTTAGAATGATGCGGTGTGCTCAGACTAGTCAAAGGATTGCGCGAAGTTGGAAAAATCTTACCTTATTCGCAACGCGTATGGTCATGATTGAATGTGCAAATCACAATATTGAATAATGTTACGTATTAAAGTAACTGGAACCGGCATTAAAATTTTCCGCTGTGGCTTTTTCACGTGGATACCCGCGCTTGAAGTGAATGCAAAACAAATTTGCCAGGTTGACGGGATTTGCTTATGGCGCGTCAGTGGTAAATGAGCTGGTAATCCGTTTAAAGGATGTCACAGCTTAAAGTTTATCAATGAATGGAGTTAAGGTAAGTAACAGAAAAACATGACAGAAGAATTTCGTTTGTTCTCTCTTTGACGCGAATACATCCTATCCGGACGAAAGAGTCATTTTGCAAAATGTCAATCGGTTTACAGCTTTTTCTGTTTAAACCGAACTCGGTCATTAAGAGTACAGGACTTTTGTCTCCGACGTTCGTCCACGAAAAGCCGTCAACAGGTGATATTTTGTGAGCCAAAGATAAGGTTTGACTAGAGATACTCCCGGTAAAAGTGGCACAGCGAATACTGAACCCCGACGTTTCGACTTCTTCGTTTACCAAAGTGCTTTTCTTTGTCGACGAAACAGTGCTTGTTTTTTCCACCATCAAGTGTTATTTTCTCTGGACTAAGACATCAAAAGTCTCTGTATTGTTAATGTGTGATTTTCATACCGTCTGGACATTTTTTTGTCTTTTCTCCTCTTGAAATGTGAACTACAACCGTGTATATTTGACGCGCAACTGAAATTTTCTTACCCCAAATCAGACAATGGCGTCAGTGTTCACGTTACTTTCGGTCAAATCTCAGCAAATATGTCTTGGTCCAGCGATCGCCATTAGTATGGAAAGCACATATTTGTGAAGAATCGAACTGCTTTGAAAGTTTTCCTTCAAAAGTGGCAGGGCGCACGAAAATGCCCTGTGAAAGTAAACCTAATTTCCATCGAAACTTGGCACTTTGAGATGCGATGATTCAACTCTATCCAGTTGCAATGTATTCTTAAATGCAATGTACTGCAAGTAAGACTCTTGCTTTTATTGCAACAAATAGTAGTCCCAGCTATTAAAAATTATACTTAATTACATAAAAAATGTTTAGTTAGTGTAGTAATATTTACAAATAAAAATGCCTGCTTACCACAACTTTGCACTGCACTTTTCGATTTGATAAATTTCTTACGTTAAATTTGAGGGAAACTGTAGTAATTGAAATTTTAAAGATATTTACAAACTGTATAGTAAAATTTACATGACAAGTAATTATTGTAAAATATAATTTTGTTCATGATGATTTACATGATAAGTAATTATACATTATATTTGTAAATAATGTATATTTTAAAATTTTCATTCCCTTGTGTGGCTGCCTTGCATGGGTGTGTGTGTGTGTGTCACTATTTGCATCTTTCTGCTTTTAGAATCCCGTTTAATAAATAATACAAATATAACAATTCTTTAAACTTTGTATGGTGAATTATTTTACCTTTGTCTGCACATTCAAGTTTTATGAGACATGTGACTGTGTGCAAGGAATGGCAGCAAAAATAAACAAAAACCAGGTCAATTAAACTTTTTGACACACAAAACAGCCATAATATTCAGGTATACCTTCTCTTCAATTTCTTCTGCAAGTTTTTTGCAGTTACTATAAGTTGCCATACACCAAGAATGAAGTAAAAAAAAAAATTTAATGTCGGAACACAAAATGGTGTGTGATGTTCCATCATCCTAAATCAATGTATATTAATTACTTAACACTGTTGGACTCAATATTAAAATAAATTTTATTGGGACACATTAGTTATTAAATACTGGCTCAATTACTGATACTGTAATATTATTGATGTACTATATTTAATAATCCCCTTTCACCCCTAAACCGGCCATACTTAGTATTTAACTCATCAATAGGGAACCCCCAGGGGTCAATGGGTCAATTAATAGACTAAAAACATTTAAGACTGCAATGGCTGCACATTTTGTACATTTTCATCCTGGTTTAGGTAAATTTACATTATTCTCTGCAGTGAGATAGTAACTTACCACAAAAGTGAGCAATGAATATGAATGAGCATGAAATGCTCACATCAAAATTAATAAGTAGTTAATATTGTGTCAGAGTTCTATCACAAAGTCTGCTTTGCCTTTAATTGCCCTTTTAGTTTTAAACATTGCACAGAAGACAAGACCTGCTTTATGTATTTCCAGACATCCCAATTTTAATTGTACATTTAATGTGGGTGTAATTTACATCTACAAATGGTCAAGTGAAATTTTTACCTCCCCAAAGAGAACTCATTCAGAAAATTTCATTTCAGTACAACCTACAAGTCTGATGGCAGTGACCACATCATTCCTCACTAATGTATAGATTTCCTAAGAACATCAACATCACTTTTGCGGAATTCGCTGGTAGCATAAATGATGAAAACAATGAATAATTACTATGGCTAGACTTAATGGAGTTACCATAGATCAAGGACAGAATTATCCAATAAAGTAATAAACTGGAGCTTCATTATTGACTCAGTGTAGCATATATTATCAAGCATGCCTTCATGATCAGTTGATGTATCTAAGAATAATGTTTTGGTTCCGTTAAATGAAAGTTCTCGAAATTTTTAAGGTAGTGTATCTTGAGAGTGTTTGCACATGAGATAAATGCAGTGAACCAGGTTGGCCTCAGACACATACACAAAATAGAGGTGGCGCGGCTGGTATTAAATTTCTGTCGACATATATGTTGAGATAAGATGTTCTTTCAAAGGACTGAGGAAATCTCATAACTCTAAACGATCAATGCAAGA
>NC_090885.1:60747006-60749506 GCF_036669925.1 Montipora capricornis
ATTCATAGGCGCTTTTAGTAAAGTTTCGACTTGTAGCATTGCGGTTTAGGAATTGCGGTTTAGGAAAAATACTAGGAAACAACAACCAAGGAATGGATAGGAAGAGGGTCACGGTTCAAAGGCACCTCCGAATAGAAAAAGCTTCAAACACAAGCTCAGTCTCTCTTTCTGGTTCTTTCCTACAGACTGGTCGCGTGAATGTTGGACACAAACTGCTTCTTTGTCCGGGTTGGTGTCTCTTTTAAATCGTAAAGATAAAAAACAGAGATTTTTTGAAATGTTTGCGGAAGGACCCCGTAAATTCTAACAAAGTATTGTAACAGGGTGTTTTTAAGCATCACCATAGCATTCTAGAACTACAATAAGCCTACAGCTTAGCTACAGTTAATAGCTTCAACTAACGAAAAAAATCAGTTGCTTGACTGTTCACTTGTGAGAGGATTTGACGTCATAAAATAAAAATGTGGAATATAACAAGGACAAAACAACCGTTCTTTCAACATTTCTTGGTTTCTCCAAATATCGGCTGACCTAGCAATTCAATTCATTGATTATGTCCTTGATTTTATACGGAATAGAAATTTGGGGAGACGCCTATCACAGAAAATATCTTATATGTAGCTTTAAGTCGAATGTCGCGCTTAGATACTTTAGTTATCGACTGATTGACAAAGATTATTTATAAGAAGCCACGTATACTTCAATGTATTTAAGTTAAGATTTGCCGGATCTCTTCTCTCCAAGGATCTCTTCGCCTTTGATGATGGCTTGGCTGAACGTCAATCTATTTCTTGGTTGTGGCTCGCCCCTTGTTAGCAGATCGGCTTTCCAAAACAAGCGGTTGGCAATTTTACAGATGGCTTTTCGGTCCCGAAAAGTTTTCGGGACTTTCGAGAAACGGGCTCCAGAACCGAATGGACATTGGACAGGAAGATCTTCCAGTCCATTTGTCAGAGATTCTACACACCAGAAGTGGACCTCTTTGCATCCCGTTTAAACCACTAATTACCCAAGTATGTCTCGAGGTACCCAGATCCGGGGGCTTTGGCTGTGGATGCATTCCTCCTGGACTGGAGCAAATGGACTTGTCTAATCCATCCTCCCGCAGTCCTTCCGCCTCGGGTACTGAGGAAGATCAAAGAGGATCAAGCAACTGCCGTCCTCCTAATTGCCCCGAACTGGACCGGACAGCCATGGTTTCCAGACCTCATTCAGATGCTGGTGGATAGCCCACTGCTGCTACCCCAGCGCCAATCTCTGTTGTTTCTCCCATTTCAGCCAACAGCATACCATCCCATGTGGAAGCCCCTTCATCTGACAGTTTGGCCACTATCAGGGACTGTTACCAAGCAACAGGCTTTTCAAAGGAAGCTGGACATCTTGTTGGCCTCGTGGGGAACGACCACCCAGAAGCGGTACTCAGGCCCCTGGAGGGCATGGGTACGCTGGAGTTCTCAACGGGGTTCCTGTCCCATTTCAGCTTCTGTAGCAGAGGTTCTTGCATTCCTTGCCTTCCTAGTTAAACAAAGCAATTTAGAATACAGGACTATCGCGTTTTATAGGTCAGCTATTTCTCAGGCTCATGACCCAGATGGCTCTACTCAGTTAGGGAGCCTCCCCGTTGTGGCTCGTTTTATGAAAAGGGTGTTTAAGATTAAAACATGGATCGTTAAGACTGCCTTGTCATTCCTAGAGTCCTTGAAACCCTTAGAAGAATTGACACTAAAGCAGCTTTGTTATAAAACTGTTTTCTTTTTAGCACTGACTTCAGCAGCAAGAGCTCATGAACTGTCTGCGTTTGGGCTTGACGTATTCTCTCAGGAAAGAGGGGACATGGGAATTTTCACTTCCCACTCATGTGAAGAACTCCAGCCATGGTCACCCAGCTCGGAAGTTTCTTTTCTTGGCATTCCCAGAGAATCCCAAAATTTGTGTTATTCGTTGGCTTACCGCTTATGTGGAGAGGTCAAAACGATTACGGAAATCCACCCAACTATTAGTGTCCTTTTTTTCGCCGCACATGGCAATTTCAAGTCAATCAGTCTCTCGGTGGCTGTCAAGAGCCTTGCGTATGGCCGGAATTGAATTGAGGAGGAGCGTCTACCTCAGCCGCTGCCGTGGCAGGACTATCTGCTGATCTTATCTTGGAAGCTGCGGACTGGGCTTCTGTGCAGACCTTTGAACGGTTCTATCACAAAGAGTCATCTGCTGGTGCCTTTGCAAGGGCTGTACTTGATGGTTAGATTTATCATTTCGCAGAATACCTCTGTGTTATTCAGGTACATGAGGCTTTGTATTGTTGTAGGACATTAAGTTTCTTTCTAGCCTCTTTGAGAAGTCATTGTTCATTATGGTTGTGTTACTTTGCCTTATCCTATTTGCGCGCAGGAGGCATTTATTGTATTGTTGGAGGACCTTTAGACCTCATCTAGCTTCATGCGGTATCATTTATTAAATTGTTACGGTTGTTATTTGGCCTTGTCTGATTCGCTTGAGAGTA
>NC_090885.1:60757006-60772006 GCF_036669925.1 Montipora capricornis
TTGCATAGACCTACAAGTGAAATTAAAGCTCACAAACTGTTCACCTAATGCGGACCTAGTTAAACACCAAACAGTCAGAACCTTAGACTAAGTGCTGCATTACTGCCTTTTTCCGCGTCACACGTTTCAATTTAGTAATTTGTGAGGCTAACTCCAAAAGTAGCGTAAAAAGTTCACATTTCATTGAGGTTCAGACTGACTCAGATGTATTGAACATCACTGCTGGTCGGGGTTACATTTGCATTTGCAGAGCCGTGTGCACTGCAAGCTATACTTTACACATTTACATCGAGTTCATTTGCATGAACACTTGATCAGCTCTTGACAAGCCTTTGAGACCTCTGGAATGGTTATCCAAACTGGTTTCCACGTGTCCCCAATCTTCTTCCATCCAAATCGATCTGGATAAGGAATATCCTGGTTACTTGCATCACTTGTTGTCCAGATTCCTGCTTGCAGGACCGCCCTCTCAACGTGCTTCAGAAGAGCATTCTAAAACAAAAGAGCATTTTTAAAATTACTCTTTATAGCGCTATAATAAATCCTTATTTAATTACTTTCTTGAATTTACCTGAGTGGGAGGTAGATTTCCGATTGCTCTGCTGTGTTTACAAAACAGATTCATTCTGGTCTTTGCCTGTTGTCTCTGCCTATGCTGATGACACTACGCTGGTTGTTTCTTCTGTTCCTGGTATTTTGGCTGTCTTTGATGTTTATTCTTTGTACGAGAAGGAGTCTGGGGCTAAATTAAATTATGGTAAATGCGAAGGTTTGTGGTTGGGTGGTTGGAGTGGGCGCACTGACTCACCGGTTAACATTACTTGGTCGTCGGTGAAGGTGTTGGGGGTTGTTCTGGGTCCGGGCAATCTGGCGGAGGACAATTGGAGGCCGCGTATCACCGCGGTGGAAAATGCTTTGAACTCTTGGCGTCAGCGATCGTTATCTTATTAGGGCAAGGCACTTGTTATCAATGCCTTGGCCCTTTACCGTGTGTGGTACGTGGCCTCTCTTATCCATGTTCCCCGGTGGGTCAGTGTTGAATTAAATACGTTAATTTTTAAATGTTTCTGGAGCGGTAAGCGGGATTTGGTCGCTCGTCGTGTTGTGGTTCAGCCTTCTTGTTTGGGTGGGTTTTCTGTCGTGGATTTTCAGTGTAAGGTTATGGCTCTTCATGTTCAGTGGGTTCGTCGTTTTGTTTCTTCTCCGTCTTCTTGGGTCTCTTTCATGGTTTTTTGGTTTTCTTCCCGGCTTGCCGCTCCTCCGCATCTTGTTTTTTCTGCTCCGCTTTGTTTTTCTCCGGATTCTCTGCCTCCGTTTTATCGTTCTCTGTTGACTGCTTGGCGGGCGTGTAAAGGATCTCTTACGGCGTCTTCTTTGGGTATTGGTTCGGGTATTGATTTTTGTCCTGTTTCTACTATGTCTACGAAGTCTGCTTAAATGTGAACATTTAACAGAGATATTACCAACTTTTTTGAAGTCTGTAAATGGTTCAAGTTTTCCAGTGAATGCTGTCTCTCCTCATTGTGAGGAGAAGTTCTTTCCTTTGTTTGGTTCTCTTTATTGGTCTTCTACTTGGCGTCAGCTTTTCTTTTTTGATTTGGATCGTCCTGTTATTGATTTATGTTGGAAAGTCTCACATGAGGTCCTTTACACGGCCGAGAGGCTTGCTGGTTTTGGTTATGCTCTTTCTACTGCTTGTTTTTGTTCTGCTCCTGTCGAGTCTCTTTCTCATTTGTTCTTTCACTGTCCTCTGGCTGTCAGTGTTCTGTCGTGGCTTCAATCACTTATGTTCTTGGCTTCTCCTCTTTGTCCTTCTATCTTGGTTCGTCATGCGCTTTTTGGTTTCTCGGCTGATGAGTTGCCTGTGGTTCCTCGGGTTTTTGAATGTTGAATGTCTGCAAGTTTTGTATTTGGGGGACTCGGAATGATTTTCGTTTTAGGGGTGTTCGTCCCTCGGTTGTTGATGTTATGGAGCGTGTGAAGTCTCGGGTTCGGTTTAATGTCCCTTTGTTTTTCCGTCGTTTCCGGTCTGACCACCGTCGTCCTTATTTTGTCCGTCAGTGGGGTGCTCGTGGTGTGGTGGCTTCGTTTCAAAATGATGCTCTGGTTGTTCATATTTAAGTTCTGGTTTTGTGTTGTGTTTGCGTGCCCTGGCCGTTTTTCTGGGATGAACCAACGTCTTGGCGTTGGGTGAGTCTGTTGACGGGTGGCCTTTTATTGGACACTCTTCACCCTTGTGCTGGGTCGTGCTCGTTTTGGTTTGTCTAGGTGTTTTTGAGTCTTTTTTGTCGTTTTGTCGAATTGTCATTTAGGAGTGTAAGTCAGGCGAGGCATCTCCTAGATGCAATTCTTCGTTTTGTCTGTTTGTCTTTTGTTAATTGTTGGTAGGGGCGGGGTTCGATTCCCAGGCGAAGTTGGCGTGTTGGTGCACCCCCGTTTGAGGTGAACCGTTGTGTTTGACGGATTCGTCGTTATGTCTGGCGGCCATTGCACTCACCCTACCGGGGGGCCAGCCATTCGCCTTAAATACAAAAAACATTGCCAAGAAAATTGGACTTGACAATTGACCCGGTCACCAATCAGAGACGCAGTAGGGCGAAGGTAAGGGAACTGCTTCAAATGAGGGAATGTGAGAAGATCAAAGACACTTGCTATCAAGGTTTACTTGTTCGAGATGCTCTTGCTGAGACATTTTGGTTAGAGAAAGAAACTGGTATCATCAAGTAAGCAGACCTAAACTGGGTTTTAAGTTTATTCATCTATCATACAGTAATTCTACCAAAGTAGATGTACCGGTAACAGTGATTACACTTTATGAAAGAAGTGTGTTGAGTTATGACTTGTAGGAATCACAGAGGATGTAAGATGAGGCACAAGGATTGTCAGAAAATTTGTTTCATTATATGTAAGCTATTAATTTTGATAGGTAGGAAGACTTGTTATCATGTGAAATGATATGGATGCAACTGGGTGGCAATCAAATTTCACTCCTAGCTGTCTAAACAATTGGCTGTAAGAAATAGTTCTTGATAACCCCTCCTGTATCACAACCTTCATTTTTACCTTCTCACTTTTAAAAGTGGACAAAGAGAATTTGTAATCAGGGCCATGAATAGAAAAAGGTGAACCAAGGCACTAGCCTCGGTAGAAAGTTTAAATTTCTGTAGTTTTGTGTGGTTCCTGTTAGTTTAGGAGACTCTCTTTTATGAATAAAAATATATATGAGTTTTTTTCCCTGATATTGCATCTGAGAAAAATAATCACCATAATACAAATCACCAGACTTGTAAAATGATTTTATTATGCAACTGAAGGTTACAACACAACAATACTACCAAACTTACAGTGATTACCAGCTGCAGGGAAACGTAAAGCTGTAAAAACTGACATAACGTTTCCTTTCTTGGCCCTTGGACTACAAGGCCCATCTATTTCTTAGTAATACTAATTTCAACTACACAACTTGTTTGGTCACTTTTCATTTAACAATAATAAACATTTACATGGTTCATTTTGAAGTTTTGGTTAAGTGTTTGAATCAAAAGAACCTTTATGAGCATAGAAATTCCGCTGCTGGAAGTCAGAATTCAGTACAACATAATTTTTGTCATTCCTTTCAGAAATCCTCTTAGTTTCTCTTAAAAGTCCTGATTACATTTCCCATGCAGATCAATCAGAATTCAGCTTTGTTTCTAAGTTTTAGCCTCACTTAAGTTGATGTTATAGACTAACGTCACCTTGAGTGAGATATTACATATAATGATAAAAGGGGCTTGCATTCCCTTCTCTCAAACTTATGGGAGAAACTCTTGGGTTACTTGAATCTGTGGACAAAGAGGGGGACGGTGCCATGTGGGGAACTGATATTGGTTGAAATGACCTGTAGTTTCCCTCCCACAAGGTGTAATCAGACTGAGGAGCAAAATTTGAGGCAGGCATAGAAAGACCTTGGTTAATGCCACTTGGGAAAACATAACCCCCCTGATGATGACTAGCTAATCCATACTGTGTCTGTGGGTTAGGGTTGGAATGTGTTAAAAGAAATTGGAAAGTTTGACCTCGTGCTCTCTTGATTTCTCAATATCTGATTTTAAGAATTGGATGAGCTGTTTTGTGGGGTCATTTTCAATTGCACTCCTCATGAAGTGAATAGCTTCAACCAATGGGTCTTCTTTTTTCAGTTTCTTGGTTGGAGCTGATTTCACAGGCACAAACTGCTTACCAACACAGTCTTGAAAAGATACACTATTGCCCTCATCTTCTGTTGACTGAGTTACCTCCTCTCTTGATGCTGATGGCTCTACAGCCAGTTCTGGTCTGCAAGAGTCACGTGTTTTGACAACTTCAAACAACTGATTGAACCAGTTACTGTAACCCTTGTCATCTTGGAATCATTTCACCCCAGTGGAAGTTTTGGTGGTCAAAGCTACACGCTTACATTCTGCAACAAGCTTTTTAAATTTTGATCTAAGTTGGGGTACAGTAAAGGAAACATTTTCATTCCTAGACTTGCATCTCTTCTTAAGTTCAGCAAGTACCTCGGCATAGATCTGTCCATTTTTCTGAGTTTTAACATTGGTGATTTTATTTAAATAATCACTACTTATTAGCCTAAGCACTCGTTTCAGTGATTAGGCCTAAGCACTCGTTTAAAATTTTAGCTTTCATTTTACGGTTCGGTTAACTACTCTTTTTACGGAGACCGTCTGAAGAATATAGCACTCGTTTACTGATTAAGCCTAAGCACTAGTTTGAAATTTTAGCTTTCATTTTACGGTTCAGTTAGGGTTAGGGTACACTAGAATTAAAATTTTCCACGTACCGCGTACCGCGTAGCCAGCTTGTAAAGATACTTCGCCATCTTGACTTTAACTCTTTACGCGTACCGCGTACCGCGTAGCCAGCTTGTAAAGATACTTCGCCATCTTGACTTTAATTCTTTCCGCGTACCGCGTATCGCGTAGCCAGCTTGTCAAGATACTTTGCCATCTTGACTTTGATTCTTTCCGCGTACCGCGTACCGCGTAGCCAGCTTGTAAAGATACTTCGCTATCTTGACTTTAATTCTTTCCGCGTCCCGCGTAGCCAGCTTGTAAAGATACTTCGCCATCTTGACTTTAATTCTTTCCGCGTACCGCGTAGCCAGCTTCTTAAGATACTCGATGTGGCGGGGTATTCTGCAGTTACTCCATTTCTGTTGCATGGGCCAGACATGTCTAAGCATTGCCTTCGGCCTTTTTCAGCATCATAGTTTTAAGAAAACTGTTAGAACAAAACTAATTGAAATTCTAGAAACTGAAAACTCTTATGCCGATATAGATACCTTAATTGGCAAGATGAAAAATTAAATTTCCAACTGAGGTTAAGTATAGTCTGTAGTTTTCCTCTTTACATATTGTTCTTTTACCCAAACTGCTTTCTTCTCTTTTTTTCCTACATGTAAGTTCTTCTACTTTCTAAATATTTGAAAGCACAAAGAGTAATGTTTACATGTTGTTGTTGTATGTGAAAAACAAAAAAAATGTTTAAATAATTTCGTCAACAGTCGGGCTTGCCACGATCAGCTTCTCGCTATTTGCAAGCCTAGCTTAGTAACAACTTGTTTCTTAGCTTCTCGCTATTTGCAAGCCTAGCTTAGTAACAACTTGTTTCTTGTAAATAAATAAAACTTGAACTTGAATAAAGCGTGCATTTGAGCATCACATACAAGCTTTATACCTGTCTGTCTATAGCGATGTTTCTCGTGACGTCATCCATTGTTATTAATATGCCAACCAGAACCTAATTGGCTGTTGAAACAATGACTTCTTTTGTTCCGTGGTTGGCAAATTTGAATATCAAAAGAAATGTGACGTCAATTTTTGAATGGGGACCAATCTTGATTCATGCAATGAATATGTAGTACTAGATAAAATATGAGCGGGAGATCTGTATGGGCGTTTACAATGGCGAGCCGATAGGCGAGCCATTGTAAACGTCCATACTTGTGAAATGAATACATTAAATTGAATGCAAAGTATTGTTATTTTAATCAGTAGAGATCTGTATCAAAAGTTAATGAATACTAATTAGCTGAGCAGGAGTTTGTATCAAAAGTTAATTCTACTGTTTAATAATTCATCAACCCCAGTTGATTTGTATTGGGGTTTACAGTTGTGTACATGTGATCTGAATACTGTGCTGGGATTGGTTTGCACCCTCATGAATAATTAATGAATTGTACAAGGTCATGTACAATATCTTTTTTTCTCAATTGCAGACTGCATTATGCAAGTTTTTTGTAGCTATTGTATGCTTTACAAATCTTTCTATTCACTGTTATCTTATTAACACGCATTCTGAGTTTTTGAAGTGTTGAAAACTCCTTATTAATTTTACTTTCACTTTATTGCAATGTAGAATTTTACTTAAAATCAACAAAAAATTTCAATTGGCTTTGTTCTGTCAAACATCTAGCAACTCTTGTGCAAAAAATCAGATCCTTTGCAGGTATCAGGTATGGTGCAAAACAGAAACCAACTTTGAAAAGAGTCCCACCAGAGTTAATCTGTAAAGATGGTTTCTCTGTCCATTTAACATTTTGTGATTACAATAACAGTACTCTGAAGGTTGTATCTTACATTAGAGCTGTATTTGTTATTTAATTACTGGTATGAGTAAACCTTGCAACCTTTCCATACAAGTTAAGATGCAACACATTTAAAGCCTTAAAATTCCACACACAAAAAAAACCAATTAGCTAGAAAAAAAAGAAAAAAAAGGACCTTCCTTGTATGACCAAGAAAGAGCTAAGGACCAACCAGGTGTTGTACAGCTGACATTAGGGAGCTTAAGATCTACGACGACGACGTCAACGACAACGCCGCAAAACAATGATATCATTGGTTAAAAGAGCATAAATAATCGTGCTGCACGTGCGCAACGGATTTTAGCTCATATTTTTGCGGCTCTCTGCGTGACGACGACGTGAAATCACTAAATTTTAGGTTTTGACGACAACGTTAGCATGCAACAGAGAATCCTTCATTCTCTATTTTCACTCTGAAACCGCTCGTACCAATTTATTTTTAGGATACTTCGCCCACATTGTATGACGTGAACGAGATGGAATAATCGCGAAAGACTTTTACTAGAGCAAAGTTATATTTTGAGGTGACGTTTTCGTCGACGTCGCCGTCGTAGATCTTAAGCTCCCTATTATACTATTTCGTCCCGTCAACAAAATTCCCAAGCTGTACCAATTGAATCAGGGTCATAAGGTTGCCTTGATTTTAACATCATTGGTCGACACAGTTCTTTTAAAGAGAGTCTGAGCTTCTTTCTGTCACTCATTAATTTTGACAGTTTTTACCATCTGAAGTCCCTTAGATCTTGAGGAGATGTTAACTTCAACACAAAGTAAATATTTATTTTTGAGCAATCTTTGGCCTTCCTTCTTTGGTGCTATTAACAAGCGATTGCTGCAGCTTTTTTGTCGTGCAGGCCACACGACTGATTATGTTATGTCAGGAATGAGAACAAGGCTTAATTAAAGGCTAATTTGAAGACTTTTTAAGGTCGCATGTCAACTGTCTCAGAATTGCTTTGTATTCCCACTGTATAAAGAACCTGAGAATTAAAAAATGATAATACAACTTTAGTTAATTAGTTACATGCAATGTGTTTTTCACCTGAAAACTTTCAGGAGCCATTATCTTTCTCTCAGTAGAACCGCTTCATTGTTATTGGCAAGTGTATTTATCTAATATCTTGCTGCAAAAATGGTAAATGTGGATGTATGGTACTAAGTTTGCTATGGAATTAAATGCTTTTATTCCCTTTCATTTTTCTTAAAACTGTTTCTCCAAGTTGCACACATAGTTTGCTCTTGTGATAAGTTATGCTTCGTTGTGATTGAACTGTTTAGTACTGCCTGGTGAATTATCATCAGTACCATTACCAACAAGAAGGTCGCCAGTAGAATTCGCAACTAATCCTATGATTTGCATCATAAGGTATTGTTGGATTCACGCGACAGTAATGCTGCTGCAATTTATTTAACTGATATGTATGATTTTTGTGATGTTAAACCCTGTCCCTCATTAAAAAATAATACTAAACAAAACCTTAACTTGTGCTATCAATTTTTGGTAGTTATTAAAAACAAATTCTGTTTCAGTTTTACACACAGAAAAACAATGTTCATGTGTGTACACTGGCTGCATCCTTTCCATTCAAATATTCCTTTTACCTTTACACATGCATTATTTCTTGTACTTGGGCACACTGACAAACAGAGGTTTGGTTGTTTGCTTCACTTTTTTTTGTTTTCCAATTAGATTAATCATCAGGCAATTCAGGCTCAAAAACACATGTTACATGATCCCCCAGCGTTCCACCTTCGTGCTTCAGATACAAGTCTTTAACCTTGGTTTTTTTCGTTGTACGACAGTAGCTGTTTCTTTGTCGCTTTGACAAGATGTCAGGGATGAAACTTCCGCTTCAGTGCTGCTGCAATCGCGTTTTTTTCATGATTTTTCCAAGCATGTTGTACTCCATACTTGCAAGCATCACAAATAGCTTGGGGTTTAGCCTTCCATCGCAGGCTATTGTTTGGCTACACACGTCTCAAAAATTCTTACGAAATCGTCAGCTTAACATTTGTTTCATCGCACTATGCCGCACAGACGGCAACAATTCACAAAATCACTTTTAGGCTGATCCCTGCAAAACTTTATTTAACAGCGAGGCAATACACAAATCCTTTGCATTTAGGTTAAATGCGTCACGATAAATTTGCAAGTTGCAATCTGCGCGGCCGATAGCAATGCTTATACCAAAATTAATTCGCGCCGGTGATATTTAAGCAGCGAAACACAAAAACACGACTAGTACCTTTCCTTGCAATAGTCTAGTCGGCTCTTCGAGGGTGTTTTGACCAAGCATTTTGATTTTACACATGTACAGAAAATTGCCCCCACGTAACAAAATCTTCTAGGTAGAATTGGTTGAATTTTGCATCTTGCGCGTCCCTTTGCGACCCAAATTTTCGCTGCATGGTATGTCTGTTAGTGTTTTGCGAGCCAGACAAGGAGAGCGATAGATAAAAAATGGCGACCGTTGATGTAGTATCCATCACTTGATATAAGCAATCACGATCTGACTTCATTGTATGAGGTTCTCTGATTGGGCGGAAAAAAGACAATTGCAGAAATTTCCGCCCAATCAGAAAATCAGAATTTAATTCGCTCTGGAACTCGTCCGTTAAAGGTATGTTCCCAGGGGCTCTTCTCGCCTTACTTGAAAACTTTACGCCAGTCCCGATTCTCGTCTCGTCTCGACTGACTGCCCCTGGGTCTCCGAGGATGGTCCGGATACGAATCGGATACGTGCGGACGGTCGTATACGATTCGTATACGCTACGTGTGGACGCAGATATTTTTGTATCCGCATAAAAAAATTTGCGGATACAAAAATCTCCGGATACGTGTGGACGGGGCAACAGTGATTTTGTGTGTAAATTTCATGTAAATTGCTGGGATGAATCAGTGCAAATGACATGTAAAGCAAGGTCTTCGTAAATAACATGCAAATAACATGTGAATTCGATATAGGAGTCATACCCAGCACAGAATGAGATTGAGAAAGTAGTAGAGGCTAGTAAGAAGACTTTACCTTTACCATTACCATGCTCCTCCATATTTTGATTGAGGAAATTTGCTCTGCTCCTTTAAGCAGAAAATTCTCCCCAGTTTTTCCACACAAAATAAAAGCGCCCCAGGAATCGCACTGGGCTCGCAACGGGTTGTGGTTGGATGTTGGCACAGAGAGAAGGATTGTGGACATTTCACAATAATTACATGATTCAACAACTTTGTCCGCCATTTTGAATTGCCCCGCCGCAAAGGCCCTGGGAACGAGATCCGTTTGAATCATCGGTTTGATATTCGCGCGGGCGATCAATGTGCTCTTCCTCTCTTTTTCCCTGGTTGTTCGACGATTAGAATTGGATCTTTGCGATTCCTTAATATTTTGTGCGGGTGAAATAGCACACATTCCACCAAATAAACCCAGTAAGCATCGATGAAATACGGAAGAAAGGGCAACGACATTATTCAGGTCAGAAGGTCGTCCACGGGTATCAGCATTCGCCACAAAGATACACGCCAGTGACATGATTCAACCTCGAGCTCAGACAGTCTCCGAAAGGGTTAATCGGTGAAGACTTCATGACAAAAATAGAGGCCTTCTTCAAAACGTAAACGGAGTTGTTCTACGAACGTTTGAAACAAGGGTGGCCTGGCCGAACAGCTACTACAGTTAGCAAATGGGCGGGAAGATTCAAAAGATCCGAAAAGCAAAAGACTGCCGGAGGAGTTTTCGGTAAGTCGTCATCTTACTGATACAAACGTGATTTAGGTTTAAATGGCTTAAAATTTTAAAATTTTGTTTTCCCCAATTTACTTGTTCCCAGCTTTTTGCTCCCTAAAATTGTTTCTGTCGCCTTGTTCCCTAGGACATTTTGTCATTTTTCGCCAAAACGCACAGTCATTGCTTTTGCAGACCTACTCCCTTAATAGTTTCACTTTATATTGTATTAATGCCATTTAAGGTAATAACAATACATGTACAAGGTGATTAATATATGGATCTCTGTATACCCACCCCCTTATTGACCTTATTCGCCACTTGCACATTCCTTGTTCTTCAAACGGTGCCACTACAAGAACACAATAGTGGCAGGTTGTTCTGTAGTTACTCCCTTGTCACCTGTATACCTACATGTACTTCACTGTTTTCTCATGTCCAAACAATGTCACATGACTTGTTCAGTAATGTGAAGCCCTTTGTACCACATCATAAAAAGATTTAACCAATCAGTCAATAACTGCGCAGCGTATATTCGGCTGTATTCCACATTGCTTGTGCAGGGTGATATGTACCTATTTCCTATGACATGGTATACAAGCTTTCTCGCTTGTTACTTGTCACTTGCTTGTTTGCATGTACATGTATGTGATCCTTAACAAAAAAAAAAAATCAATTGTCTTGTGGAGTAGTAGACCACTCAAAAGCATTTGCATTACTAGCATTTTTCACGAAACATTACAAAGCTACCATACATGTACATGTACTGTTACGTAGTAGAGCTAGCAATCTAAATAATTATACCAATCATATTGTGATGCAGTTAATATTTCAATTTCTCCCACCAAAACCTCACATTTTATTTGATGAGTACTTAATCTAATTCATAACAATACACAAAAAGCCATCTTGAGGAATTGTTATATCTCAAAACGTTTGTTTTAAGGGACAATTTTTGGCATGATTGCTCCACTCTTTTAATTGGATATGGGAAATCTCACTAAATAGTGCTTTGAGTGCTTTATGCCCAGGCACCCTAAAAAAAAGAGCAAATTTATGAGTGAAATACAAAAGTAGTTTTGAGTTGTACCCTTCAAACACTAATTCAGACATCAATACGAAATTATGAAAAATTCAACAATAAATAATAAGTATCGCGATCTTCTTATAGTTTTGCCTATGCGTGAGCCGTCAATATTTCGTGGTGTTGCCGTCTCACTTTTGCGGCCTGTGATTGGTTCTAATGTTGAAATTGACTTTGTTGCACTGAATTGGGTTGCTGACGTACACAAACAAATACGTTTCGCCGGTAGAAAGAATTAAAATTTCGATCAGGCGGGGGTTGATTAGTTTACAGTTTTATTTATCCTTATAAATGATGGATCGCGATACAAAACTAATTGCGATTTTGAGACGGCAATACCACATTATATTGACGGCATTGGGAGAAAATCTATTCCGTATTGGGCTCCGTCGCTTCATGACTCCGCCCAATACGGAATATATTTTCTCCCAACTAGCCGTCAATGTAATGTGGTATTGCCGTCTCAAAATCGCATTTTGTTCTTATTATTGATTTTATTACATGTACAAAATGGTCAGTTTGGAAAGGTGGACACTTTTGGAGGTTGTCACAGGCTTCCAGATAAGTTTGTAAGACAGGGTGTCAACAAGGAATTCCAGTGGATCAAATTTCCACAGCTCCTACCATAACCATTATGTCGGGTCATGAAGCTGACCTTGTAGGGTTTTTATATGTTCATATTTTGTTTCAGGGCAATACATTAGGTCTATGGCTGCTAAACAGGGCAGGTGGAGATTTTCTAAAAGGTAGGCAACCGTTATTAAGGAAACTCTTGTATTTTTAAAAGTACCATGGAAACACTACATACACTGCGCAGAGACCAATAAGATAAATTGTCTTGTGCACTCATTCGAATTGAGACTGTATGTTGATTTTGTGATGTCTATCAATGTTAATGTTGATACATAACTATAGTACATGTATAATAAATATCAAAAACTTGATCATTGTATGACACAATTCATCGTATAACAGAATTCATTGTGGTATATGAGCTAATGCGCCGATCAACTCGAAACTTCCAAATTCCTCACTCCCCAGGCACAGAAGATAGTCAAATGCCCGTTTCGATTTGATCGGCGCATAATAGACCATGCTCTACAAAATTATGGAAACCGTACATGTCAGCTTAAAATATACAGTTACACAATAAAGTCGGTAAGAGTTCTCTCTACTTTGGGGGCGTTTTTAATAAAACATTATTATTCCATTCATGATTGTTGGATATGAAAAAATTACATCTTGATTAGCCAACTTGGGGGGCTTTGCACCTCGTTGGCTATCTGTACACACTCACATTGAACTGGATGAACATAAGGGAGAGATGTTCAGTGCAAAAATCAGTGACTTCTCTGTTCATATACTGTAAGTTTTTTGACGAAAATCAAGATAGATTTCACTGTCCCTTGAGTCTGAGGAAATTGTCAGTAATCTTTCAGTGGTAATTACATGTACATCAAACACAAGTGATAGCTCTCTAATAAGCACATTTGCATGTGGCAACAATCATTAAAAGATCAATGTAATTTAAGTACTAGTATTCAATTACATGCAGTAAATTTGTTTTAGGAAAGTCTGCAGTATTTTCCATCTGAACTTGCGGGTGATACGCCTAATATAGTTCGATGTAACTTGAAAAGTAGGTCTAACCATGCAGTTAAATTGTTATAGTATGCTATGTAGTATTTTTCATTTGAACTGGCAGGTGGCGTGCATCATACAGTTCAATGTAACTTGAAGAGTAGGTCTAACCATGCAGTTAATTATTATTTGTCATAGTATGCTATGTAGTATTTTTCACCTAAACTGGCAGGTGGCATACCTCATACAGTTCGATTTAACTGGAAAAGTAGGTCTAACCATGCAGTTAATTTGTTATAGTATGCTATGTAGTATTTTTCAGTTGAACTGGCGGGTGGCACGCCTCATACAGTTCAATGTTATTTGAAAAGTAGGTGTAACCATGCAGTTAATTGTTATGGTATTCTATGTAATATTTTTCATCTGAACTGGCGGGTGCCACACCTCATACAGTTCGATGTAACTTCAAAAGTTGGTCTAACTATGCAGTTAATTTGTTATAGTATGCTATTTAGTATTTTTCAGTTGAACTGGCGGGTGGCACGCCTCATACAGTTCAATGTAACGCTAAATGTAGGTGACTAACCATGCACTTAATTTGTTATAGTATGCTATGTAAAATTTTTTATTTGAACTGGCGGGTGGCACGCCTCATACAGTTCAATGTAAACTTGAAAAGTAGGTCTAACCATGCAGTTAGTTTGTTATAGTATGCTATGTAATATTTTTCATCTGAACTGGCGGGTGGCACACCTCAGGCAGTTCTATGTAAATTGAAAAGTAGGTCTAACCATGCAATTTATTTTGTTATAGTATGCTATGTAGTATTTTTCTGTTGAACTGGCGGGTGGCACGCCTCATACAGTTCAATGTAACTTGAAAAGTACATGTAGATGTAACCATGCACTTAATTTGTTATAGTATGCCATCAGGGCTTGAAATTGCGACCAATACAGTCGCATTTGCGACTGAATTTTTTCCCTTTGCGACTAAAAAATCTGGAGAAGTCGCAAATTTGCGACTTGTTCTCATCTTCGCTCTTTCGAAACAAAAGAATTAGTAGCAGTTGCCACTTTGCTGCTCTTTTTACTAAAATAAATGAAGAAATGACAAAATTATTTTGTTTCTCGCCTTGAGTTTTCTTTCAATCTGAAGATAGCGTAATTGTAGCGTAATTTCGCTGCGATGTTGCGTGCACAACTCCATTCCTTCAATAATTATCATTCGCCATTTTCAGCGGTTTACTTCAACACAAGTATTGTGGGCTCATATTTTGTTTTGCTACACCGCTGACAACACAATGCAGCGCGATGATTTTGCGACTAAAATTTTCGAAATTGCGACTACATTTTCGTATCTTGTCGCAAAATTGCGACTGGATTTTTTCGCAAATTTCAAACCCTGGCCATGTAATATTTTTCATCTGAACTGGCGGGTGGCACGCCTCATACAGTTCAATGTAACTCTAAAAGTAGGTCTAACCATGCAGTTAATTTGTTATAGTATGCTATGTAGTATTTTTAAGTTGAACTGGCAGGTGGCACGCCTCATACAGTTCAACGTAACTCTAAAAGTAGTTGTAACCATGCAGTTAATTTGTTATAGTATGCTATGTAATATTTTTCATCTGAACTGGCGGGTGGCACACCTCATACATTTGTACAGTTCAATGTAACTTGAAAAGTAGGTCTAACCATGCAGTTAATTTGTTATAGTATGCTATGTAGTATTTTTCAGTTGAACTGGCAGGTGGCACGCCTCATACAGTTCAATGTAACTTGAAAAGTAGGTGTAACCATGCAGTTAATTTGTTATTGTATGCTATGTACGTGTAGTATTTTTCATCTGAACTGGTGGGTGGCACACCTCATACAGTTCGATTTAACTTGAGAAGTAGGTCTAACTATGCAGGTAATCCATTTGGTTAATTTCTTGTGATATCCTAGTATTACCCATCTGAACTAGCGGGTGGCACGCCTCATACAGTT
>NC_090885.1:60777006-60782006 GCF_036669925.1 Montipora capricornis
TTTTGGTAATTTTGATAGTGGCCTATTGGCTGAGCAACATGTACCTGTAGTGGTAGTGGTAGTGGTAGTGGTAGTGGTAGTAGCAGTATGTTGATTTCAATTTGGTATATTGCATTCAGGTGTAATCTGCTATCATTGCTCACAATCTATTTTTATAATCATTCTTACATAACATTGTTTTTCATTTTACTTGCATTTTATTTCTAGGTAGAGTTTTCGGCCTGCATATGCCCAACTAGGTATGCTATGTGCCATATTTCCAAAGGTGCCTGTAGTCGCACTAACTGCAATTATACATTTATTTAACTTACTGATATAATAAATTATTTTGATTTTAAAAAGTATCCATAAGGCCCACCTCCCTGACCCCATGGAATTTCCAGTTTAGCTTCATCCTTTCCATTAAAAACTGGAATATATTGATATGCCCTACCCCTTGAAATTAAATAATTGTTTTTTCTTTACATATTGTGAGGATGAGAATAAGTAATTGACATTTAAATTGTAACAGTAAGTGAAATGTTGTTAGTAATCTAAGTTGTAGTTAGCTATAAACCTTGTAAATATTAAAAGTAGTGTCATAGTGTGATAATAAACAATGTACATTGTATAACCAAACAAATAATGTAAGTTTAAGGATTAGAGTGTTGAGTTTTTCCCCCTTAGAATTTCTAGTGGCCTTCAATCCCTGGGGTGCAGGGATATGTTCTGTTACCAAACATTATGAAATAGGTTATGCTCTATGCAGCTGTGCCATCTTTTTTTGAAATGTATAACTTTTTTAATGCTTTACTGCTTATTTACAGTGGTGGATCTAGGGATGATGTTCCTCCCTCTTGCTGTTATGGACAAGAAAATTTCCATGTTTTCATGCATTCACAATTTGAGCCTGTCTGGATCCACCACTGGCATACCAGACATCCTTATCAATAGTAAAGGAAAATAGAAGAGAACATTATACAGGAATAAGTACAGCCATAGCCTTCATGTATGTATGTATGTAAATTGAAGGGAAGTTTTTATTCCATTCTTACATTCACTTTGTTTTTCAAGGTGTAATAAAACAGGTTTTACTTTGAAAGATTGCCATATCTTTTTTTGGCCATGCTACCAGTTGACCTATCCGTAGTTTATTTTGGACGCAGTTTGTGTTCATCACAGCTGTGACTTGAACTGCAGCTTCTGCCCTCACAGAGTCATCATCAACAATCTTACCAGCAGCAACAAGAAGACACTGTGTTACTAACTCGTGGCTCTGCTTTAATAGCAGAACTGTAGTACCTTAAATCAAATGCAGAATAATCATCAGTACATGGTTTAATAATATTGTTAAATATTACAGGCCAATAATATGTAGCACTTAAATTGTTAAGAAATCCTTTTCTCTAGTGGCTCTCCTTGAAAAAAGGGCCACCAATAATACTATTATAATAACCCATAACAGTGGACTTGTGAAGGATTTTACAGTGTGATATATAAATATCAACAATTTTAGTATTTGAGGGGTTATGCAAGCAACCTCTTTGGTATTTGTTTCCGGGCTTGAGTCCTGTTTAATGAAAAAATATTTCCCTTTGCTGTCATGAACAGCAGTAAAGTTTTAATAACTTATTACCTGGCCTGTACAGATTTTGGGTTGTTTGTGACTGCATGTGGTTGGAAACCTGTTCTGACTCTACACGCTGGGCTTCCTCCATCTCCCACAATCCTTTCACATCTATAACTACCAATGCATACTTGTCAAAAAAGTTGCCAATGCACCCCTCAAGGAATTCATGTTTCTCTTGTACAGTTGCAGATTGTGGTGGTATTTCCAGATTTAATGGCCTTGATTCAAGGGTTTCCATTCCAGCCCATGCCATGAAGGCTTCGCAAATGTGTGTACGTGTTACCTGAAGCATAAGGGCCTCCACACCAGCATAGTTTTTCTTCACTTGTGGGGGAACATTTGTCCGTCCGAACCTTTGTCTGAAATAGAAGAGGGTGCCCATGTCACGTGAAGACTGTGTCTTGTTCAACTTTTCCCAGGTGAACTGAAGGGAAGAGAAAAACAATGGTTCA
Source organism: Montipora capricornis (assembly GCF_036669925.1). Taxonomy (NCBI): domain Eukaryota; kingdom Metazoa; phylum Cnidaria; class Anthozoa; order Scleractinia; family Acroporidae; genus Montipora; species Montipora capricornis. The sequence continues at coordinate 60,779,068 of NC_090885.1, forward strand.
AAGTTGAGGGACAAACACTTCATTGAATTCAGCATGTTTGACAACAGAATGAATAATTATTATAATTATAATATGCATTTTACTTGAGAAACTATTACAATTTATTGTCACTAATAATTCAGATGGTCAGGAAATACTGAATTATATTGCAGTACAATGAATTCGGTGAGATATAGCAGTTATAATTAAGAATACAGTATTATAAGTCGAAAGTCAATAGAATTTCACGCACCTGGTATTTTCGTAAGCCGCTTTGTCTCATGTTGTCGACTTGAATAGACCGGTCGGCAGGACTCTCGGACTTGAATCTTAGTTGCATCATGTCTTTCTTTATCACCTTGCAAAAATTCTGGAAGGCGCCGTGGTGCAGTAGTGATATTCTTGAGAGCAATAGGTCTAAACTGAGTGGGGTTTTTGCCGTGTCGTTGATTGCCCTCCACAAAAAGACCAAAAAGGCACATCCGAGCACTGTGAACACTTTCGATATTTTCGCGGTTCAAGCTAGTCTTTTTCGCCTGTTGACTACAAGAAGGTGATTCTCCTGTTGCGAGCCACGGACTCGCTTCATACGAGTCTATCCAATCAACAATTCCTGTGCAGAAAGTGTTGCCAGTAACAAAGCGCGGAATTCTATAATATTCTTCACCTTCCTGAAGCACGGTTGGCAGAGTTTTTTCGGCAAACCATCGTCATACTTAATTTCTTTTCCGGTAAAAACTGAAGCATGAACATTTTTACTTCCGCTTGGTATCTCTTTGTTTTCCATTAGCCAATCAAAAAATTCGAAAATCCTATGTCTCCAGAGCCCTTCGTTTTCTCGTGCCAAGGCCCCGCCGACTAAGAGAAACGAAAAGGGCGATGGGGACGAGAATGGGGTCGACCCAAATAACATCTGTCGAACTTAATTGATTCAAACGTCGATCTCGTCATGTACTTAATTGGGGCTATTAGGTTCGGCTCATGAAAAGTTCGACGTTTGAACCGGGCGTAAGTTCCCTACCGGTTCCACGGACTGCTTTACGGACCAGTCCAAGGGACCACCCCTTCGGACCCACTCCACGGACCAGCCCAAAACAACATAGAGAAAGAATTAATGAAAGAAAATAATTAACAACTAAAGATTGAAATCCAAATGCGAACTAACTTGCCGAAATAAACAAGAAGCAAGCAGCCGAATGAAGCACGCTTCCCAAATGTTTGACATAATTATTAACACGAAGTTTCCAAACCAGAAAAAACAGGGGCACTTGCCATTCAACGAAACTGTCGAAAAGTTCTGTTGGAAATTCGATGGGACAAGATCTTTCCTCAACAACATCATCATATTTTCTACTAGCCTGTTTCAGGCTACCAGATAGTCGGGACGACGAAACACAACTCCGTATGAAAAACGGTCGCCCCAAGTCCCCACTCGTTTTGTGACTACTGCGCATGCGCCATCCTCTTAATTTTTCCGAAGATGAGAAATGTAACAATAGACTACACTTCGGAGCCAATCCGCATACAAAGAGTACCAAAGTCCGGACTCTGCAGACAGTACGATGATTTGCGGAACGATTTGCGAACGAAATGCTCGGGTGCCTCGTGTTCGCAGACGATGATCTGTGAAGAATAAACTTTTGTGAGTTGAGGTGAGTTTTTAATACTTACAACAGTTACTTCTCGCACTTTCGTGTTTTGTTTCTAACCTACCAAGTGAGGCAGTTTACGCTTTTAAGAATGGCTACCTGTAAGAATTGAGGATCGTCCGTCAACGACCATACATGCACACTAAAAATTAAAGTGTAATGTTACGAACGCGAAAATGTAAAATTACACCTTGTTACTGTGTAAACTATTACACCAAAAAAATCTTCTAAAATTACTCTATATGTAGGGTATTTTTACTCTTTTTAAAGGATAAAAGTTTATGCGTATTATTAAGGATAAAATTACGCAGTTGGAAGTGTACTTTTACACCAATTTTAATAGTAAAAGGCCGATTAATCTAAGGCCCGTTTCAAACGTCGAACTTTTCATGTGCCGAATCTAATGCAAATGAGAAAATCTATTGTTTTCGCTCATTTGCATTAGATTCGGCACATGAAAAGTTCGACGTTTGAAACGGGCCTAAACCATGTTAGAGTGGTTTTTTAACTCATTCAGTTGTGGGCTTACAAATAGCTTTTCATAAATATGATATACTGGGCCGAACAAACTGTCCTCAGGGCTTATTTATTTGTACGTAGTTCTCATTGCAGTCTGGCTCAATTTGTTACACTCTCTAGTTTAAGTATCAACTTTTCGAAGACATTCGAAGATGTATCTCTGGTGTCATTCTCTGAGTCGCTTTCTCCCTCTGAACTGGGCGAATGTACCGGATCATCCGAATCATCATGCGAAAGAATTTCGTTCTCCTTTCCTTCGTCCGTTTCCTAAATAAGTTCAGGATGGTTGCGAGGAAAATAAGATTCAAAACTTGAAAAGAGTTTATAAGTCTTGCTGTACCCAGGCCTACCACAAATGACAAGAAAAATTGGGTCGTGCGAATGCCGACTACGAATGTGAACCAGTACTGGTAGTTTTTAAGTTTCGTAACTATAAGGCAAGCATAGATGTCAGCTGCATGGTAAAATTCAAAAGGTTAATTTGTTTCCGGTTACAAATGTCACTCGTCGAGCCATGTGATTGGCTGCGGTATTTACGTGTTTTGACAAAAATTTCCAGTCAAAAAGGCGACATAATTCTCCGCCAATCAAGATGCATTATTGAATAGCGATAAAGAAACTTGATGACCCTCTTTGTATTCCTTTTCATTCGGCCAGTCTTCCGAGAAGGATTTTGAATATTTGGAGGTCCTGTTTCTTGCGTTATTTTAAATTCAATTGCTGCTCATGGATGCTCAGATGTTAAACTATGGACAGTAGAGGAAGTAGGCGAATGGCTTACCAGTTTAGGCG
>NC_090885.1:60787006-60824506 GCF_036669925.1 Montipora capricornis
GCGGGGTTTATCAATCTGCTCCTAGCCGCTTCTTCATTCTTCAACTTAAAATATTACAATTCCTGTCGTTGTATCGGTATCTTCGATTGTACTTTGATTGTTTCAAGTGAAATGGTGAGCTGTTGTGTGCCTGGTTGCCATAATTATTCAAAGAAGACAAAGAAAAACGGGAACACGGTGACTTACCACAGGGTCCCACAAGACGATCGCGCGAAGGCATGGCTCGACAGAATCAGACGGAAGAATATGCCACCACTTGAAAACAGCTACGTCTGCAGCGATCATTTCATGCCAAGCTGTTTCAAGATAGATTTCCGGGCACAATTAATAGGGGAAAAACCTAAGAGGGACTTGAAGGATGATGCTATCCCATCCTTGTTTAGTTACGGCCCCGAAGCGAAAAAGCCGCGGTCATCAAGCGAACATCGCCTTCAGCGACGAAGGCAGCGAGAAGTTAGTGTTTGTCAGTTTGCTTCTCTTTTACTATGAATCAAATAAATTTTCCCACTTACATGTCGATATTTGCACACGCTCTGAACCGAGGGGATCGCGTGACCCGATGTATGAACAATGGTTTCATGGTGACATATTTCGGTGTACATCCGCCCAGTTTTAAAATATACTATGCTGGGTTTACGTGGAAAATAATGGCGAGTTAGCCGACCTTACAAATGACCTATGATTGGTAATTTGCTGTGTTTATTTTTCCGAGTTGTCACTCCAAAAACAGGAAGAATTGACAAAATGAAGTTAGGCAAATTCAAGGCATTCAATTTGTAGTAAATTGAAAAGAATTACCTTGTATATTCGCACTTTAATTTTGTTTTAGGCTCTTTCAGAACTACTTGCTGCAGACATCGAGGACAATGTATCTTCAGATGACCCAGTGACTAATGAACCTTCAATCTGCACTGATTTGGAAATGCATACTACAATCCCAGAAATGCATGATGTGGGAATTCAGTGTTGTTTTGATCCCATTACCCTAAAAAGTGTGGAGGTTCAAACTGAGATGTGCAACACTATAGACAATGATAATGGTGTGTGTGGTACTGCAAATATTGACGTGTCCTCCCATACTTATACAGAGGATGATATCCCACAAAATCCAAGTGCTGTCACATGGAAGATTCCACATGACCATAATTATGCCATAGCAGCACCCCCAAATCCCATTGATACACCCACAGTAACTTTTCCAACCTATGACATTAACAAGTTTGATACAATCCCCTTACCACCAGTGCATGATGTCCTTGTTGATGTTAAAATGGATATACATGATGATGATGATGATGATGATGATGATGATGATGACGATAACAATGATGATGAAGATAACAATGATGATGAAGATTTAGATCCCCACTGGCTATTACCAGATGATGAAAAACCGTCATCCGAAGATGATATAGTGTTGTCTGAATATGAATTTGAAGATGGCTCTCCAGAGAGTGAAAAAAAATACCTTGTGTTCGGTTCCTGTTTGAACAATTTACTGAAAAAGTGTCCAAAATGTGGGGGCGTGATCATTGACCAAAAAAGGAAAACAACTGGGAGCATGCTATCAGTTGTGCTAATCTGCCATAATGGGCATACAGAACTGTGGGAATCCCAACCAGTTATTAAAAGGAAGCCCCTGGGAAACCTATTATTGGCAGCAGCCATCCTCTTTACAGGAAGCACCTTCTCAAGCATCAGCCGCCTTGCATCATGCATCAATCTTCAGTTTTTTAGTGAAAGTGTGTTTTATGACACACAATTGAAGTACTTGTTTCCAGTTGTTAATGAGGCATGGGAAACTGAATTAAATAGGCAGATTAACAAACTTACTTGTTCAGAGGTTGTCAATTTGGATGGTGATGGCCGATGTGATAGCCCTGGACATTGTGCCAAGTATGGCACTTACACTTTGATGGACGAAGAGCAAGGAAATGTCGTAGCATTTAGTGTTGTTCAAGTCTCTGAAGTGTCGTCATCCAATGCCATGGAGAAAGAGGGTTTTACCCGATGTGTTGAATTGTTGGAGGGCAAAGGGGTCAAGATCAACAGGGTTGCAACAGACCGCCATGTGTCAATCAACAGTTGTATTGCCAAGGATTACCCACATATTAATCACCAGTATGATGTTTGGCACCTTTCCAAGTGGGTGGTAAAGAAGCTCACAAACAAAGCCAAACAAAGAGGATGCGAAGAATTGTCACCTTGGATACAGTCCATTTCAAATCATCTTTGGTGGTCTGCTGCAACCTGCAATGGTAACGTCCAGCTTTTACGTGAAAAGTGGAAGTCGGTGTTGGATCATGTCTCCAACAAGCACAAGTGGTCAGGAAACACCCATTTTCATCGGTGTTGTCACAGGCACATTTCATCCTCAGAGGCTAAGAAAATCTGTTGGCTCAAGCCAGGCACATCAGCCCACTTGGCTTTAGAGGAAGTGGCTTTGAATACCAAACTTCTGAAGGATTTGGCAAAGCTTACTGACTTTTGTCACACTGGAAAGTTAGAGGTCTACCATGCCATGATGCTCAAGTACTGCTCGAAACGGGAACACTATTCATACAGGGGAATGATTGCCAGGACCCAACTAGCTGCTCTTGACAACAATACTAATACAGGCCGCAGCCAAGCGGTAGTGAAGACAGGTGAGCAAGCTGGTGAGGCACGATACAAACTTTGCTTTCCGAAAGCCAACAAAAGATGGGTTGCAAAGCCAATCAATGAGAAAAAATCTTACAAATATTTGTCAGATTTGCTTTTTGCAGTAATAAAGCGTGTAGAACAAGGGGGTGCAGTTGCCCAGCCAGTGCCTGTTCCCCTACCCAGGAACATTGCCTCAGAGCCAGCCCCAGCAAAGGCAGATGCAATCGAACAGCACCGCTCAAGATTTAACAGATAAAAAATAGTAATAATGTCATCAGTGCTCAACATTAACTAGTTGCAATACCCCAAGCTCTTTCCAAGAATAAGTAATGCTTGTAAAAACATAACAGAATTTTTATTGTGTCTTGTGTAGTTTGGAGAAGACCAAACCCTAGTCAGTTCATGTTATCAGAACAAACTATAGCTACTCGTCCACATAATTATGGAATAAGGCTAAAAAAAAAATCCCAAATCGTTAGATATCGTTTGTGAGATACCAAAAACCAAAGAAAGTAATCTAACTGCGTAATGTAGAGCACTACCACTGGATAACTGATAATTTCCATGAAAGATACAAACTTGTTTTCTGCATTTTTCTGTTTATAATATTTAATTCATGGACATCTTTAATCCCGACTGTCTAAAAAGTTTATCTTCAGGTCCACCAGATGGATCTTTGTACTGCTGCTTGTATTGATACCAATCTGTTTGAAGGACCTATCTATTTATACACACTGGATGAAACCCAGGGTGCAGGGTGATGCATTTGGGTTCTTTGCCACATTCACCGCTAGTAACAGCCTCGATAAGCTTATTTTTGACAGGCTCAATTACTTGGCAGCATATGCCTTCCCATAATCTGACAATTGCTGCATGTACACCTACGTTACCAAAACAATTAACATTGCAATTGCTCTATATTCTTCGCGACTTAAAACAAACAGAGGACGACCGAACGTAGCGTTGGTGGCAGCAGAAGCAAATTATGTTGTCTTCACGCGTATTCCCACAAAACATTGAGTTAATTAAGACGTAAAGTTTATTATCAAGGATTGCGTTATAACTTTTTGCTGTTTTTGAAAGTGTAAATAAAGCCACAATGAAGCCGTGCAGTAAGTAGATCGAGTAACCGAAGGAAAGCTTCGTTTTCGCATCCAATCCATTGATTTAAAAAGGCAACAAGGAAGAAACAAAGACCAATACCACAATTTATCAACAGAGTTGAGTTTATTTGTCACTTAGTTTGTTATGGAATTACAATTAACGGATAACTCGTACAACATACCGGTCTGAATTTCGCAGTCTTACATTTGTTTCTTCATCGTTTGCCATGCATTCGTCGCCTACGTCTTCGGGGTTCTATCCGCTTCATCAGAGCTCACACGCGGTTCAAAGTGGTACGGCCGGATCGAAAAACTTTCGGAGGCTTGTTCCTCATCGATTTTATCAGAATACGTCCCAAAATAGGCCATTTTTAGCGATGATACAAAGGCAAAAGCTCCTACTTTGCCGATGCAAAATGTTGTACACAACTGGAAGACGCGCAATTATCAATTTACATCTCATGGGTTTGACGATTCTACGTCACACGATGATACGCTGACCGCTTTCTGAACAAGCGGGCAATTTTCAAGATGGCGGATTTCTATTTGCATTTTCGGTCGTCTTTCAGGTACAATATTTCATTTGAACGAAACGATATGGGAATGACGTTATCAAAAATCGAGACATGAACCTGAGGACAAACATACAAAATACCTTCAATTTTACCCCGGAGTTCCCCTTTAAGTTAGCAAGTGTAATTACGATTGAGTTTATATTACCCATTGTCACGTGTAATTTTATTGATAAATAGATGCTAAATAAACAATTACACTTCATATTGGGATTGAATTATACTTTTTTATCGTGTAATTTCAAGTTTTTTAGATGGGGTAGATCACTACACCGTCATACGGGGTAATTTTACCCTTCCTTTCTGATATTATTACCCTTGCTACATGTGTAATTTTACAAGTGCAAAGTTGTATAACACATTTTACACTACTTTGCGTTGAAATATACCATTCTTTTGAGAGTTAAACTACACCTCAGAAGTTGGTGTAACAATACACACAAAAAAGCGGCTTGCCGGGCTGGCAACAATGGTACACCATTTTAGAGTGTAATTTTACTCTTCCTTTCTGATATTATTACCCTTGCTACATGTGTAATTTTACAAGTGCAAAGTTGTATAACACATTTTACATTACTTTGCGTATAAATTTACCGTCCTTTTGAGAGTTAAACTACACTTTAGGAGTTGGTGTAATAATACACACAAAAAAACGGCTTGCGGGGCTGGCAACAATTTTACACCATTTTTTAAGTGTAGCCTTTAGTGTGTAAGTGGCGGGGTATTCTGCAGTTTAGCCAAGTCTCGTTCTTCAAAGGATGCCGCATAGGGGAAACAATAGTGGTTAGCTGTGGCGGGGTATTCTGCAGTTTCTCCGTATTAAAAGTGACTGAAAATCGTATTTGAGGGCAAAAATCCGCAAGTGAACTATATATTACTCAATTCAAACAGCTAAACTGCAGAATACCCCGCCACTTATTTGCATTTCATTGAATAAGAATAGGCTCTATTGTATTAAGTCTCGTTCTTCAAAAGATGCCGCATAGGGGTAACCGTGATAGTGGTTAGCTATGGCGGGGTATTCTGCAGTTGCTCCTCGTGGACTTGAAATAGGCATAAAACATTCCAAAGACCGACCATTCAACATTCATGACACTGGCGTGTGTGTTTGTGGCGAACTACTGTAAAACTGCTAGGGCTGGTTCACCGTTCCCGACGTTATGGCCTGAATGGTCGTTGCCCTTTCTTTCGGGTTTCGTCGATTCTTACTGCCATTTCACCCGCACAAATGTCAAGGAATCGCCGTATAAAACCTTGGTCGTCCGAAAACGAAAAGAAAGAGGAAAGAGCACATTGCCCGCGCGAATTTCAAACCGTTGATAACCAAATTTTCATTGTCACAAAACCTCGTTTCCAGGGTCTTTGCGGCGGGGTGATTCAAAATGGCGGACAATTGCCCATCCGAAAAGATCCTGGGAACGAGGAAGGTCCAAGCATTTTGGGTGCTTACCATTTAGCCAAAAAATCCGGAAATTTCGGTTTGAGGTCAAATGGAAAGGCAATTTTCCGGAAAATCCTTACGAAAATTGTGGACAACCTCCAGAGGTAGTCCTCTTTTTCCGTTCGGAACAGAATTCGCGAAATGCTCTTACCATTTGCGAGAATCCTTCCGTTTCCAGGCCACTTCTGAAAAGATCGAGTAAAATATGCGGGATAGAATGCTGTGTAGTAAATGGTAAGCGCCATTCTCAACCAGTTGGTCATTAAATTCGGAAAATCGCTTACCTTTATGCAACGATCATTCCATCCGAATTATTTGGCTAAATGGTAAGCACCCTTCGTTTACCATTCGTTGGTTTCGTTGTAGGACGTTGCCGCTGATGAAACTCAAAAGCTTCCGAATACCAGTGTAGTTTTCGTTCAATAATATAACGGTTATGTAAAAATTGAAAGTTTGCCACAGCAGTAAAATGAGTAACAAATATCATATGCACATTGCCTGTGACAACAAAACGAAGATGCTGTAAATCACCATATTTGCTCCCAGGTAAATATGAACATTTATAGCAAGGAAATTTGCAAATTTACTACAAGTCATATTCCGGCAATTCATTCCTTTTTGCTCCCATTGCAAAAGAGAGTAAATAAAATGCAAATGTACGTATTTTGATCCTTTGAAAATCAGTTCAAACGATAATGCAAACTATTGGTTTTTCGACATATTTGCTTGCATTTGCGGTTGAGGTCAAACTGCTATCTTTGGGGTGAAACAAATTTGAGCGAATCTGTGGAAACATTAAAGATTTGCATAGCACGCAAATGCCAAGCAAATAATTACATTTCCTTAACATAATTAGGCCTAAAGAAAAGTTTTTAGGCTTAAGGTTAGCTATTCATGTAACAGTCACGGCAAGTCTATCGCTTTACCTTTCTTTTTAGTGCCAGCGGTTTCCAGTTATGATAATGTGCGAGAGAGTTTGACTGGCCCGTTACATGCTCCACGCTGAAAAGTCTGAAAACGCTTTGGCGATTTTTTGCATAGCACTGATTTTATTCACCTTAATTATTGTATATTCCTGTTAAAATTACGGCCGTTCGAAAAGTACAGCAGTACTTTCCATATTATTGCAAAACACGTTGACATCTACATTGTTGTTGGAGATACAAAGTGTGCAATTTCTATTAACTAGATAAGTTGAGTTGCAGTACTTTCGAATAAAAAAATTACAAGGACTGTTGGGTGTTTTGGAACTCTGACACAAATCTGTAAACTATGTATTATATTGACTGCTTCGTTGGCACATAGCGATAGCTACTACTAGTAATAAGTTGGCATTTTAGCCTATTCTGGTTTTCACGTGACGTCAGTGTTGAGTTTTTACCTTCATCGGGTAAAAGACATTCCTAAGAATGATATATCGGCTGGCCTGTTTTCAGGTCCGTAGCATGCTTTATTTTGAACATGGAGCAGTGACATGTCACATACATGAAAATATAGATTCGCCTTGTGTTTTCGAGTTCGGAATAACCTATGTGTTAAGGGAAGTGCCAATGCAATGTTTTCAAGTTTAGCAGAGAGAAAAAATGTTTTGACCCAAAGTAAACTCCATTTGGTTCCTCTAGTGCAACATGGAGTCTCTACACCAAACACTGTAATTTTAAGTGGAACACTTTAACGAATAACTCGAGTTTGGAAAATCGCCCTAACTCTTTGACACGCTCTTTATGTATTGCCCTTCTACAATATCTCAATTTATTGACGTAAGTTATTGGCTGATACTTGCGTGACATGACTGCAAGTGCTAACAGCTATGTACTTGGATTATGTTGCAGTCAAAATGGTCATGAGAGTTAGTCGTGAATTCAATAGTGTTACAGTAGTGTTATGTTGGGTGCAGAATGTTGGGTGCAGAAGTTCCTTTTATTTTATCCGATCAAGGTTTTTTTTTCATTTTCCGGCCGAAGTTAGAGAAATCGAGAGGCGCAAAAAGTGGATTATGGCAGCCCCAGTGACTCGTTGGTGTGTACGAAGTACAGTTACATTACTAGTTGTATAGCCCGGGGGGGGGGGGGGGGGGACCTACCATATGAAACAGACGGGGATGCTCGTCGTCTCGCTTAGGGGTGTAAATTTTTGATTTTGGTCTCGCTTAGGGTGTTCCGTCAAAGCGCCAATATTGTAAGCCGCCAATGTCTCGTTTAGGGTTCCGCGAAGAAACACAGAATTACGCGAAGAGAAACAGAAGTCAATTTTTCTTTTTAACTTGTTTTTAAGGGTCAAAATTTCCTTAAGCTACGCCCAGATTAGTCTTCTTTAGGGGTCACAAAAAGCTTGAGCCACGCCCAGATGGTCTCCTTTAGGGGTTAAATTCAAATTTCCGACGAGCATCCCCGTGTTTGTTCCATATGGGAGTTCCCCCCCCCCCCCTCCGGGTTGTATAGTAGCCTACACTTTGTTGCTGAACGATTATTTTATATCGTGCACACCATTGACCATGGGATCAATGCAGCGTTAAGCCGATGCAAACTGGAAAAGTTTCTTCGTTGAAGTTGAGGAGGTTGCGGTTTGAGGTTTTATTTTGATTACATGGAACAGTATCCCTGACCTTCTGTTGATTGAAATAATTATCACATTTCCAGAGTAATGTTCAGGAGATTTCCCTTGAAACAAATCATGTGCTGATTTTTGCCGAACCGTTCTAAAAAACATTGTCAAATTACCAGTGTAATTTTGAACAGTTTAAACTCATTATACGTGTAAGTGATGCATCTGTTGCTTCATACATTCAATTACTGTACTGATTGAGCATGAAAGCATGAAATTTCATTTTAAGAGCAAATGCACAGAAATATCGAGAATAGCGTGGCCACGGTCAAAATATAACTTTCCTTTTTTTCGAGTTCATAGAGAGGTATTTATCACTTTTCAAAGGTTTTGGGGTTTATTTTTCCAAATACAGCCAACTTTCAGGAATATTTGAGAAAATGGATTTCGTGCTCTCCCTGGCCAAAAATTGGCCGAAAAAATTGATAAAAAATAGGATTGCGAAAACGTCCTGGCGTCAGTGATTAAACTTACATCTTCGGGAATAGAAACGAGTGTTAAAAGAAGAAGTATTTAGCACTCTATGTTTGTCCGTTTTTCGGTTGTAGACTATGGCTGTCCACTCGAAAAACATATCTTTTTATGCAGATTTGAAAATTGCCGTTGTAAAGCGAGCTTAAGTCTATTATTGCAAAGTGACTTTACGGTATGTGGCCAGGGTCGGATCGAGCTTATCTTATGGCTATGAAATGTCCAAAAGCTATTCTTGCACGAGATATAAATATTTGTTTGGGTTTTTTAGAGGGCGCTTTGAAAAACGCCACGAAAATCTGTGAATTTTCTCTGAAATTTGAACTAATTAGCATATTGCCTAAACACTGACATGTGAGCGAAAAGTGAAACTGTTGCTTTAAAATCTAGCTTCCGATTCGAAAATAATGATTTTAAGTTTTTTATCCGGTGAATCTCATACTGCGATGGATGTGGTGATAGACAAATATTTGTGTTACGATTGATTGATTATACGACAAATTAATTAAGTTTAATAACGAATACTCTGCAAAAGTCACCAGGTCACAACGTATACTTTATTAGTGTACAAAATATTTCATGAACTATAGTAAATAATTCCTTGACCCTGAAAAGATGCTCTTCTATAAAACCAGTAATTGCATGTCCTGAAGAAGTTCCTGTATAACTATACAGCCTGTGTCTTGACGTTTTAAATATAGTACGGGACGCCCTGATTCATGCTGTAACGCATGTCAAGTCACTATTTTTTCCACGTGTAAAGTGTTTGTTAGCTGATGCAAATTCTAAGACAAAAACAGAAGGCAAAAGAAGTGTTGAAAAATTACGAAATAAATTATTCCAAGCGAGACTTGATTATCTTCACGGCCATGACTTCTATTTTGCGTAGTGTCACTCTCACGGGTGCTCGAAGACGTCGTTATGAGGGTTGAGATGTTTAAGATGTTTATGAACCGTGCTAAATATGAAAGCACCAAAAAATCGGAGAAGGAAAAAAAACTTTTTTTTTCGCTTTTTTTTTGGGTTTTTTTTTTTTTTTAAAGAAAACTGTGTCGGTTGGGCCGGAGAGGAAGCGAAACATTTTGGCGATGGCCCTACTTAATGAATGGACTTCCCGGAATTATGTCTTTGCGCCTGTTTGACATGGGTGCACTTTTTTGGTTAATGCATTAACAGTTATAGAAAACAAGCCTATTAATTAAGTTAAAATGCACGATTCAAAAAAGGCAAAAGGCAAGAACTCCGCAGCTCTAATGTACTTTCATCTCAGACCGTCAGTGCACCGTACACCTGTGTAAACATTCAAATTGAATTATGAAAGCGAATTAGCTTTTCTCGGAAAATATCGGGAAATTTTACATTCGACATGAAAACTTGTCCAACACAGAGCAAACAGAAGAGGCAGAAGAGAGTTTGCCCTTAATGCAATAATCACTTAAATGTCTGATGTTTTGGAAGTAACGTCGAAAAAAAAAGCACCTTTAAGCGGGGAGGGGAGGGGGAGGGGAGTGGATTCGTTGGCCTCAGTGTTATAGGACTCTTGCTCAGAACGGAAACAACTCATAAAAATTCTTTGCTAAATGTCCATTTTCCTAAGTATTAGGCAACCCATTGCCCGAATCTGAAAAGAATGATATTTCCAGATCAGCTAGTTTCTAATCTAGTAAATTGGTCACGTGCTGTCAGTACAATGCGTAACCATCGTGGCATGGAAAAGAAGCAGTGAAATCAACAACTTTTGATCAAGAGCAATTGAACAGTCCGTCTTGAAAGTGTCATGGAGAACAGTACGTGTTCATTTCTTGGCATTGTTGGGGGCCATTGCGGTTCTGATACGAAAGACAGGACTGGATCAGTAGAAATGGTTCCATTGCTTAGTTGCAATCGACACATTTCAAGACACAAGTCATTCTTTTCCATTATCGGAATAGAAAACGAAGCAGAGCTTTTACTGGCGAGAGCGTCAATCTTTGCACCACCCCGAAATGTAGAAAATTGGATTATATGTCCTCAACATCGTGCATCTCTGGGCGTCAGCTGGAAACGCAGTTCTCCTAAGTGCTCCGTACCAGTCAGCCTGTCAATGCACAAAGCAACGTTTGCTAAAAAACCGAAAGCAGAGAGAGGACTGAGCAAATCTGGGTCGCAGATAGTTTTGAAGGAGACAGGAATTTTTCTTCCAGTCGGTGCAGGTCAGTCATGACTTTTTTACGACAATTAGGTTAATGATAAGGTAGAAGAGTGAGCTTTTGATACCCGATTTTATCAGGAACTACAAATGAGCGTTAGCATGATTTTGGAGTATACAGCCTGTACATTTGCAGTAATGCTTACAACGGCAATATATTATAACCAGTCAGCATGGGAGGTCACCAGGCACAGATGAAAATTAGATGACACTTGTTTGAAAGGGCTTGAAGCAATAGCATTTCACTTTCACAGGAGTGTGTTCTAATTGCCGTAAGCTTCTTGGGGAAGCTGAAAACAAGACCGCGGCCCAGCTGCCTGGTATCGAAAGCGAAGTTATTCTCATGGCGGAAATATGTCACTGGTAAGTGTAAACGATTTTCAGTAATGATTCACTCGGTAAAACGGAAGTTACATTAACTGAGTTTTTTTCCATACTAGACGTTAGAAGAAGCTATATTTATTGGACTTATTATATTGCATACTGGTCCACGAGGGGATTGGTCCTCTTAGCGGTGCAAATTCTGCTAATACGGACCGCTAAGAAATAGTTACAATCGGTAAATTGCTTTTCCAAAACATTTCACAAGAGACAAAAATCTCTTCTTAAGTACAAATATATTTCCTTTATGTCTGGGGAATAATTTCACTTAAAATTTCACGAAAGCAGCCAGGAAAATGCAAATATATGTTTAACTTTGGCGTGCACGCTTACCGAGAATCGCTGCATTGTCGTAAAGGAGTCATTAAGATAAGAAATTTAATGAACTAACATGTTCGGCCGTATTTGAGAATATTAAGCCCGGTTTACACAACAGAAATTTTTGGGCACGGCTCGGGTGAAATTGGGACGGGTCCCCCCCAAAAAAAAAGGTAAAAAAAAAAAGGTTCGGCTCGGATAAAATTTGCAGTGTAAACAACCTGTCAGTACCAAATTTCATCCGTGCCGAAACAAAATTCTTACCCGTGCTGGGACCTTCGGCGAGGTAGTCCGAGCACGGGTAAAAATGGTACGGGTGCTGAAAAAATAGGCACGGTTCGGATAGAACATGTAGTGTAAACACTTTAAAGGGCCAAATTTGAGCCTCAATTCATATAGGCTAGCGGTTTTTTTGCGTATTTTTCAAGATGGCTGCTCATTCGCCACCAAAATCACGCGGACGTTCTTGATTATAATTGAACTGCGCATGTCTATAAGAGAACTTACCCGGGCCCAAAAATTTTGGCACGGTATTTTTGATACGGTAAAAATGGTGTAGTGTAAACAAAGTTTGCCAAGCTCTTTTTAGGCACCTGTGCCAATTTCACACGAGCCGTGCCGAAAATTTTCTGTAGTGTAAACCGGGCTTTAGTCGAGTTATTTTTTTGCAAGTTTATGGACCGAGCCCCAAACTTCCCAAAAATAAATTGACCTTCCCAATTAAGGCCTCACACTAGTTCAATGACATGTATTAATTAAGCAAGTTTTCAATCATACATTTATTGCAGGAAAATTCAATCGGGGCTTCCCCAGTGGGGCAAAGTACACCGGCTTCCCTGTATTTTGGTTCCAACGTCCAGACGCCAGGGGGAAGCTTGTATCTGCCTTTAGAGTCCAGCCTTGACGTGACAAGGGATTCCCGCAGCACGAGGCTCGATGACTCTACGCCTCTGACCAAACTGAACGAATTCTTAAACACCAGGGATGTTAGCCCAGTTAGGCAAACTGTAACTGTTCCATGGGATGAAGCGAGTGAAAGAACGCATCGTCGCCATCTTCGCACGGCACAACAGGCAGTAGGCGCTGTCTTGGAGGAAGTTGCGCCCAAACAATCAGAAAAGTTGTGGCATTCCCTTGTTCCATCTTTGAATCAACTATTCTATACTGACAGTGGATGTGGATAACGTGCTCATGAATGCCCTTACAGAGTGCTACAGTAATGCGAGTGCTTGGGACACCCGGCGACAGATTCTTTCGATAACGGCGGACAAGGTCACTTTCCAAACTCTGAAGAAATGGATACCTGATCTTACTAGATACAGATTCAGTACTGCAAGAAAGCATACAATGCTTCACGGGAGAGGTGTTCCACCACCACAGACATCCCACACAAAATTGTTCGTGTCAGTCACACAGGTGGATCACTTCTTGGATTTCATTACCAGTCCTCACGTAATCCAGGATATGCCATTCGATGAGAAACCATCACATTGTCAACAAATGAGGTTGTGACAGTTCCCAACGTTATTCGTATGTTAATCCCAGAGTCCATCGTAAAGCAATACCTTGCATATGCAGAGGAATCCAATTCTACCCCTCTCAGCCGCAGGACTCTGTTCCTTTCTGTTTGCGCAGCCTCCACAAGAAAGTCGTTACAAGGTCTGGACTATATTAGTTCGGCAGGAGCTCAGGCCTTTGAGGATCTCACCGATGTAGCAAAACGCTTGGGAGACCATCTAATGGGAATGACTTGGGCTAAAGAACAACGAGAACGCCTCATGTCTGCTAAGCAGTACCTGAAAAGTGACTACAAGGTAAGAGGGTATTGAATAAGGTGTGCTGAAAAGCCTGCAATTTTTATTTATAGGCTTCTGTTTTTCATTAATTGACCCCTAAACCATCCAACTAGCTTGTGTATCAGACGCTGTATTATTTTGACGTGATTTCTGACAAAGCCAGGCTAGAGGCTTGCATAAGACCAAACGAAATCAGACAACGCAGGCAGCAACAAGCTCGTTCCCAGGGCATTTCCCTTAGAGACTGAGAAGCCCTGGAAACCAGGTCGAGGCTGCATTCACAACGCCCATCCACCTCTGACTCCTTGAAAATCACCCCCATGAATGAATCGATAATTAAAACAAAAATACAATCAATCATTAGGTAAAGACGATAATTGATGATCTAGTCTTGAGCTTGTCCTGCGTTTGTGAGAAAGAGGGAATCAAGATGCGGTACACTAACTGCTATTAGCTGCTTCTGTTAGAGGAAGAAATGAATAAAATAAATAATGAATTTTATAACATGGCAGGTGCATGTGTCCAAAAAATCATGTGTCGCAGACCACTGCCGGCAGTACGCCTTGAGTGACCCCAGAGATCGGGATTTTCAGGTTCTTTGTGACCACCAACATACAGATCAATGTGACCGCTGTGATGCGATGACAGAAGCTCTTTTAGACATCAAAAATGCCCTCGCAATGATGACAGAAGAGAACATCGGCGCAGATGCCAAGGAAGAATTAAGCTTTATTGCTGACCAAGCGATCTCCAACATTCAAGCTTGGAAAGCTCATCTTTTACGCAGCCTCAATCAGGATCAGGCGCGTCTTGATGTTATAGACGAGCTAGATGAATCAAGTGTACTTCTGGTTGAAGACTGGGCAATGAAGTTCTTGCCGCGCAAGTACCGTGAAAGCCAGCACGACTGGTTCGGCAAACGTGGCCTTTCTTGGCACGTTACTGTGGCCACGCGTAAGATGGTGGCTACTGAGCAACTACAGATGATGACGTTTGTTCATGTATTTCAGTCATGCAGCCAAGACAGCAACGCTGTGTTAGCGATCATGGAAGATGTCATCGGTAAACTTAAGGCAATTATGCCAATTCTGAAAACCGTCATTTACAGACAAGACAACGCTGGGTGCTACCGAAGCGGATCAACGATAATCGGCGCCTCGAAAGCCAGTCAATTCCACGGAGTGACATTAAAACGACTTGACTTTTCAGATCCCCAAGCTGGAAAAGGTGCATGCGACAGGAAGGCGGCAACCATCAAGGCCCATATGAGAATTTACCTCAATGAGGGTAACGACATCGAGAATGCTTCTCAAATGGTTGACGCTATGAGATCGTCGGGAGGTGTATCCGGTCTTAACGTCACATTGTGCGAAATGGCAAACCCAAGAACCTCTACCAATGTCAAGTTTGATGGCGTAAGCGGGGTGTCGAAGGTCGAATATGGCGAAGATTGTATTACAACATGGAAGGCATATGGTATTGGACCTGGTAAGACCGTCAAACTAAGCAAATTTATCAGGAGTAACAACGAAACTCCAATTCTAAGGCTATCTAGATGCGCGGAAGACGTAGTGGAAGATAAGTTTACCTCCCTCAAGTGTCGAGCGACCAAACCTGAGACGATGTCAGGTTCAGACGAGTCACCGGATGATACAGCTTCTTCCCAGTTATTTTTATGTCCTGAAGAGGGCTGCATGAAGGCCTACCAGCGGTTTGCTTCTTTGCAACATCACTTGGATTGCGGAAAGCACGAATGCAAACTGGAACGTGAGACCTTGCTAGACAAAGCTGTTCATGGCTATGCAGCTAGACTGGAAAAGCAAACTGCAAGTGTTCCCCAACTGCAGCATTGCGCCGAAAGTCGTAGAGCACCAAATCGGTCTCTCATTCCTATGGGATGGGCCCTCAAGACCAGCCAAGCGTCAAGAGCGCGATTTACCGACAAGCAAAAGAACTATCTACTGAGCAAGTTCCTTATCGGAGAGCAAACAGGCAAAAAATTGAACGCTTCTTCAGTTGCCCGCTCAATGATGAGCGCAAGAGATGAAAATGGTGACCGCTTGTTTACCAGCAATGAATTCTTGACAGGCCAGCAGATCGCGAGCTACTTTTCCCGTCTGGCATCTAAGCGTGCGCTCCAAAGCAGCCACTCCTCCCAAAGTGAGTCTGATGACGAAATCGCAGAAGCTGAAATGGTTTTAAGCGACTTGAGGGGAGAAGTTCTTGAAAACGTCCAACCTCTCCATCCCATCAGCTTCGAACACTACAATTTATGTGAACTGATGGCTCAAGCCAAACTGTCAATATTCGCGATTTCAATGCTTAACAAAATATGTGACCACTTTGAAATCCCCACAGGTGATATAAAGGGAAGAAAGAAAGCGCCCTACCTGAGTCGAATTGAAGAGTTTTTGAAGAAATGTAGGTGCTGTTCACCATAATTACATGTATCTCTTTTTCGTTTTGTATAATGTGGTATCATGTAGAGAATTTTAAAGCATAAACATGACGCGGTCACACTGGGGCTGCAAAATTCCAATAAAATAGAAAGGAACGGTTTTGTAATGCACAAGCAAGTAAAAATTAGCGGTACAAACGAAGGCCGTTTCGGAGTCGTTATGACACCATTTTCAAGATGAAAGAAACTGTCAGAACAAGATTAACATAATAAAATAATTAATTACATGTAATTTCACGCAAATAGTTTCGCCCGGATTGAGTCAGATTGGACATTTAGGGTGCGTTCGATTGGCCCTATTCCGGAATAAGAATACGTGGAGTGATGATTTAAAACGGTATGTCTGGCGCTTTTAAAACAACAAGGATAATAAATGTATGTTTAAAATAGCGTTTTAGCAAGTGTTTGATAATTTTAATGTGAACCTCCGTAAAAACGAAGGATTTCTAACTTCTATTCCATGTATGCCTATTCCGGAATACGGTCAATCGAACGCGCCCTTAGAGGAGGGAGTGAATGGGCTTAACCGACTAGCGACAAAGGGCTAGAAAATATTACTGACTACCACAAAAACGAGGAAAAAATTACCGACTAGCGACAAAAAAATTAACTGGGATTTACCGACAACCGACAAAGGTCGAAATTTTTAACCGACAACCGACAAAGTAATAAAGTTTTAACCGACAACCGACATGTGGACCCCCTCCATTCAGACCCTCTTAGAGATGGTGACAAGTCTCTATTAAATAAGTAACGTTTCATGTACTAAACAATCAAAGACGGAAAACTGTTTGGCAAGGTCCGGTTCTTATGTTTATCCACACACTGGTGTAATGCCACAGTGTATACCCGACATAACTCGCACCGCACAAGTCCCGTTTAAAGACTAGAAGCTGCTGACTTACAAAAGATGGATTTTGCTCTTGCATTTTAAGCACTTGCGGCTAATTAGAGCTTCGTCACCATCTCCAGTGCCCAATCAGACTCAATCCGGGCGAAACTACATGCGTGAAATTACATGTAATAGATCTTTCCCGCATTTCAACAAACAATGGTACCGAGTCGAGGTCAGGGTGGACAAACTTACAGCAAATGTATGAAGATGTCCACCCCAACCCAAAACAGAAGGGATATGGGAAAATGCTAGTGGCAAGCTCCCCGAGCTAAAATCTATATTAACTTATCAACTTATCGACATTTACTTACGTCCACACATGGTATTTAAAATGAAAATAGTCGCCATCGAAAAGGATGGAAGAAAAAAATTTGTTGTGGTATTAGCAAGAGTTTCCCGGTCTTGAAGGCTGTGCGTTACAGCCGTTTATCAAGGAGCGTCACGGACTGACGTTACCCTAACTTGAAGTCGTGACCCTTGACCAAATGAGCCATTTAGTTACTTCTGGACTGCAGCATCAAATGGGCAACAGCATGTAAAAGTAAGTCATCGTTTTTAAGCTGTGAAGTAGAGTTTAGTGCAATAACTTCATTCAAAACCTGCGTTTTCGGCTTAGATAAGTATTTTCGCGTGAGAATCAAGAAAACGGGAATATGCAAATGAGATTAAATTTCAATGAAACTGAGCAGATTTCGAAGGCGTTTTATAAAGCGCTCGCTTAAAAACCCAGACCGATTTTTATATGCTGTTTAAGGAGAGCATTTAGACACGTTATAAATATAATATGAACTCCATTGAACACTGGCCACATATAAAAAAATCGCATTGTAATTATAAGGTGAAACTAGATTTGTGGAGACTGCCGTGAAACCCTATCAAGTATTGTGCTTTCTCGAAGCAAGAAACGTCATCTACAACTAAAAAGTAGGCATAAATAAACTGCCAAATATTCCTTCTTTTAAATTAGTTTTTTTCCTGATGATTTGGGCTTTACTACTTACGCAAAGACATTTACGCGAATGCCAATTTTTGCTAATAGAGCGTTTTCACGTGACGTCATCATTTTCTAAAATCCAAAACTAAAGAGCCACGAAAGTTTTTATCCTCATCAGGCATAAGAGGCGGTAAATTTGTATCCATTTGCAATTTTAAAGCTCAATAGCGTGCTTCGTTTGGAAACCAGAGCATTTTGAATTTCTGAGTTATAGCGGTGCGTGACACGAGGCGACGATCGAGGACTCATCGAGTTTATTGAGAAATATATATTTATCTCATGGTTTTGAGCCTTTTTAGAATTTAAAGCATTAGGAAAAGTGCTTAGGTAAATAGCTGTCTGTTCAGTACAGATGATCACTCGCCTAGATAGTCAAAGTAAGTAACAGATGTTGACACTATTTTCCGGCCGCCATATTGGTGCACCACAGATGTGCACCAACATGGCGTTTTCATACTGGGCTCTGTAAATTTCTGCGAAACATTTCGACGAATATCTGAAGTTTGGGGAAACGCACAGACCTAAAACTTGGAGAGGTGTCTTCTTCATTTATCCTCTACAACATCACGAATTCTTGACTTTTTCCACTGGATGGTTTTCGATTTATTTTTTTATTGCGTGACAGTGAATTCTGCTATTTTTCGCGAGCGGGAGTGCGAAAATCCAGCCGTATTTTTAGAAAGACAATCCGAAACCTTTGAAAACTCGTTAATACCTCTTTAGAAATCGAAAATAAAGATTGGCTTCATTTTTGACGGTGGCCGCGATTTTATAAATTTTGCTCGATATTTCTGTGCATTCGCTCTTAAGTACTATTTTGAACTTGTATAATTATTATATAAAAGGGGACAAAGGGGAGGACTCCTCTCTAGTTTGGCACACACATTAGACGTGAAGCTAGGGTCATCGGTCACTTCAACAGAGAAGATTCCTTGTTCGGTCCACACAACAAATTGACAATAGGGAACTTAAGCATCGACAACGAAATCGACGACGACGACGTTTGCGAACCGCGGTGGACTGGGTATAGGGTTTCGTTTTCAGCGGGAAAAACAAAGTTTAAGCATTTTAACCTCGGATCGTCGACGGATTTTTCGCTGGTGTACCCATTTCTCGTCATCATGGCATTTAGAGACGTTCGCAATCTTCTTCTTTTAAGCCATGACGATGGAACGATCAATGACGAAGAATTTCTTGTTCTTAACGACCTCTACGTTTCAAAAAATGCAGACTTTCCATACGACTCATACACACCTTTTGATCTAGAAGAAGTCGACGAATCTGAGTGTTTGGCGGAATTTCGCTTCCGAAAGCGAGATATTCCACGGCTGTACAATGTTTTACAAATTCCTGACACTCTTACCTGTGACCAGCGCTCGGTGTGCGATGGAGTTGAAGGCCTTTGTATGCTACTTAAGCGCTTGTCATATCCATGCAGATATGGAGACATGATCGTCCGATTTGCGAAACCCGTGCCCGTGCTCAGCATGGTTACTAACCAGATGATCGATTATGTGTACAATACTCATGGCCACAAGGTGTTGCAATGGAACCATCAAGTCTTGAGCCCTGCAAACTTACAAAGCTATGTTGATGCTATCACAGCTAAAGGAGCGCCATTACCAAATTGCTTTGGATTTATTGATGGCACGGTGAGGCCTATATCCAGGCCTGGAGAACACCAGAGAATCCTCTACAATGGGCACAAAAGGGTACATGCCCTGAAATTCCAGAGCGTTGCTTTGCCCAATGGCTTAATTGGAAACTTGTATGGCCCAGTTGGTAAGTTGTAGATAGCTCATCTCTTTCAAGATTCATGCATGAATGCAACCACATGCACATCAATTTTAAGCCTCCCTTCATAAAACAGTGTGCAACCTTATGGAGCTTGGTTACAGACACTAAAGCTATGTGCATGTAGCCAATCTAACCTTGTATTATAACCGGTTTTATTTCTATGCTGGCCCCAGTTACTTGTAGTGCTCATTTTATTAGATGGAAATTATACCTATATTATTTTCCTTCTAGAGGGAAGAAAACATGATGCAGGCATGCTGACAGACTCTCAGTTGCTTCGTGACCTTGGCCAGTATGCATTTAGCCCTACAGGTGCACCCCTCTGTGTGTACGGTGACCCTGCATATCCTCTCAGAATACACCTTCAAGGTCCCTTTAAACATGGCATCCTGACACCAAATATGGAGCTGTATAACACCAACATGAGTGCTGTGAGAAGCTCGGTTGAGTGGTTGTTTGGAGATGTCATCAACTCCTTCAAATTCAATGATTTTAAAAAAAATCTCAAAATTTTCCAAAACAGTGTAGGCAAGATGTATGTAGTTGCAGTCATACTTCGAAATGCAATCACATGCTTATATGGCAACAAGACATCAGAATTCTTTGACCTCGAACCACCAGCTCTTGATACATATTTCACTTAAGAAACTAAGTTTGTATTATATTCAGGGCAGCATACCTATCTTTCTAAGCCCAGAATACAAAATAAATTATAATCTCAAAGAAATAACAAAAAATGCATGTAAAAGGAAATATGTTTATACAATCATTGTGGAAATATTATGTGCATCATGGATCACCGACTATAACAATTAAACATTATTATCATGACTCCAGCCAGCATCCATGCATCCTCCTAAAAAACATTTGGAAATTGTGAGGACTCCAGGGGGATCAGTTTGGCCTAGTTCTGGTTACTTATTGCAGTTGAACTTAAACAGGGGTCAGCATGTTTGGTGTTGTGGGAATTTATTTTGAAATCATACAACGAAGTGTATTACTATAGTGAAGGAGGGCAACATGCAAATGTAAAGCGAAAAATAAATTGAACCTGCCTGTTCATTGTGCAGCTCACCTTTAAAATTAAATGAAATAAATTCATTCAACACCAGGTCACTTAAAAAGCAACACTTTTATTATAGATCCAATTCTTCGCAGTGTAAACGCCCTTCCAAAAAGTTCGGGTATTTCTATAATAAACACAACTATGACTTTTAAAATTAATGCAGGCTGATAATTGCAAAGGGGTAAAGCTAATTCTCAGCTCAACATACTAAGGTCTAAACCGATTTAATACGAACATACCACAACACTGGAAAACAGCAAAATTCAACTCCAAGTAGGCTCTGATAAATAACCGTATCAAATATAAACGTAAGGAAGTCAAGGCTTACTTGGAGTTGGCGTTGCTATTTTGCAGCATTGCCATCAGCACATTGTTTTGGTGAGCG
This sequence comes from Montipora capricornis, assembly GCF_036669925.1. Classification (NCBI taxonomy): domain Eukaryota; kingdom Metazoa; phylum Cnidaria; class Anthozoa; order Scleractinia; family Acroporidae; genus Montipora; species Montipora capricornis. Next base: position 60,808,119 of record NC_090885.1, read on the forward strand.
AGCATTGCTTGGATGTTTTGTTGTTGCAGCTGCTGCTGTCGTTCCATTTGTTGCATGAGGGAAGCAAACATAGACTGTTGTTGTTTTGCTGCTTCATCTTGTTTAGCTGCTGCAATCTCCACTTCCCTATTTTTGATTTTCAGTTCCTCCATCTTCAGTTCTCTATCCTTCTCCGCTTTCTCAACCGCTTTTCTCATTCCCGTCCTCGCTTTTTCTTTTCCCTTTATCTTTTAATGTTTGCAGTGCTTGGAGCCTGATTTCTTCAGCAGCTTCTTTCTCCTGAGCGGCTTTCGCTTTTTTCTCTGCACTCTGCTCGTCGATCTTTTCTTTTGCGTTTTTTTCTCGCTCAAGAATATCTTCCAAAAGGATATCCAGTTCTGTTTCTTCTATTTCAATTCCTGACGCCTTTTCTTCGTCGCGAAGTTTCTGTTTATGTCGTGAAGTTAGTAGGGTGTAGCGGTCGCGAACTGCTCTTCCAGTGACTCTAAACTTTGGCTGATTAAGACTGTTGAGATGAACGGCAATGCTATCCCACACTTGTCCTCTCTCTGGACTTCTAACTCTGAAACTGTAAGGTTCACTTACAATAGCTTCTCGGCACATTAGCACATCATGCTGGAAAGTCCATTGGAAATATTTCGTGGTAGCTATAATAAAATGAGGGTGAAATATTTTAGTTCAAAACGTAAGAGGGTAAAAAGTACTAAAATATCAATTCACTTGGTTTAGTTCTCAAAAGATTCGGCCTTACATTTCTTTTCAAGAGGTTGTTGTTGCTTTGCCGCCATTGCAGATTTCATCAACCTGAACCTGAAAGGATATTCGTGCTTAGTATGGGAAGAATCGACGATACGAATTCAACAATTGGCCAGCTGGGAACCCCAAAGGTTCTACTTTCAGTGTTTCTCATTTAAAATGGGAAACAAAAGTGATTTATAAGCAAAAAGCATTGTTTTGCACTTACGTTTTCACGAGAACGCCAAACCCACAAGAATTTCGTCGTCGACGATCCCTGGACGACGTTCAAGCTAGTTCGCGCCTGCGCAGAACATTCGCGCGCGAAAATTTCACTTCCGGCAGTCGTCGTCCTGCCATTTCGTCGTCGATGCTTAAGTTCCCTAATGTTTCAGCCCACTTACAAACATTAGTACTTTGAAGTTGATTTCAAAGCAAAACCGTCACCATTTGTGTGTTACGTTAGATCGCACTTTTATCTCGTTAGCACAGTATCTTCTTCATTTCATGTTTCTGGTTTATTTCATTATCGCCTCCTCGTTATGTAATTTAATTAAGTTTAGTCTCGGATTACGGTATATTTGAGGGGGTCTGAGTAAATGATTGAGTTTATATCGCTGTTGTGATCGTGATCGTGCTATCCCAAGCTTTACATATCCATCGCTGTGTTTTTTTTACTGGGTTGCCCTATGAGAAACCCAGTCGGAAAATAGGTAGATTTCCGTTTTAGTATTTTTTTCCGTGTCGGTAAAAGTCTTGCCTGTTACTCCCCTGGTGAGTGGTGTCTTTGTGCATAGAGCCTTCTGCGCGTATTTTCTTAGGATCGAGAGGGTAGTGGAACTGCGTAGATTTCTCTGGTGGACACAGTAGAATCATTAACTTAGCCTGCAATGGCGTCGAAAGTCATGCAACGCGAATGGCGTTTTAGTGGATCCTTAAACAAAATATACCCTTATGGAGCTCAATAATAGAAAATCAGTTGGATAAACTAGGCATGAATCTCAAAAGCGACGAGTACTGGACTTCGACAACAATCTATCGCCCGTCGAGACGAAATCAAAGTGAGCAGTATTTACCTGAAGTACATGGTAATTTGACACAATTGAGTTTCTTGTCTTCACGCACGCAATGAAATAGGAAGAGGTTTTCGCCTCTAAGAGCAAATATGTTGTTTGTTTCAATAAAATTTTCGCAGGAAAGGGATTCTGTGGTATTTTCTGCCTTTGTGAATTATAATATCATGTTGTGTATTGAATTTTCGAGCTTAAGGTTGAAATGTGATATGGGAGAAGTGTTTTAGTATTGCTCTGTAAGCAGGAAGGGTTCACAGACCTGTTGGAAGCGTGCTTGAGTTTCAACAAAATGAGCCCCAAAATCAGTGAAAACTTGTGACGCAGATGAATAATAAAGTAGCTGCTATTTCCAAAATGATGGAATTACCTGGTGATAAATAACGTCGTACGCGTCTTGGAGAGTAAATTTTGACTTTGCATAAATAAGAGTTGGGCGATTGTGATCTTTGTTTTGACTTCGCTCATTTCATTGTCAAACTTTATAACACTTGACAGAAAAAGAAACTTACAAAAACCCGGTATCTTGCCATCATTTGACACAGATGCTTTTACTGTTTGGCGAGTAAACATGCCGCGGTAACTTAATCACGGCGCCCGCTGAATTCCGGCCATGTCACTTTCGATTTTGCAATTTACTTGAACGTAGCAAAAATCTCCCAAAATGTTTGTCGCTGATCGTAACTTTTTATATTCTATATTCACGGTTCAAAATTAATGTTGTTTCCATGTCGTAAATATTTTATTCTCGATCGACCGTCCGGGAAACTTCCTTCTGCTCTTTCTTATCAATAGTTATTTGCTTTTTCATCAATATTTGTTTTGCATAAAGCAAGCTAACAGGATCTGTACCTTGCTGAGGTCGCATTTGTTAGCGTTAATACTTTAGTAGTATTTTCGGTCAGATGTTTTTGTTTTTTATGAGGGGTTTATTGTTTTGGTCTCCCATCCTAACACTAACCCCGCGAAACAGGGCTTGACTTCAGTGAAGTTTAGTATTACAAAGCTGTCAGATGCTGAGAGGGCGCACTTGTCGTGAAAAGAAGTTGTGAGGGAACTTGAAAATTATCAACGTGTCAGCCCAGAAGCCAATGTTTCTCGCTTCTCTTTTATTTGTTATTCTTCAGAGACTGGAATGCTGTATTTCAATACCACACAATTCAGTGCCTTCTGATTTTCTGTAGCACGTACCACAGGCAACCCAGTGTATGCTTCACAGAAGCATCTCGTTTTTCCAAGTACTTAGGAGCTTCACCAAAGTAATTCAAAGTTTAGGAGAGTAACCAAAGTAATTCAAAGTTTATGTTGTTTCCATATGCTTGGTTTAGTTGCTTGTTTCTTTTTACTTATGAGTTTCCCGTCGTATAAATTATGTTAAATCGCTTCATCGCTATTCATCTATTGTATTTAGTTGCGCATTATTCTTAGTTGTGTTGCGTTTTTTAGTTGCCTTTCAGTTCGAACCGTAATCGTTTATCATCACAACCACATCGCTACTCTGCTACTTGGGAATAAATAGTGTTAATTTTCATTGACAATTCTGCTCGTGGTGGTTCACGTTACGCATTCAATTTTGCTCCTAATTCACAAAGCTACGCTATCCCGTGACCTTTCGAAGGTCACACTGTGTTGCCACCGATTTCCAGGGTGAAGAATCAGTGTTAGCTTCTTTTGGGTGAAGATCTCTGTGCTTCCAGTGGCACTTATATTCTACAGTGCTCAGTGGTCCTCAGTGTTATACAGTGCTCAGTGTTAGAACACTGGCATTTCTGAATATTCTGAATATTGTCACTCCAAGGAATGGCTTTGACTTTGCAATCCAAAAGCCCTTAGAGGTCAATTCCAGGTTGTGGTGGGTATGGCTCACAACCCACTTACATGCATTGCAAGCACTGACTTCATGAAGTAGCCCCACTCTCTGGCATTTAACGGGGGTTCCATTGTTTGTTTACAATTTCTGGGATGTTAGTGCTTATGCTATTCTCTATTTTCGAATTCCCCATAGTACATTTCGTTTTTCCCCCACATAAATTTTACATAAACTATGGTTTTCAAATATTCCCAAGAGCATTTGAAAACAATAGTTTATGCAAAATTGGGGGAGGGGGGGAGGGCAAACAAAATGTATTATGGTGCATTAAAAAATGGAGAATGGCTTGCACCAACTTTGTGACATTTTTAGCACTATCAAGTTTTCTTGAGAAGACTCTCTTGCACTTTGAAGCGGTTATGAACCCCAGTCCTCACATTGCCATTGCTTTGTCGTGGCGCTTTCAATGTACTGAAAGACAACAACTTCCAAAACTTCTTCCATCAAAATGTTTGCTTCAGTCTTAGAAGCTCTTGTAGTTTATTCTTAATTCGTTAATACCACTCCCATGCTTGTTTTCATTTGATTTAGCAGTTTCATCAACTTTATCTGTCTGCTTCTGTAGCTGGTAATTGGCACATTACCTCTCATCTGGCAGATTAGTGTCTTCGGATGCAGGGACACTGATCTATGACTATATGTGTTCAATTTTTTTTTGGAAGGGGTGTTTTACTTTCTCAATCAACAAATCCTTTTCATAAAGCGCTTCACTTTGGCTACACTCTCATATACATGGATACACTCCACATTGCAGAAATTCCACATATTAAACCATCAGTAAATAAGCGACAATCACGAGGCTCTCCCAAAAGGGGTCCTTGTTCCCTTTAAATATTTGCTTGGGTTGCCTTGTTTTCCCAATTACTTTCAAACTTGTTCCCAGCTTTCTGATCTCTAAAATTGTTTTAAATTGTTTATGCTCCCTTTTTCCCTAAAATAGTTTGACAGCAGCTAGCCCAGTCAAAATGTTTTCGAGTAGTACTGAGGCAAGCTGGCTATAGTATTAGGCAGGAGAGGCCTTCGGACTCTGCTGTAAGGGCCGGAGCCCCTTGCATAGTTTACAGTGATGAACAAAACCTCGAAACAACCTCATCCTGAATACCAAGTCTGACAAATGTGAATTTGAAGTAAGCGGCAGATATTGTGTTGTAGACGGCCAAATAGCCGACTGCCGGCACATATTGACTGGGCTGATCGTCGTTATTGTTTCCCAGTTCAATGAGCCATGTTCCCTTATTCCCTAAAACCCCTGGGAGGCCGGTCTCAATCAACGAGGGACTTGTAAGCGGTGAGGCCCTGTTTGTCGTATTCAGTGTAGTGGTACATTAAATGGATAACCGAATGGCGCCGAGGAGTTGAAATTGTTCATGATCTTGACTTCATCGAAAATGGATTGGGATTAATAAATTGTCTGCATCGTCGGTTTTGTCTTTCTACTAATATAAACGTCATTTGATTCAACTGCAGCGGCGATTTCTATCAGCGAAGACTTCAAAACCGTAAACGCGCTCAGTGAAACTCCATGCTCCTGCAAATATTTATTGAGTTCTGCGATATTTCTGTGCGGAAGTCCCTCTTTAATAGTCATCTGCTTAGACATGTTGAACCTGGAACTGTTGCTAACAGGACTGCTTGCTGAAGTTCGCTAGACTTATTCGTCGTTTTCGAACTAGTAAAGGCCCACTGACAGAGGAGGCTAGATTTACACACACTCGAATCACATTCATTCTGTTTCGTTACTGACCTCAAAGTGCACAAATATATGACAATTTAATACATGGAGGTATTTGTAATAACATAATGCAAGGAATACATTTCGTTTTCGTCCGCCTAGCGATCCTAGCTGTAAAAAACCTGACTCACCCCCGTAAATCTTGTCGACATAGGAGAGTAAAACTGTCGCGTTCCACACCAAATCATAACCATGGAAGTAACTAGTGTCTCTGTTGGGTCATTTCAAAGTCCCACACAAAAAGAAACTAACATTCATATGTCCGATCTGCTCGAATGTCCGAACTTTCGCGGTTTGTTTACACAAAAAGTCACGTGATACTACATGTGAAAGCTGACGCTCAAAAGGTGAATTAGCTATTAAAGACTTTAGATCGAGGTTTGGCGATCTTACCACAAACGGTAAGCCGCGGTTTGCAGTTGGCGGTTTCATGTTAGCCGTCTGCCCATATTTGGACTTAAGATTCGCGGGTTAAATAGCCGGCTTCCATGTTTGTTTTCATTCGTTCGTTCACCTCTGTTTTAGCTGAGAAAAGTAAAGTCAAGTCTCTGCTTACGAGCCAGAAGGCCCATCTGGCCGGCACTTACTAGGAGTATTTCTACTCCCCCCTGGATAGGATGCTAGTCCATCGCAGGGTTATCCCCAGCATTAAATTCGCCGGTACCCATTTATACACCTGGGTGGAGAGAGGCACCGTGAAAGTAAAGTGTCTTGCCCAAGAACACAACACAATGTCCCCAGCCAGGACCCGAATCCGGACCACTCGATCCTGAATCGAGCACTCTAACCATGAGCTAAATTCACAATGGAGAGAGAAGAAAAATTGCAAAGAAAGATGCAAATTGCGCAAACACAGTTTGAACAGAACCCTTGTGATGAAAGCGAAAATATTCTTGCAGAATAGTCTCGAACTGATTGCAATAACAGGAATTTGTTTTGAGGTGACGTTCTCGTTTCCGTTCTCGTCGTCGTTGCTAAGGCTCACTAGGGAGCTTACGCAGAACGACGACGCCGCCAACCAGCTGCAGGCCCGGGTTGCTCGAAGCATGGTTAGCGCTAACCGGCGTTAAATACCATGGAAACCTATAGGTTTTCATACCTCTTAGTCCACGGTTAGCGCAAACCAGGCATCGAGCAACCGGCCCTTGAACATCGCCTAAAAACATTATTTCCTGTTAATGTAACAATTTCGTTATAACCCTAAGTCGTTCAAAAAGGAAAGTGTGTATCAACATTGCAGGACTAAAATTGGCATGAATAGTGTGGTTGTTTGGGAAAAATTATAAAATGTTTCATCAGGTTCTCAAGTCCTCTTCACAACCTCAAATTTGGTCAATTCACGTCGTTGTCAGGACGAGGACGCGAAGAAATGTACCAAAATGCATAACGCACGTGCAGGGCGTGCAGAGCTTTTGATTTTGCTCATTAAACCCATTGTTTTGTGGCGTTCCCGTAGCCGTCATCGTTGTCCTTGCGTAAGCTCCCTACTATTGCGCCGGAGTCTTCCTCAGTTAGTAAATTACACTTTTGTCCCATTTTAGGCATTTGCTGCTCAAGATGATCAAGAAACTGACATTAAGCATTTCTTTTGGTGCACTGTTGCTGTTGCTGTTGCTGTTGAGGCATTACACAAAGGTCCCTAATGGTGCGTAAAATAATTTTTGTATAGCGATATTTCTTTTACGGTTTTCAAACATTGACGTTACATTTCTTTTGATATTCGCATTTGCCAACCACCTGCAATTAGGTTCTGGTTGTCATATTAATAGCAATGGCTGGAGTCACGAGAAACATCGGTATAGCGCAGAAAGTTGTTACATCTTTGGTCTCGGTTTATCCCCGCCCTCAAAAGAAGAGATCACTCCGAAATCGGGAAATACGAAGACGAAAGTGATAAATAGAAGGCGTGTCCGCTGGGTTTGCTTTTGTTAACTCTGACTAAATACTTTCCTTACTAGATTGAACATTGGCTAAACTGACTGACCAATCGACTAAATGACTGTCTCACGCATTACGTATCACACACGTATCACGTATTGCGTGAACAACTGAGTGACTGAGAGAGTGTCTGACTGACTAATTTCCTGATTGTCTAGGCTTTATTGCTGGCAACATAGCCAGTGCTAACCACTGATAATTTCTCGGTTGTCAGGGTATCGAACGTTGGCAAGTACTGATCAATTGCAAGCCTCAAGTAACCAGCGATCAGGTATTATTTTCGTTATGCAGGGGGACGACGGAAAATAGAGCCTGACCCAACTCTTCAGTGGGACGTCTTCCCCCCACTTTTTTGATTGATTGACATTTTTTAACTTCAACCGATGAAAATTACTTCCACAGCGTGATACTCGCGAGTTCTCGCGTGTGGGTGATGTGGAATGAAGAAGGCGCCATTTTGTTTAGCGAGAGGCTTGACACATCCACACGATTAATTGTTGTTGCGAACTGTTGACTATTTTGATCGTATGGGAAGCGCTTATGACAAATTTGTGATCGTTGTGACAAATTTGTGATCAGTGTGGCCCAGTGGTTAGGGCGCTTGCCTTGAGATCCGGAGTTCCTGGGTTCAAGACCCGCTCTGACCACTCGTTGAATTTGATCCTGGTAGTCCCTGGTTCAACTTCCCAGCCGCACTTGTAAATAGCCAACGGGTTTGCCTCCGGCCAGTTGGGATTCTTAACAGTTGGGATTCTTAACAGTTGTTGTTGTGTTCTGTTGTTTCGTTGATTGTTTCATTGGCCCTGAAAAGCCCCTATGGGGAGAGGTCAATTAAGTATGTATGTATGTATGTATGTATGTATGTATGTATGTATGTATGTATGTATGTATGTATGTATGTATGTATGTATCGTTGGGTAAAATAGATGGGTTTCACGCGACGTCATGGCGCCATGTTGGTGGAAGAAAACAAAAGATCTCTCATTAGCGTCTTTTGTTTGTCCACCAGAAGTCGTTTGTTTCTCTGTTGTGACTAGTGTGTCCAGAGATTGGTTGAAAACGTCCTATAAGGCCAGGTTTCCTACCTCATTATGCATACGCTCCTTTGTTTCAAGAAAACAATAGCGATAACAATAGACGCCCTTTGGGACTGTGGCGCTTTTCTTGGAGGTTTTTTTCTAAGTCCATAGACCGAATGCATAAATGGTGGCCAAAAAAATATTCTTTTGTTTATGTTCTAATTAGCCTCACTAGCCTCGTTTGCATGGACAAAATACAAAAGAAATGATGCTTAAGAGCGAGGCTAGTGAGTCTCATTAGCACATAAACAAAAGAATACCTTTTTGGCCGCCATTTATGCGAGTGACATCATGGGTTTAGGGCATATTCTTGTAATGTAATTCTATTATAAAACCGACTCATAAGCTGCATAGCCAATTTGTTTTTTCTGCCATTGAACATTGGAATGGTCAAACCAAGTAAGCTTAATTTTGCCTTAATTTTGTCTCTCTTTATAACCATTTTTATAATGGAATTATATTTGGCTGTTTATCGTAGGGGCTATGTTTGACAGGTTGTATTGGTAGATAGCTTTATTCAGTGGATGAGTGGTATTTAAACACTGGCTGGCTAATTTTATGATTAATTATCCACTGGAAAAAAGTTATCTGCAATTTCAACAGAATGTCAGTCATAGTATATCTTGTTTTCCTAGATTTATGATAACTTTTACATGCTCCCAGCTGAGCAGGTTTTCACATTTAATTAACAATATGTTGAATGCATTAAGATATGTTACTCACTGAACTCTAAGTCCGGCAGATGTTAGCTTTCTGAAGTTCATACATTTTGCAGGAATGATTTCCCAAACAAGGGGATATAAGGCCCAGCCTGACTTAAGTTTAAAATAAGGTGGGCTAATCCTAAGGTAATCATTTTCCTCGCAATCTGAAAGCTCATCAAACAGCATGGCTTTGGAAATCCTCTGTGGGCAAGGGGCCAATCATGGTTTCAGATGCTTCATAGAGGACATGTTTGATGGCTGGAGGTCTCGAAAAATCTTGTTCAAGATTTCTTAAACAGTAATAGCAAGCCTTGCTGATGACAGAAAACACATTTGCATGGTACATGTATAGCTTATTGCTGTTGGCCACTATGGTCTCAATGACGTCTTTGGAGAATCCATGTGATATTGTTCCACTTTTGTCGAACAGTGATATCTTTGTTTGCTCCTCAAGGCTTGCTCTCACTTCAAACAGTGCACTAGGTAAACATTGCTATGGCAAGTCGTTTGTAACTAAATTTAATCTTAGATATATATGTGCAATCCTTTAAATAAAGGTTAAATTTAAAGTCAAAAAAAGGCATCCAATGCAATCAATGCTACCGATGTTGGTTCAATTCAAACTATTTCTTATCATTCAATCCCGTCCTTAAATTTTATTTGCAATTCAATGCCGAAGGCATATTGATGCAATCCAATCTTTTAATTTTATGTTTAATGCAATATCACGAATATTGATTCAATCCAATCCTTAGATTTATATGCAATCCGATACCGCATATATTGATTCAACCCAATGTTCTGTTCATCCTATAACAAGAACATTGCTTAAATCCAATCCTCACGTTGTTATATGCAATCCGAAAAAGAAAAGTTCAATCTTCCTAGGACGAGCGCGGCCACATAGAACCAGAGTAACTTGTGCAAGTTACACAACAAAAGAGGGCGGCAGAGTGTTAAGCGGAATTTGGCATAGAAGTTGAGTGTCCTAAGTTTCTAGGAGAAGTTGTGGGTAGTTGTAATATTTGAGAACTTTGACACAGAAGCTGCAGAAACGCAGGGCCGAAGTTCTTGATCAAACAATTAGCCTGCTTAGGTCGATGAAAGAGTGCGGCTGCAACCTTGACACAAGGGACAAGGAATGATCTCGATTCTATAGTGGATGTGCTTTGTGTGCCTCGTTGCCGGACTATCACTCTGTCTGGTTGCGGATTCAGTCCCGGAAGACCATCTCTCAAAATTCCTGTGGAGATGCTAGAAGAACTGCGAGGACTGGACTTCACTTGGACAAGGATTGCAGAGATGCGCGGAGTTTCGAGGTGGACAGTTCACAGACGAGTAGCACAGAATGGTTTAGAGGGGCTTTGAGAAATGGTTTAGGGGGGCTTTGACGACTTCCCTGCATGAATGACTGTTCCGGATCATTCAAGATTACATAAGCATCCATGGGAGTGCTTCTTTTTAAAAAAAACTGATACAGCTATCATAGGACAGCATATACAGTATATAGGTGGGCTAAGTGGTTAGAACGATTACTCACAAACGGCACAAGGGTTCCATTAATATTGTATTTTGAAAGAAAGATATATTGCTGTTATTTTAACCGATTAGATGAAACATTCTGATCATATCTTTATACAACAACTGGACTGTGCAGTCAAAGAAACCATAATACACGATAACACGATAACTGAAACAAAATACTACGAAAACCACCGATCCGTGGAATGGGCCAAAATTATCGAGTCACTGCCCCGCCCACTTTCGTTAAACATTTTGATGAAATTCCTTTCCCACGGACTTGATGGGGTGACCCGAAAACACTGACCCCCGGTCCATGGACCCCTCTAGGGACTGGGTCCACGGACTGCCTCACGGACCGGTCCACGGACTACCCTTACGGACCCCCTATACGGACCACCCTAAAACAACATAGAAATGAAAATAAATAAAACTTACCAGTTGTCTGGATAGACCACTCGTGTCACTCGTAACGCTCCGCAAATTCAACAGACTAAGGCTCAGGCTCGGGTACAAAGTCTATTAATCACATATCGCCCCTTCCTTCGCTGTGGACCGGAATCCTTCGAAAAAGATTGATAATAAGTAAGTTCTATTTGCATTTGTTTTCCTTCCCTCCGCCATTTTGTTCAGATCATTCTCCCGCGGGTTTGTGAACTCGCCCCAGGCTTCACGATCTCTCTGTCCTGAAAAAAATGGCGGGAGAACGTTTTTTTTTTTTTTTAATGTATTTTTATTCCACACACACACAAAACCAAAACCAATGACAGAAGCACTTCGGTCAACAGCGAAGGAAAAGGCAACACCTGAGCCTTAATCTGATTTGCGGAGCATAACGGCTGAGATTTCACCGGCAAGAGTGGTCTATCCATACAACCGGTGTAAACAAATTTTCAGTTGTTATTTATTTTTAATTCTGTGTTTTTTGGGGTGGTCCGTAGAGGGGGTCCGTAGGCGGGCGGCTTGAGGTGTACAGAACAACCGCAACAATGGAAAAACACGTTTTCAAAATTTATCTCTGATTTCTTTGATTTTTATTTTTTTATTTTTCTTTTGGCAATAGCGAAAAAACTTCCCACAAACAAACCTGCGGTGAAGTCTCTCCCTTTCCCGATAATGTCCTGTCTAATCTTCATCTTCATTTTCAAGTCTTCTCCGAGAGCCTTTCCACGATTATAGAGCCTTCCATATGCGCTCAGTTCTGCCGTTATCGCAGTTATTCCAAATTTGACAAATCGTAACTAGTACTAAGCTGGCCGAACTGACCGTAACTTTCCTGACCGCGTGTGTCGCGATACAAAGATCATATACGAAAACGAAACGTGAAGGTGATCTAACACTTATACGATCGAAGTGTTGATAAAAAAAATCAATCATGAATTCATAATCAGTGATAGAAATCAAACTAAATCAATTCAAAAAACAGAACAATAAATCCCAAGTCATTCACAACACTAAGTTTAGCCTGCACCTTACCATGAATAATAATTAAAATATGCTGAGATAAGCTGACCACGGGGCGTTACAAGGAACGCCTAAATACATATGCTATTGCGTGTTGTTATATTTTGGGAGTCATACGATTAGTGCTAAACTCCGCCGGAGCATCTCTGCAATCCTTGTCCTAGTGAATCCCAATCCTCGCAGTTCTTCTATCATCTTAACAGGAATTTTGAGAGACAGTCTTCCGGAATTTTTTCTTTTTTCCCCATCTGTCGTAACTGTACAGAGTAATAGTCCGGCAACGAGGCACACAAAGCGTGTCAAGGTTGCAGCCGCACTCATTCATCGACCCAAGCAGGCTCTTTGTTTGATCAAGAACTTCGGCCCTGCGCTTTTGCAGCTTCTGTGTCAAAGTTCTCAAATATTAGAAAAATTTAGCATCGCGTTTCCGTGAAACGGGAAACGTCAAACGGCAGGCTGTTGCTTGTCATAAAAGCATGAAAATCATCTTATTCTAACTTTCCTCTCTTGTTTTAGAAGTTGCGCGGCATTTGTAGATAACAGGCAAAAAAAAGAGCTAAAATCAAACCAGCTTCTTTGATTTTTGGCAAAACGCAAATTTCAGTTTCACGTTTGCCGTCTGCCGTAAACGCAAAGCTAAATCTATCTGTTCTACCCACATTCTTCTCGTAGAAACTTAGGACAATTAAATTCTATGTCAAATTCCTCTTCCCTCTCTGCCGCCATCGTTTGTTCTATAACTTGCACAGGTTACTCTGGTTCTATGTGGCCGCGCTCGTCCCAGGAAGATTAAACATTTTTTTTCAGGTTGCATATAATAACGCAAGGATTGGATTAAATGAATATTCTTGTTATTGGATTGAATCAATATATGCGGTACCAGTTTTCATTAAATATAAAATTAAAAGATTGGATTGAATCAACATACTTGCGGCATTGAATTGCAAATAAAATTTATGGACTGGATTGAATCGTAAGAAACAGTTTGAATTGAACCAACATTGGTAGCATTGATTGCATTGAATGCTTTTTATTGCTTTAAATTTAACCTTTATTTAAAGGATTGAACATATTTATCTAAGATTAAATTTAGCTGCAAACGGCTTGCTATACATTCTCCATCTTCTTCTGTCACAGTTCTAGTAGGGCCCATATATTTTTGGAAACAAGTGCTTTATCAAAAACTAGGAGAGGCTGAGAACATATGTTGCATTCTAAGTGACACCTATCTCCTAGTCAGATATACTTCCTCCATACAAACTACTCACAAATGTAATCCAAACATTTGGGGAAATTCCTACAAGGGGTTTCGACAAAACACTGACCCCCGGTCAACTGACCCCCTTACTGACCCCCCTACTGACCCACTATAAAATCAATGGGAAAATGAATCCTGCTTACTTAAGCCTCAACAACCCTTTTTAAACGGCATTGTTCAACAGTATTTAAGTCTAAGCACCCATTTTAAAAAGGTTAGTTTTCGATTATTGTTGTGATGGCCGATTACTTCATGTAAGCTAACCTTTTTAAAATGGGTGCTTAGACTTAAATACTGTTGAACAATGCTGTTTAAAAAGGGTTGTTGAGGCTTAAGTAAGCAGTATTCATTTTCCCATTGATTTTATAGGGGGTCAGTAGGGGGTCAGTAAGGGGGTCAGTTGACCGGGGGTCAGTGTTTTGTCGAAACCCTTCCTACAAGACCTTTGAAGGTTTTGTGGGACTTGTGTTCAGAATAAAGTTCACTTTGTTTCTCAAGATCTTGAGTCTGGCATTTTATATTTCTGTGCAGGTCTATTTTGCATCTTATGTTTTCAAACTCGCCCTTAATCTACTCTTTTGAAGACCATATAAGTAAGCTTTCTAGCATCAATTATAGGTAATTAGCCCATGTTATAGTTATATCTGAAACAACTTGCTCTGAAATACTGAACCTAAACGCGAGATCACGCTCAAATAAACCAAGTCTTGAACGGGTCAAAAAAAAAAAGCCAAAACTCATCAATCGGTTACAACCTCCTGGCGCAACCAACATTTTGTGTCCAGGAAACCTATTTCTTTCCCTGTCATGAAAGGAAATTTATCTTCAATTTATACGAATCAGTAGTAAGTATCACGTACAAAACTGAAATAAGTTAATTTTGGGGCATTAGGCTCTACATATTTCCAGAATTCTGATAAAGTTACATAGTCTGCAAATCCGGTATAAAATTTTATATCTTCATTACTGCAAGCTGGCTATAGTAATAGGTAGGAGAAGCCTTCGGACTCTGCTGCAAGGGCCGGAGCCACTTGCATGCTAGGCGGGTCCGGGGGCATGCTTCCCCGGGAAATTTTAAAACTATTGGCTTCAAATGGTTGCATCTGGTGCATTTTAGGGTAAACTGAGCCCCTATTAGATAGCATTAAGATAACAGTAATGAAGAGTCACACACGACTTTCGATTTTCAAATTAAAATTGCATTCCGCCAGAAGCATTATTATAAAAAAGGATAACTTTTGTACAAGCAAGTACTTCTCAACTGTGAAAAATGAGAAACTCAGTTGCTAAAAGTTGACTCATAATATGTGATAGAGTCATTTAAACTGAAGGCTTCAGATCTTCTAATCATTTGAGCAATACATTATCTCAATGTAAAGCTATGGGTTTCCGGGGCTAAACACCTGATACCGTTTGAAAAAAACTTAGAAATTTGCGGAATCCCAGCGTCAACCTGACGAGATCGTTTGTACACCATCTTGTTCGTACCTGCAACACCCGTGACCGCTGACCATCTGTTCGGCTCGCTTTCCCACGCCATTAGCACGCAATGTTCAAGGCGTTCCTATAGAAACGATTGTGTGCGGCTCGTGCGGCTCGGATTTACGTGGTGTATATTTAGTTACAATTTGAACTGGAAGTATTTAAGAGACCTTATAGCCTGGGAAACGATGAAAGCTTGCAGTATGCAGTCGACACGTAGTGATTAAAGGGACAACATAGTAAGAGAAATGATGATACTTTATTAGTATAATTTGTACTTTATAGTTTACAGTGATGAACAAAATCTCGAAACAACCTCATCCTGAATACAAGTCTGACAAATGTGAATTCGAAGTAAGCAGCAGATATTGTGTTGTAGGCGACCAAATAGCCGGCTGCCGGCACATTTTGACTGGACTGTTACTACCTGAAATTCTTTCTAGACCAAACTTGGAAATCCTCTCCTTTGCTTTAAATTCTTGTAATTCTTGAGGCAACTTTCCATTTTCCATCTTTATTTCTTCCATCCACTTGTAAAGTGTTCAGTGGTGACCGAATACAACATAATCTTTTTGGAAATCGTCTGCAATTTCTTCCTGGTCGTTATATTCATGAGCACTCTCGGCTCTTGTTATCCCTTCAGATTTCTCAAATTTCCGCGCTACAGAGCGATCCTTTATCCACTTTTGTCCAAGGAAAGACCGATGGTACGCTTCAAGTCTCGTCTATGACCAGTCAGAGTCCGTTTAAAATCCGTCGGCAAGAAGTGTTCAGAAAAACAGAACCTGTTTCCTTCCGTGGCAAAGACGCCATCTCCTCTTTTCATACGAATTTCCCACTTCTTCAGTTGTTGTGAGTCCGATGGAAACGCACGAAACAATAAATCGGGTCGATTTTCACTTTGGTCATTACAGTTTGCAGCTGTGTAACTATCATCATAACTTTATTTATACTCGAATCAATTGGAGCTTGTTAGGCTCCTATAGCTAGCGTATACAGCTAATGTTTCGAGTTAACAAATAATTAATGAAAATTAGTTGAGAACTACAAGTATTCGAGTCAAAAATCGGCTAAAGAATAAGCGGAGAATTTACACATTAATTAGGAAATTGAGAGGAAGTAAAATTAATTAAATGATATACGACTAAATAATAAAACTAAATAGTATGAAAACGAGAAGATTGAATAAAAATCTATGTACAACATAAATAGCAATTACAAGTAACGAATGTTATTTTTCTAATTTGAGATACAAAATTTTTAATGGTGGGAGCAGTTCTTAAATCATCCTGCAAGGAGTTCCATATCTTCAGACCGTAATACCTGAAAGTATGGAGTCCATACTTGGACGTGTTTGCTCTTGGTAGAATAAGCCGCTTCATTTTACCACGCAGATTACATTTGTTACTTCTTAATGACAGAAGACCACTAAAAGGTGTTGGTGTAGTTGCATAGATGACTTTGTATATGAGTATGTACATGTCCTGAAACCTTTTATTTCAATGCAGGCTTTGCATATTTGCCTTTACTATAGG